>NC_082381.1:3332962-3646673 GCF_027477595.1 Haemorhous mexicanus
GTTCCACAGAACTGTCATGACATGATTTTTACACAGCAAATCCTTTTAATACTTTAAGAAAATCTGACTTAACCAAAATACAGAGATCTTGTGTATCTGTACTCAAGAAACTTTGATGCTTGTGATTATGCACTCCACTAGAGACCTGCAGAACTCCCAAAGCATTTCAGCTTTCTCAAGAGATATTTGCATCTTAAAACAATGTTTTTCTTAATTGTAAATATGAGGGGAGGAAAAGAAGAATGGACATAGTTGACCAAAACACATTTGCAAAACTACATGACATGATTCCAGGAACTATGGAATTCTATGGAACTTAAAGTATATGTTCAAAAACTTATTAGACATAGATATATGTGAAAATAGTGTATAATTCTCCACATATAGAAGCAGTTGTCACCGTCTAGGGGGAAAAAAAAAAAAAAAAATCGCTTGACAAAAAAATGTTCCTCAGGCAAAAAGCAGTAGATTCTTCAGAATTAAAATGCACTTTAACAGTGATCAGAACATGAAAAAGCTCATCACTAGACTTCCTCTTTTCCTCTACAATTTAAAAAACAGTCTAATGTAATATTTGAGTTATCATATTTCCAGGCTGTCTGTTTCTCTATTTCACAACGTCATGCAGTGTTTATACATCTGCCTTCCAGCTGACGTGAAAGCTCAGGTATAGCTACTCTGCTTGGTTAATCCACAGAAAGAAGAATAAACTCCCATACCTTCTCAACTTCAGTAAACCTCACTTTAAAACACAAACCCACCAATTTATTCTTAGGACTAAACACAGTGCTAGGTCAAAACAACAAAAACACCCCATGCTCTTGTAGAACAATACAATTCTTCTTTTAGAAAGAGCTTGGTATTTTGCAATGTAACATAATACCAAAAATTCTGTCACAGTTTAACAAATCACAAAACAGCAACAGAATGTGAAATTTTATTACAGCCTGTAATTCAGATATCCTCTACCTAGTAAAACAATTACATCAATGTCCTTAGATTTCAAAAGTAAATTAAGTACGTGAAAGATCTCATGTTAAAATTTATTAAAATTTCCCTACAGTCACTGCTCTCAGCATCTCTAAAGTGACCATTTACCTCCAGTTCTCTTCTCTTTTCCCTGAATCTAGTATACACTACTGATTCTGTACTGTCAATCAGAAGCGTCAAAGCACACTTGTTTCCATGGATTCAGTGGCCAAAAAGTTACAGTTAACTGACTGCAACCACTAAAAGCCTTTAACATACTGAGCAATATAAACCTAGATGTCAGCAGTGGAAGTAAGGTGTTTAGTCAGACAAAGTCTGACTAAACTTGCTTAAGCATCACATAATTACCAGCAATGTTACCTAATTTATGGAAGGCAACTTAATTGACAGCAGATAAAATCATTAGCTTAGTCTTCCTCTACCAGAGTCCAGCAAGCCTTTAGAGCTCTGTATAAGCAAGTATCTTACAGCAGAGATCAGCATCAGTCCACATTTCTTAGGCAACACCAGGCTAACACATGTAAGAAAAAAAATTGCACCATTAAGCAAGTACTGACATCACAGAAGGTATACCCTACTTCCTTAACACCTACCACCATCCATCTATTTAAATTGCTACTCCTAAATCCCTCTGCTGTTAGCAAGATAATTTGAAGGCAGTGATGGGGTTCCCAGCTGCTCAAGATGCAAAGGCCATAACGCTCTTTGCATAGCCATGTGAGGCTTCGTTATAAGCAAAATTGCAAAAGTAAGTTTTCTGCATTCTTCACGAGTAGTAAATCAAGTTCTCTGGAAGTTCTATACCTGTATTTCATTAACTCTATACTTCTATATATAGTATAATTAATTCTAAGCTTGAAAACAAGGCAAACAACATATTGTTTTAGTAAACTGAAATCTCCATCAGTTTGAACTGTTTAGAATCATTTAAACAGACTGATCATTCAACACTAAACTAAGGAAGTATTAAAGGGCTCCTCAGAAATACTTACTTTCATTTATATAAATCACCTGCTCCTTACTCAAGGTTCTTTCAAATGTGTTTAAATATTTTTCTGTCCAAATGCTAATATTTTTGAGATTGGCAACTTAAATTCTGCGACATCTGTCATGCACACTAAACTTCAACTAAAAAATCAAGAGGAACATAACATCTAAAAATTTTTAACAAAAAAAGTAAAAAAAGTTACAGCTGAAGAAGCAGGTAGAGCTGTCTACTAGAGCTTAAACCAGCTGTCTCTGCACAGAATAAAAGGAGTACTGTTCTTGGCATGCACTACTGGCTTTCCTAACTGTGCAGGAACTGACTGAACTACTTCTGAAGCAACCTGTGCAGCTAGGTATGTAAGCAAACATTACAATTAGACCAAGAACAGAATTTAAAGAACTGGTCTGCTTGCACTAAGCATTAAGCAATGATATTCAAATTACTCCAGTCACACTTCTTCTAAAGCAACTTTTGGCCAATTTCTAATTTCAAAGTCTTACAGAAAACAGGTTAAGTGAGAAAAACATTGGAAATTAAACTTACCACCCAGGGCCTTTTCCTCTCAAGCATCTCTATTAAGTCTACATGTCGCTTGCATTCATGGTATCTTTCAACATCTTGCTTGTACCGTTCAACCCTCTGTTTCATTTTCTCCAATGAGGCAGTTTTTTCTCTGCACAAGCTCTGTAATATATATTTTCGGGTTTTACAGTATCTAAACAGTTCCCAGAAAATAGTCTACATCTCACCTGTACATTAAAGCAGAAATTTAACATCAGAGGAGACATTTTAGTACAGCAGTAACTAGAGGGGAACCGTCCAAAACTATATGAACAGGAGAACAAAGGATTAAAAGAATGGCCTGTATGGCTAAGGACAGACATTGTTCCCAGAACACTGGTCCTTTTCCTTTTTGTCTGTCTTTTCATTTTTGGGGAAGTGAGCAACCCTAAAGCAAAGGACCATGCTTGTTCATAAGCCAATGACTTATAAAGACATAAAATTTCTGTCTAGGAAAGTTGTTGACAGTCAAAAATCCCAAAGAAAGAAGTACTTGACAACAGGCATCCCTCATCTTTTGGGTCTGGACCATTTGCACACATCTTCATACTTACAAGCATGTGAGTGTCCGAGTGAATGAGTTCTGAGAGAAGACGAGCTTTATTTGGTAAAATCAACTTAACACAGACTTTGTAAATAAATACCACTTTCTAATTCTATTATATGTCAGGGTAAAATTTATTTCACTTTTCCTACATTCACTGCTGTCTAAAGAACATATTTACCTCTAGTTCTCTTTCCTTTTCTCTGAAATTTTTCAGTTCGCAATGAAACTGGTACATTTCTGGAGAACCAATGGACTTTTCAGTGGCTTCGAGCAACTCAGTCTTACTCAATTTTGTAAATTCTCCAACCTTGTCCTACAAAATTTTAAGAAGTTATAAAAAATATAGGATTAGCTAGAACAGTGCAATACAGTAATACTGGATTTATACACTGAAACATACTTGTCAAGAACATCACCTGACTTACAGTTCTAAGCTAAATAACTCTGTCATAGTTAAGGAACATCTCATGGAGTAGCCACCAAGCCTTCCAGAGCATATGTTCTCAGGATGCTGAAGCAGCCTTGCAGTATAAATTTTTGCAGTATAAATACTATGACTACCTCAAAAGTTAAGCCGCGTAGAAGATATTATTAAAGCTGGCAGACAAGGCTATTGGAAGTATTTCTGTTGAAATACTGAAATACTCTGTTGAGCAGAGGAGCTCAAAACTGAGACTGATGCAAGAAGTGTGCTTGCTGTTGATACACTGGAAGAGAACAAATAAACCAGAACTATCAACACTGACTGAACTGACATTTACGTACTAAAGAGAAAAAGTCCTTTTAAACACAAAGGTGTTTTATCAGAGTATGCTCGAAGCTCCAAACAAGTACTGTATGTAGGTGAAAATGAAAGATACGCCACCTGGCATATTTTTATTTCTGCAGTATTAGCTTTCTAAACTTTAATGCTCTTCTGCATGTCTTCTTGAATTCAACAATAACCCCATAGCTAGGCTCTGATAAGGGTTCTTTTCACTACCATTCCTGATGATCCAAATGAACTGGGAAGGAACCTGTCACAACTTTAAGGTGCAGTGTGAGGCAACTTAGCTCTCTACACAGGAATCCTGACCTGCTTGAACATGCATTCAAATACAGAAACTGCCAGTAGTATTCTTTAATCTCTCTCCTTTAAAACTTACCTTCCATTAGGATGGTTTTACTCTTACATAATTCAATCGTATACATCTTTCAGCCCCTATGCTCAACAAACCACTGACATTACCAGAAAGGCTGTATTAGCAAGTGCTGCTACTTCAACACGAAGACAGGGAACATCAGCATCTTTCCTTTCAGAGTCAACAGGTACAAAATTGTCCTATTAGTGAGCTTTAAAGGTCACACAGCTCCTCTTTCCTTTCACTGCCTCAATCCTCTTTTTCTTTGTGCTGTCCCACTGAACTAGGCAAAGTGCTGCTAAAGCTAACCAGCAACAAAATCTTCTCAAAGCACAGCACTCCATCTGCACCTACTGTCTTTCAAAATTGATTCATACCTGAGGAAGAAACTGGCACAAATTGTCCACCTGGATGTTAAACTCTGCAATTTGTTCTTCTACTGCTTTCAGGGTTGCTGGTTTTCCATTGAGAAACCACACTGATGTGTTGTTCATCACATGAATCTCACGTGTGATAAAAATATTCTCTGGTGACTTACACCTGATTAATAGAAAGAAGTGTTTACACTTTCAAGAACACCTGAAAAGTGTTACACCTTCAAAGGTTACCCAGTATCAAAGTATTGTTAGAATTTATAAACAGCTAAATATTTAATCTAAATTAACTGTACAGTAGCATGAGATTGTTGTTTTCATGATTCAGAAAACATCCAGTACTTCAGTGATGAACAAAACTCACATAGGAAACATCAAGAATATCTGCAAATCTTAACTCAGAAGTTACTTATATAAATGAGATGCTCATGCCGAATGTAAGAAATACTTTGAAGTTGCTAAAAATATGAACAGTTTCTATAAAAGTATAATCTGTGTGACATTTAGTAAGTTTTAAAATTGATGTGAAGGAGGTACAGTACATGTTTAAGTATTAGTACACAGAAACACATAAGTAAGCTGTGCATATATACTCAATTAGAGAAAAAAATAGCATACAACACAAAAAAACTTATTTTCATTTTCTGCTTTTAAAAACCACAGAAGATACATTCATTTTTATTTAGTTTTCTAGCTCCATACCTATTTTCAAAAATTTAGTCTGGTCAAGATGCAGCAATAACAACTAAGTCAAACTCCTGGAATTTTGGTTTACCATTTTAACTTAAAAATTGCCTAGTGTCTGTTAAGCACACTCTTAAGGATGGAGAATATAGACCTGCAGAGTGGCCATGTACCTCAGGACACTTAAGAATGAAGTTCAATGCAGAAGTGAGTATGCATCTGCTGCTGGTGTTTGGACTATGCGCCACAGGGATATGATCCTGTTTCTTGATTACTGAAGTACTACTTCCTGCATCACCTTATTTTAATTTATGAGACTTCCTTCCAAAGACCTACAAAGCCATACTCTCTTCTTTCACTAAAATAACATCATTTTACTATCATAACTTGGGTTTAGCTAAATTTCAAGTGCCAAATTCAACAAAGGCAACACATGCTTACAGAACTTCAATTTTTAGTTCCTGTCAAAAAAGCTATCTTCTGCATCATTGGTCTCCCAACCTAGATGTTCTATTTAAACACTTTCTACCAGGTGGACAAAGGACTCAACTACACTGCAACCATGACATGCTAGGTCTAACGAGCTATGAAATGCTAAGTCTTCACACATTGCAAGATTCTCTCCAGAATTTCAAGAAACATTTAAATATATTTATGTTAAAACAACCACACCATCTACCTGAAAGACATCCTATCTCCTGAACATATTGCCTGGCCAATCCCTAAAGAAGGTCTTACTTGATCATTCCCACAATAACAAAAACAGACAGACAAAAATTTTTCCAAGGCCCGCTGCGGTATCTTTTTTCCCCTCAGTAAAATTATCTTTTTAGAGAAAATAAATTTTCTCTAAAATTCTCATCACGGTGGCCAATTGTTATGGAAATTAACACAGCCTATGAATCAGGTGACTATCTCTATTTTCTCTTTCATTCAGGCCAACAGACTAGGCTAAGGTGTATTAAAATCAACTGTGTCATAGCATCTACAAAAAAAGATGCATGTAGTATTGCCCTATGCATAAGCTACTAATGGAATTTTAAGTCCAAAAGATTTCCAGTTGCTCTGTTTTGCAACAGCTTACCTACAAGACTGCGTTACGTGGAATTAGTCAGATCTTTTATTTTACTTCTTTTCTATCCATATGTGATGCTTTCAGTGAGAATGCATGCAAGCTCCTCCTACCAGCAGCATCAGTATAAGAAAGTGAAGGCAGATCAATCTGTTTTAAAACTTAAGACTTTTGTCTTTTTTCTTTAATGAAAAGAATTCCAATGGCCAGGTAGTGATGGCAGTAGTGACTAAATCATAGTCACTTAAATGTAATCAAATGTAATCAAAGGCTAAACATACTATATAGAACTATCTTTTTCTATGCATTTTTTGTACATCAAGACAAGGTGAAATGCTTCAGAAAGTGAGATCAAGAGCAGCCACCACTGCTTATTTCTTGTGTGATAATTATACAACTTTATGTTCTGAAGCCTGTGGGGATTAAAAAAGGACAAATTAAGCTTAAAGACAGACCTCTGCACAACAAATTTTTTTCTCACAAGTTTGTGAATGATTGTGTGGGGAAATGATCCAATTAAAAGCGCATGAGGAAATAGTTTTACTACTTACAGTTCAATTTCCACTGTGCCTTTCATGCACCCCTGCTTCACAAACAGACCGATCTACAAAATTAATTTACAAGTTGTTATTGCAAAATAAAATGTATTATCTTACAAGAATACACATTTGTATAATGGAGCTACTTAACAATGTATTTTATTGAAAACTCACAATTAAAAGCAAAATGAAGCACTAACTAAAATAAAGGAAGACACTACTATCCTCCATCATCAGCATTAGAACCTCCTCTACAAGTTAAGAACTTCTGATCAACTTCAGCCTCCAAAAGTGAACAAATTATAATCAGCAGATCCACAGACAGGAAGAAGTTCCCATGAATTTGGGTAAAAAGACAAGTGAAAAGACACTGCTGAGTACCTGTACTAGAACTGACAACTCTAATAGTATGAAAATACATCATGAGAAGTAAAGAGAAATACCAACAATACTGTCATGCAGGCAATTCCCATATTCTCATTTGCTTATGACTGAGCAGGTTCAAGAGAGTATATGTAATCATTCAGGCACCCAGATTCATTGCTCCAAACCTACTCAGAGAAATTGCACCCAACAAGAATATCCAAGAAAGCAAAAAAATTGAAAATGTCAAGATATTAACTTCCTACTACAGTGTCAAGGCATATCTTGACAGTAAAAAGTGAAAATAAGAGTACAGCAATCCAAATCTCATTTAAATCAAAGATCAGTGCCTCTATGCTTTCAGCTGAATTTTCAAAACACATTAGTGAGTAGGTTATTTCTAGAGGTACTGTGTATTTTGGAATTTATTTTAGACTTTGTCTATTTCTCCTTTAGTTGGTAACTTCTCATCAAATGTTTAGGCCATTAAGTGGCATTTTTCTACCCCACTGTGGAAACTTAGCCATCTTCAAATAAAATCTCTAGCTGACTCAGACTGCCCTACAATTTAGGTGTTTTAATTTCATAATTTATACAAGACAGCAAGTAGTTAGTTAAAATAACTCCCCTTTGTCTCTGGACCAGGTTACTCTTCAATTCAGATGCCTTACTTTTTATAAAAGTAAAGCAAATCAAAGAAGAGTCTTTCCCCCTATCCTCTGCTAGACAGCGCTCTGAAAGCAATTCAGAGTAACTATGAAAATTACAAAAGCTCATAATTACCTTATCAGCTCGCCCTAAGAAAGAAGGTTTTCCAGCCAGTCCCAGGCAGATGGCACAAACAATGCTTGACTTGCCTGTGCCATTAGCACCTACAACCACGTTCAGGTTGGGCCCTGGATGTACTTCACAGACAGTGTATGTCCTGGAAAGCACAGTAAGTTTTTGAATTTTAAACCACTATATTACCATTAAAAAGAAAAAAAAAAAGAATTTGCTTAGAAACATTTCATTACTTTATTAAAGAAAAGATACAATTACCTCACCTAGACTCAATCGTGAAACACCATTTTGTAAGAAAGTCTCAAGAGTGAAAACTAACATTTCAGTAAAACACCAGGAAAGACATTCCCACCAGCCAGAGTACTCACCAAAACTTTCCTGAAAATCAGTGACTATGAAGAATAAAATCCAGCAACTTTTTAAATAAACTTACTAGGGTCTCATTTTATTTTATGCATCAAAAAGAAGACAGAAAACGGATCATGCAGCAGCTTTCTGCTCATCTCTAGTGTTCGTTTTTTTTTTCTAACTGCATTAGACATCTTTCATCATGTGCATCCAGAATGTCTACTGCAACAGTAACTATGGGAAGAGACCAAACTCACCCATGCAAACTCGTATCAAGCTAACACCCAAAATTTATAAAGAATCATTTGATGAATCACTCTATTCCTGAAATGTGCCAAACACAGAGAGCTGAAACACTACCACAAAAGGGGGAGTACATAGCAGTCGATGGCAATGCAATATTATAAATCATGTACTTGTGGAAGAGAAGGTATATGAACCCTTAAAGAGGACTGAACTACTATCACTGAGGTTTCAATCAACACCTAACAGCTGACTCATGCACTACACTACTGAACATTTCCAAGGCTAGCATGGACCCGTAAGAAAATGGTGCGACAACTTCTGCTGGTCCAAATGCATCCAAAAACCATGGTATTTGCAGTACACAGCAGGTGGAAAAAACATGTGCAAAGACCACAGACACTTCCTCCTAATGGATCTCAAAGCCTATCGTCACTGCCCGACGAGCACCTTCTGCAGTCTCCCCTTCTCCAGTGCTTGGCAGCCACCTGCCTCAGAGGCACAGAGCACGCAGAGGCTGCATGGCCGACAGGAGCCATCGCCTCTGGGCAAGGCTGGCCAGCACCGGGGAACGCGCTGCCAGGGAAGCGACACTGCGCTGACAGCCCCTGGGACTCGTAACCCACAGAGCAGTGTCTCCCAGCTCCCCACGCCAAGTAAGACACCACCTTCCCTGGAATACCGCCTCCCGTACTTCCTCCTCCAGCCCTCGGTACCCGCGCGACCCCGCTCCGCTGCTAAGGCCCCTCTACGGCGGGGCGGAAGGAGCAGGCCGCGGCCTCTCAAGGGGGAAGAAACGCCCCCCGCTCACTTACAGAAAGTTTTTCATTAAGATCCTGACGATGGAGCCCGGTACAAAGGAGGACTTGGACTCAGTACGCTTCACAGCTTTCCCCTTTTCCCGCGCCGCCGCCATGCTTCCCCCCCAGGCCACCCCTCCTTCCCCCTTGGGGCCGAGCCCGCGCCGCGCGCTCGACCCGATTGCCTGAGAGGGCGGGACTGAGCCGCCCTAAAGCTCCTCATTGGTCGGGAGCGCCGGAGCCCATTGGCTGGCGGGGCTGGGCGGGGTGCTCCCGCCCTTGTTGCTGGGGCGGCAGCAGTGGCTGAGTCCTGCGTGGGGCTGGCCGGGGGCGGCACCAGCCCCGCGTTCTGCCGCCCGTGCGGGCCGTTCGCCGCCGCGTTCCCTGCGTGGGGCCGGTCTGGGGCGGCACTGAGCCCCGCGTTCCGCCGCCCGTTCGCCGCCGCGTTCCCTGCGTATGCTCACGACGTTACGAGCAGCTGGGCGCGTTTAGTTTGGAGAAGACTGAGAGGGAATCTCTCATTGATGCATAAAACTCTCTGAAAGGCTGTTGCCAAGAGAAGGTTGCTCGACTCTTTTCAGTGATGTTCTGCGACAGGATGAGGAGCAACGGCCATAAAGTGAAGCTCAAGAGCTTTCCTCAACACGAGAAGAACTTCTTTACATTGAGGGGGGCAGAGCACTGTAACAGGCTTCCCCTGGAGGTTGTGGAGTCTCCCTCTCTGGAGGCATTCCGGCCCCACGTGGACACACATTCCTGTGTCCTGCTGTAGGTGATCCTGCCTTGGCAGGGCGGGTTGGAATAGCTTATCTCCAGAGCTCCCTTCCAACCCTTGCAATTCTGTGATTCTAAGATTCAGGTAAATAACACTCCAAGACTGCCTGTCAGACGAGAAGTTCCCAGGTGTTTCTGTTCAGCTCAAGGGTGAGCCCAGGAGCCAGGAATCAAGGCTGAGGCCTCAGGAGAATTCCCAAATGGCCAGACCGAGGAGTGTGGCTGGGGAATGCACCACAACAGACAGCTCCTCTTTTCTTTGAGGTGGGATGACAGTCAGGTTTTCTCTCTCAAAACATGAGAGATAGAACAGGACTGAGTGTGTCCGTCACTTTGCAAGTGGAGTGTTCTCTCTCTCTAGGCTTTGCCGCTGCTCCTTTGGAGTGGTGGGTCTCCTGAGTGAGGGCAGTCACACTGGCAAGCTCTGCTCACATCCAGGTGGATAAAATGCCAGGTCTTTTAGTGCTTGTTGAGCTGTCTTTGTTAATTTTCATGATTGTAAAGTGAAGTTTATATTAGGTTTATTTTGGTGTGACACCACAGTCAGAATACCATTTCATTTACTTTACAAAGACAGAATAACAGTGACATTTTATAACAGTTGTTATTCTGGATTTCTGTTGGTGAGAAATGAGAAATGAGGGAGAAATTTCTAAATGAGATCTGAATTTGCCCCTCTTTTTGGAAATTAATAAGGATATTGCTAAAATGAAAACTAATGGGACAATATTTATAGAATAAAACCAATATTAAACATAAGGACAGTATTGAACAGGAAGTCAATAAAAGGGCTTTACACTGATCTCAGGACAAGCTGGGTTCCAGTCCAGCACAAAGCTACATTTATGGCAATCAAATACAAGCCCATTACCGCTTGGGGCATTATAGCTGCTTTTCAAGGTTTTTTAATTTCCATTTTACAGATTGTGACATAAATGGGATCAAAGCAATTACTTGTAAGGTTTTCAGTAGCTTTTGAAGCATTTTCAGACATTGAACAGGCCTGGTATGGCAAGTCTCAAAAGAACTGCTCTTTGCCCCACTGTGGTACTGGTACAGCTACTGCAGCAGTGAAGAAAAGGAAAAATACTAAATAAATATGGGTCCAGGACAGAAATTATTGTATGAGGAGTTTCCCATTTGGACAGAGCTGATAGAATATTTTTTTATCTCACCATAAAACTGAAGTTTGCTAGTGGAGAAAGCTTAATGCACCATACCCAGTTTTCAAATGTTTTGTAGCCATTCTTTCAGTAGTCTCTGAATTTCCTATTCTATGAACTGGCACTCATCAGGCACCTTTCAAATTTTCCTTCTGTACTTTAATTCCTGCCACAAAAATGATTGGAAAGGTGATATTCACTACTTAAGGAAGAACTTAGGTGTTTCTTTGGTTTGGTTTTTTTGGTGAGTTTTTTTCCTCCACTTTTCTTTTGCTTCCCTTCCCCTCCCCTCATCAGGGCAATGCCTCACACATCGTGGATAAGTACATAGTTCAGTAATACTGATAAAATCACTGTAGCAGTGAGGTCCCTAGAAATCACTCAGTGGAGAACAGGTCTGAGTCCTTCATTTAGGCTTTTATCAGCCTACATCTGATTCCTTTGATGGAGTGAGGCGGAGTTATATAAATCTTTAGAGACAGAGCCTAACAGTTGTACTTCATGCTTCATTTAATTTACATACAGAGAACCACCAAGTCTGATTATTTGAACCACTTCATCTTCACTTGTTTTCTGCTTAGATAATTTGAGCTGAATATTGATAACAAAACATGCACTTTAGAGAACTGTAAAATTGTGTTGATGCATAGGAAACACTCCATTATTTCTGTTTGCTTTCATTTTTGAATAATACCAAGAATGATGTGTTCATAAGCAGCTGACTAGGGAGACTGTAGGTACCTAGGAGAGGCAGATAAGATATCAATTCCTTTTGGCTCTTCCTCAGTCTCTAGAAAACAAAAAATGGCTTCAATCTGTGTGGTTAAATAAATTTATGAGTATTAAATGTATTACACTGAACAATCTCTTCAATTGTTTCTGCCACCAAAATGAAAATTTACAAAAGATGCAAGGGCCTAGATCATCCCATATTGGAATAAAAATAGGAAGAGGGCAAGGGAGCAGGGGGAAGGGAAGGAAGAAGTTGGCACAGCTGAGGGACAGGATATTGCCTCACACCACAACAATTCCAGGTACTGTTGATCCTTACAGGCTGTTAGGAAAAGCATATTCTTTGTTCTGAAAGGACCAGGATATGGTGGCTGTAAGAATAATTTCTACCACTCACCACATAGCTTCCTGCAGCAGTTCAAATTACTTTTTGTCAGCCTTCTTACATGATGTCATCCACACAATTCATTCTATTCATGTTGAAAATAATGAATTCAGGCTACTTTATTAGGTTCAGTTCTTTCTCCTTACACTGATTAGTACAAATTCTAGAGCAGAGCAATATGATACTCAAACTTACATTTTATTAGGAAGTTATAGTAAATTAAAAAAGAAACCTTACACACAAATACATAAAACCTTAAAAAAAAACAAGAGGTGAATTCAATTTCCTATTAATATAAATGCAAGACATCTGTAGTTGGGCTAAGTGTAAGTGCATTCTCAGTGAGTGTACAAACTTATTTAATTAAAAAAACCCCAAAACCAAGACTCTCATCCCAGAAAACATATGGCTTTAAAGGGTTTCATTTAATATAATTCCACAGGCCAGCATCTTATGCTGAATTATACTGAACACTAGAAGTGAGTTTGTTATTGACAAATATATTTGTTAGAGTAAAATAATACACTATCACAAAAAATTGCCAGCAGAGTATTAAGTTTCCCAGAGAGATTTGTCATTGAGAATAATTGCACTTAACCTGTAGGAATTCTAGTAGCTAACACTATTTTCTTCGTTATTTCAAAACATTTATCATTTTCTTAACAAAAATCCATTCTATCCCCAACACAAAACATTCACTGAATGCAGATTTAAGATAACACATTATTGGACTTCAATTGTGCAACTTCAATTTCCTCTTTTTACTTATATACCAGAAATGTTAAAAAATTAAAAATTAATTATCTGTGCAAAATGGGAAGCCTTTATGTAATAACTGATACCTCATGCAAAAGAGGAAATAATATTAAAAATTATGGTCTAAGAAGCCCTGAGTCAATAATTTCATTGAAAAGGTAAGGAACATGAGTGCTCCGAGTTCTTCCTATGTATTGGTGTGTATTCAAACCAGTCCAGTATTTACTTAAATCATATTTTAAAACAGGCAGTTTGTGCAGTTTCTCACATACAATTCTTCAATGTGCTTAATTCCTTTCAGCAGACTGTATTTAATACTCAATTTCATTTAAGCTGTCAGGATAGCCTGATGAGAACTGAATTTCTTCTACTTCTGGAATACAAAGAATGAAGAAATACTGTAATTATTTTTGGTTTTGTCATACATAAGAATACTTACAGCAGAATTTAATTAGCATGCTGGATTTAAATGGTACTGTCATGTGGTTTTTAAACAGTTTATTAGCACTAGTTTACTAGTTGAGATTCTGAGGATGATCTCACATCCTATTAGAGGGTAAAAGTTCTGCACTAACCCAGCAGCCTGATATTAAATTCAAATGGAGATTCAAGGGAAATATCACCCACCCACAAACAAGCACTGTGAATTTCAGGTATCTCTTACAAAGTACCTTGAAACTTACCCAAACAAGGTCCTGCCTGGAACAGAATATCATCAATAGCAGTGTCACTTCTTATTGACACACCGCGGATTGCCTCAAAAATAATCTGTAAAGTAAGACACAAATTTTCATTAATCCAAATGGTGGAAGGACTGAAAAAAATAACAGCCATGCAACCTATTCAAGGGACACCCTTTACCCCCTCCTCTGCCCCTCCCTTCCCCTCTCCTTAGACAGACCTCTGGCTTTGCATCATCCCTTCTCCTTGGTGCCCCCTTAGAAAGACCATGCTACACGAAGCTGCCATTTCATCACAGCTCAGTGGCTGGGTCAAATCTGGACAAAGCTACAGACAACTGAAGGAAAAGAAATTACACAAATGATCTTGAAAAAGCCCTACCACTACTGACAAAAAATTATAGCATTTAAATATGTTTTAAAAAATTTGAATTCAGAACTATTTTCTCCTTGCAACCTATTAATGTCTTAAAAAAATCCCTCCCTAACTTCATTTGTAAAAAATTACATTATTTCATGTTCTTCAGGTATCCATTCAATGCCATCTACATTCAAACATTTATTATTTTTTTAAAAGCAATAGAAAACTTGGATTCTAGTACATCAGTATTCCAGTTTGATTGCTTCTTGCTTGTTTTTCTTACCTGGTAGTTTGTATCACTTTCATATTCTATGAGTCCCCTTAGCCATGAGATGCTTTGTTCCCCTGTCCTCCTCCAAAGAGGTATCTCTTCATCATCCCCTTCCTTTTTTAGATAAACACTTAATAATCCAGTCCCCGCTCCATACATATGATAGAAAAATGTTAGGCACTGTTTTCCAGATGTTCCTCTTAGTGATCTTGAAACTAGGTATGCTCTCTGTCCATAGACCATGTTAGATGCCTCTATATACATGTAGTATCCTTAAAAAGATATAAGTCAATATTAGCAAAGTAGGATACATTATGTTGGAATGTTCATTATGCTCAATATACTCATTATATTAAAAAACCCCTGATGATTGAAACTATTTTGATAATGATTCATAGACTTTCTGCATTTGTGAACTGTAATATTTGAGATACTGTAATAATTGTGTGCTGTAATAATGATGGATTTGAATTCATAAAGCCAAGAGATGATCTAGTTTTTCTAACAAGTTTATAGTATGATTCAGTCTTTAGAGAAAAAGGCAAGTTATTTTATTATGCTGTAATATGAGCTTTAGGTTTTGATTTTTAACTGAAGGAACTTCTATGCATAGCGAACAACAAAGTCTTTGAAATGGATTGCACTAGGTTTGGTACAAACCAGCTTGGGAATTCTCCAATACCCTGTATGAATTATGAATCTACAGCTGTAGGTAATCTTCCTTTTCACATTCTCTCTTGACTGCTGCTCACCACCAAACTACAACCTAGCTTAGAGGGGATGTCTTCACTAGGGGTTTGCGCAGAAAATAGGACTCTTGAGTATCACAAGAGACTCTCAAGCATCCACTGACTGCTGTTGCTTCTCTCAGCATTCTGCCTGTCTAACTGATCCTTGGGAATTCCCACTCCCTCTGAAGGCAATCTCACCCCCAGGCCTTGTGGTGACAGACAGGCAGGTAAAGAGACAGACCACAAAAAGAGAACATTGGGACTGTATGAAAAGCTCCTGCATTATCTGAGTTCACTGTCTTCTGGCAGAGCATACATCTCAAAACAGAACAGTTGCTTTATGTAGCAGATGGGATGTGGGGATGCTTCTCAGTCTTCTCACACACTTCTTTTTGCTCCAGCTGGTGATGTCTAAATAATGGAATGAGGGGCATGAATTTGCCTTCCACCAATTTATGGCCTGAACCCTCAAAACTTGGTTATATCTGTTGAAACACGTAGCCACAAAAAAGAATACAAAGGAAGAATATACTACACCTGCTGTTAAACCAGGAATTGCACTCTGATAGAGATTGATTCATTGGAATTCCGAGACAGCTGCAAGTACATCTGAGGGTATACTTTAGGCTATGGTTGGTGGTGATGCAGTTTTCTGTGCATTCATGCTAATGGGGGTCCTAAATACTTGAACTGGCACTACTGAGCTTGTGGAGCACATTTTCAAGATAAAGGGCTTGTGGGATCTCTTTTATTCTTCATGTTTTCTTTTAAGTTTGAACCCAAAGTGGTTCATACAGAAGAATCCCAACCCCTTGCACAGCATGCTGTTCAGAAATGAGCGAAGGAATAATCATTGACAGACCAGGCTTAAAAGGCTCTCAGTTTTAAGGTCAAGTATCAGCCTCACTTCTCAGACTACTTAATGATCCACATTAACTAAAAATAGGTCTAAAGTCAGTTTCAGGGAATATTTACATAAACTGGGAGTTTGGAAGGAGCTTTTTCTGTGGGATCTGGACAGTCATCCTCTTCCTTTATCTCTTAAGGAAAAGGCATGACAACCATATTACCCATGTCTTAGAGATAACTCAGATAAAATGTCATGTTCTCAAAATCACTCATGAGTTCCCTGCGTAATGTGCTTATTTCATTTGATTAGTAACTTTTCTGAATAGAAGAGTAAAAGCTTTCTCTATCTTCTGGGTTATAATTGAAAATATTTAATAAATATTTTTTATTAACTGTCAATCTGTGATCTGAAAGTTCAACATGGAATTTAACTCACCTACCCCAGTAGTGTGGTCTCCTTTCGGTCCAGTGTAAGAAGTGGGAGTTGGGCCCCTCTTCCTGTGCCAGCTCCCGCGACCTCTCTTCTTCTGGGTAAACACACACTCATCTTTTTCAAAAGTACATTCTCCAGGAGTGGGCAGCAACAAATCTGTAAGGAGACAATATAGTTTAAAACCTCAAATAATTAGACTGATATATGGAGAGATTACACAAGTAATGTATTGCATTTCCTCACCTGCTGACATCAATTACAGCTACCTGGCAATGCTTGCAATAGTCATAAGCTTATACAAGCTACCTTCAAACTGTCATATAAAATTTAATTTAATTCTCTTCACATCTTTGGGAAAATCTGTGCCCTAGTCTAGCTCAGTGACTAGGATTCATTAGTCCTAGGATTCTTTAAAACAGTTTATTAGTCTTCACAATAGTGTTTTGGACTAGATGATCTTATGAGGTCTTTTGGTTTTAATGGTTTGATTCAATGGTCTTAGAGGTCTTTTCTAACCTTAGCAATTTTATGATTCCATAACTGTTATAGGCTTTGTTATAGAATTACCAATGTAATTTTCTTTTGGCACCCCAAGCAGGTTAGTAAGTCCCAGCATGTATAACATACATAATAAATGAGCCTTGTCAAAGACTGGAGTTTCTGTGAACTGAAATCAATGCCACATTTAGCTCTCCTCTGTTCCTTTGGCACCAGACTCTACTGCAGCCTACAACAGACCACAGAGCTGCAATTACTAGAGTATTTTCATTATTTCAATCCTGTTAGATCATAAAAAAGGTGATAAAATTCAGGGGCATGTCAGGAAGCTTCTGTCAGGTAATCTTAATTTGTCATTCAGAAGTAGACATTTTGAGCTGCCTCTACCTTTTGAAGAGGAGGAAGCCTTGATACCTCTGGGGCATTTTTCAAGCATTTATTTTGCTGCCATCAGAGACAAGCCATAGCATGACTATACACCCAGACACCAGTTCTGCACCTTTGGTTCCTTTTCCAGTTACTTAAAAATTACAGCAAAACAACCACTGAAAACAGTTTAGAAAAATGGCATCTTGTTTCATACATGTGAGTTCTCTCTGTTTTGTTAGCCTGAATGCATAAAATCCAATCAAAAGAGGTAATTAAAAAGCTATTAGGGCCATTGCAAAGACATGGCTTTATTCCAAAGAACAGGATTGTAGATTGTGCCTGCCTCATGAGAATGTTTTTTTTTTTTTTTTAATCAGGATACAATTGTTGTCTTGTCAAACCTCACAAAGCCACAAAAGAGGGAGTTTGGTGCGTTCAGAGTGGTTGGCCTGTGCATGTCAGAGGGTAATATTTTACTGAAAACCATTCAGTTCCTCCCACTACAGTGGGAGTCTTGGACTGCTTTTCTCTGTCTTCCTCAAAGAACTGCAGTTCAGGTGAGGCTGTGTCTTGGCCTTGCACAACTGTACTTCTTGCATAAAAAAAAAAAATTATGCTGTGTTTTGAAAAATACTGCTTTGGGGTCCATTCCTGGCTTCTTAAAGACCATTTGAAAACTACTTTTCACTCAGTTGAACTATGGGTTTATTTTAATGCCCCCAAAGGACCTTTCACCTATATACAACTTCTCTGGAGTAACTGAAATTTATTAGGAGTTAGCTGGTACCCCTGTGAGCAAAACCAGGGGTACTTCCTTGCTGGAAGTACCCCTGGAAACTTCCTTGCTGGAAGTTCGCTACTTTGTAAAAACAGGATTTATGCAATACTTATTGGAAAAAAAGAAAAGACAAGAAACCACAATAGGATGAAGTCAGCTGTAGGATAGGCTTGGAAAATGAAGGTGTATGAGGAACTCTACTCAAAAGGATAGCAGCTGTTGGATGACAAATACACATGGTCTTACCAGCAGCCTGGCAGCTTCCCAGGCTCAAGGATACATCATCCAGTGCCACAAGCCCACAGTCCCAGAAGCTTTTACACCAGCTAACAAAGACAACCTGCGATAGAGGAAGGAAGTTTCAGGTACAAAACGTGGCACTGTTAAGAGTCTGAAATATTAACTGTTTTTTCCAAATGCACAGATAATTTTGAAATTTACAGAACAGGATTAATGGATCCACTTTGCCTTGGCACATTCTGCCAATGACTTAAATTTCGATTCCAGTCAGGACTAAACGTATGTTTTCAATCTAAAGAAAATATTTTCTCACTTTTGTAGGCAAATTATGTATATCTCTATGTAATTCCCATTTTACTAGAGTATTTTTTATTTCTGAGAAAACATGACTCACTGAGGTTGTGTTTTTTTTCTTGCCCAACATCCAGCATGAACAGCTGAAATATCTTCAGCTATCTTATCCTCATAACTTAGAGGTTTTATCCATGGAAAAATAAATTTGAAAGAGTAATGTGGAGTGATGGACAAGAACAGCTGTGGCAAAATGCAAAGAATAACAGAGATGAACTGAACTACTACACACAATGGGATTATTCATAAATGACTCAGTGCCATGAAATCGTAGAGCAGGAGACTTGAAATGTTATGCATAATTCACAGTGTTCATTTGAGTTTGTGAAGATTAATAAAAACATCCAAGATCATTGATTTGAGTAAACATTAATTCTGCCATGGAAAATACAAGTCACTCATGAGATAGTAAAATAAAATATAAAGGAACTTTAAGACTCTCAGTTGCCCTTCTTCCAAAGCTGACACAGATCTCTTTGAATTACAGAAGACACATTAGGATTTATTTTGTGAAAACACTGCTGGTGGTTTTCTTGGCCTAACTATTCCAAACCATCTGTCTGACCACTGGGGTTATGACCATAATTTAGGAGGACCTTTTCAAAACAATTCCTTTGTGTTGAGTTCTATTCTAGTGATTGCAGATGGATTACTGTCACTTCTAACTGTTTAATCTTCTGGACAACACCTCAGTTGCATATTTGAGGTTAAATGCTGACTGACAAGTTTCATGTGGATACAAAAAGGCATTCAAAAGTTGTTAGAGCATTATTTAGCATGTTCTCTTCTAGCAGGCTTGGCAACACCTTCACTATGGTACTTACATGGTATTTTGCCAGTTTGTTTTGCTATGTAGTATTTATTGACTAATTTGCTTATAATAACAGTAACTACACCAAAAACTTGGAAGCACGTATGCATTCTGCTGCCCAGGGTGGAGCAATTTTTGCGACTCTTTAATTCACTGCTACCAATCCTGATTATTATTGACTATCTGTCTTGTAAACTGCCACGGGTATGGAGTTAAGGAGTGCCCTGCACAGAATGCAAAACTGCTCAACATAGGGTGGCCTAAACCTCACACTTTGTTTTGTTCTTTTCTTCCCACTGTAGAACTGTATCTTAGCCTCAAGGTTTAACAGGAAAAAATTTTTTCATACTTTTTCATACTTTGTTTCATACTTTTTTCATACTTTATAAGTTCATTGTCAGGACACGGGGGCAGTCCTTTAAAACAGTAGTATCTCTTGGAAAAAAGCATAAAATAAGTGTAAGATAAGATACTGACATTGGGTAAATATCATTCGCCAGAATTTTAATAAATTCATTCTGGTGAACATTTGTAATGAACTAAAGACATATTACAGCCCTAAATTCATGATTCTTCAGAAAACCACACATGTAAGGGTGAAGTCAGTCCCCATTTGTGAAACAACATTTCCACACTGTGGAGTCATGTTTTAAGCAATGCTTTAGTATTAACCTCATTGAGAGCAGGATTAAGTTCTTTATTCTTAGATTGCAGTAATTTGTTCCATACAAGGTATGGAACAAATTACCATACTGGTAATTTGTTCTACCCACTGGACCTTGGAGAAAGCCCTACATTTAAAAAGCATCACAACAATAACTGTGGTCTCTCAAAGGCCATTGAACCAGTAATCTTAGTACAACCAAAGGATTAATCTGATTCAGTGACACTTGTAAACTTGTTCAGCTTTGCCATTTGTAGCTTAAGCTTCACTTGATTCTTGTGGTGTTGAGGGACACACTGCCACGGGCACACTCCGTAATTTCAGGGATGAAATTACAAAGTCTTCTACTTGGAAGTGTGGAGTTTTCAGTATTGGCTATAGCAAATCTACTGAAATTGTTACAATCCCCTCAATTTATTTTATTGTTACGTTCTTGATTTAGTTTTAGGCAATGGACTAGAACTCACAGGTCAAATTTATTCACTCTTCTTCTGTTTTCAATATCCTTTTCTGTCATAAAGCAAAATGTTTGAGTATTTGAACTTTACCTACCAAAATTGTATCAACTTGGATTTACTCAACTACTCATTTTCACAGAGTCATCTCTGAATCCTTCCTACAGTCTCAATGGAACTAATCTCAAGTTGCTTTGCATTTGTTCTTGTTTTGAATTAAAATATTTGCTAGGTCAATTTTTCCAAAATAAAATCTTATGACTTTATCTCATGCCTTGGAGAAGACAATATAAGATTCTTTGTGCTGAGCTTTTCTTGTCATAAAGCATGACAGATGAACAACATACTGATTGCAAGCTAGGTAAGAGAGATTCCTGGACTCACATGCTATTTTGCATGCTAAATTAAAAACATTATCCAGTGAAAGCAGTTGTTGCCTGTGTTACTGAAAAATAAAACATATTTCTCATGTCTCTTTTTGTTCCAATAACAGGACACAGCTAGAGCATTAGTTTCCTTCCAAGCCACTGCCCCAGCTTAGAAGCTGGATTGTTTATCTTGCAGTGCCTAATCAATGGTCCTGGCCTTCAATCTCAAAGTATCAATAATCCTTTCTTAGCACTTATCCTGGATGATATGAGGTATGAGCAATGCCAGATGAAAACAGCTGGTTGAGCGAGCTTCTGCCAAGACATCATATTGGGTTGTGCTGCAGATACTGGGTGAGGTAGAAGGGACTTCTCATCCCTAGCACTCAGCTACAAGGAGTTAAAACTCACACACATATAAAGTTAATCTGCTTTTAGAGGAGAAAAAATAGGAGGACATGCAGTAAGGTACCTTCAGGGTAAGGAGGGATAATGGGGAAACTTGCTATAGGAGGTTTAGTGGGAGCTGGACGGAGAACAGGAGAAAGGGAGATCCCTATGTGTTCCCTTGGATTCCTATATGTTCTGTGTGTTTTCTTTCCTCCTTGTTTATCCCAGAACATATACATCTTGCTCAATTAGAGCCAGATCAGCCAAACAGAAGAAAAGCATGAAAACAGCCCAATCTGGTGACTTGAAAGCAAGCTATGCCTCTGCAGCAAGCTATGCCTCTGCATCTTTTCCATCCTAATGAATATTCCTAGTTTAAATGATACACTGTAAATCTATGTAGACACAAAACTCAGTCTGTCACTTAGACACATTTAAAGTTCAATTTCCTAAAGAAGAAGAACAGTTATAGGGGAGTCTGAGGTGGGGTTTTTTTCTGAGAAGCTACTATTTTAACTTCCTCACAGTGAAACAAGTATTACAAAATTAAAAAAATAATTTGAACACTAGAAACAAAAGTGTGACCTGACAGGAAGAAGCAGTCAAGATTTTTCACATAAGACAGGGAGCCTGACTTTTCAGTCAGTAATGCAAAAAAAGAGTTTACATATAAGCATGTATGCCAGGGACTGACCACACAGGGGATGGGAAAACCATTTTGACTGTCTCAGGGCTTTTCAATACAGATGTTTTAAGTGTAGACCAAATTACTCATAGCTAGCTTAAATAAAACTAGATTTTAAGTGGCTTGTATTTCTTTGGCCAGTCAGAAATTCATTTATCAAGAATTCAAGTAAGCTGTTACGCCAAAATAAGAACATCTGCAAACTTCTGTCATTTAAAACAGATTGATTTAAAATGGCACTCGCCAGGCAAGTTCAGTTTCTTCCCATGTAAACGGGCTTCTGTGGGAAAAATAATGTAATATGAAAGCTTTTACATAAATAATTGGATAACATTGGTGGTAAGCTTGTGACAGTTGAACAAGTATTTTTGAAAACCTTTCCTGTCCAAGAAACAAAGAATGAAAGAGAAACATAAAGCTAACAAAATAACCTAGTGCCACAGGCTGTTTGTCCTACATCTCCTCTTGCTGGATTACCCAGCCCAGTAGAGAACACTGCCTGCACACAAATACATACAGGACACTGACATTCTCATCTGTCCCCGACCACCCTCACAGATTTCCACAAATCTACTGTAAGGGCTCTATCTTCATTCCCATCAAACAGTTCCCGTCTATTAAGGATCAGAGATACCAAAAGGAGATGTGTAATATTTCATGCAACATATCACCTTGCTTAGCAACTGTGCAGATGCAAGCCATTTAGGCACTGCTTCCTAACCTGAGTAACTCTTTCAGTTTCCAGTAAGCTGTTTCCATAACCATGCATCAAGCACCGTAGGAACTGAGGTTCCCACTTAGCAGCACTATACTGCTCTTTCCAAACTAACTCAACCATTTTTATTTTAGGCATTTCTGGTGACTGTTCTTCAAGAAATTTTTATTCTAAAAGGTAAGGGAAGGAATGACAGGACTGTTCTACAAAACTGCAGCTAATTCCAGCCTCTTTAGGGTGCATACGTTATTGTGGGAAGACTGATAAAGGTTTTGTTGCAACAGTACCAAAAAACTCTTTTATTTGACACAAGTGTGAGTTTTTCAAAGGAGGAGCAGGAGGAGGAGGAGGAGGAGGAGGAGGAGGAGGAGGATGAGGACGAGGAAGAGGTGAGGAGGAGGATGAGGATGTCTGCCCTCCTTCAGCTGGCACCTGACTGGAGAACTGTGTTTTTCACACTAGTGACTTGATCACAGAGATCTAGGGTTTCATTGTTTATCCATTAGATTAGTTTAGTCATTTACCTATGACTTTGGTGGACAAGCAGGAAACACTGATTTCTTGCCAGCAAAGAGAAATAAATGCTAGAATAATTTAACATTGAGCATCACCATGGTGATGATGTGAGAAGAATGGTCCAAAGACAGTCAGATCAAGTACTAGGAAGGTAGCAGGGTGATGATAGATATTTAGGAAAAACAGTACAAGAAACAAACCAGCACTAAAGCTTTTATATTTTGTCCAACCCAAAAAAGGCTGAAGAACTTGCTGGAGGTCACAACTGGACCACTGTGGTTACAGTCACTTTGAGGTCTATTTTCCATAATTTTTTAAAATCTTTTTTAAAATATATGTCTACTATTGGCCTCCACAGCATCTTGCAGCAAAGTTTCTCAGTACTGTTCTGAGAAAGTCCTCTCTTTTCTTTGTTTTAAAACATGTAAATACTCAAGTGCAACACAGAGTCATTTGATTTTGCTTTCTCACAATTGCAACTAAAATTACTTATGGAGGATAAGAGAAAGCAAACAGACAAACTCAAGTAAAGAGAGTGAGGAAAAAGCCATCAAAGAGGAATAAAAGAATACTTAAGCAAGGAAAAAAGAAAAATGCAGCCACAGCTAGATAGGATAGTAGAATAGACTGTTATGCCAATTACCTTTCTGAGGATTTGATTTTGAGCTCTTTGGGAGGTTCAAGCACTATTTTACCAGGTAATATTGCAAAAGCTTGCATGATGGATAAAAAACATAAGATGTTTGCTTTCAAATACCTGAGCTTCAGAATGGTAACCCAAATCTAGCAAAAATGAGCAGAATTGATAAAAGCAGACCCAACTGAACTCAAACCTTCATTTTAATTTAGGTATTTGGACTTCGTTGTGAAGTTGCGTAAGAGAAATATTTTTCCATGCTGGTGTTTACTCACACACACACAAACACACAAAAAATTAAAATGTACATTCTTGCTTCACAGTTCATGTGAGCTTCTCAAGGTTGCAAATGATATGTGAAATTTTCTTCCAGTTAGCTCCTCCATTTTCCTGACATGAATTGGCATGAAAGATCAATTTCAATCAACTGAAAATAATCTATATAATTCAGATTTAGGTTTTCATGCTGCCCTTCCAGAGGCTTATACAATAAACCATGAAGGATTTAAGTGGATTTGATGTCAAAAAACATTAGAATGTTTTTTTTTATTATTTCTTTCTTCTCACACTGATTCCCTGGGCACAATATAAATCAATATACAATGCATGTATATATGATCATAGGTACTTACACCAACTAGGAGAGACAGTGCTGCAAGTACCAATTAGGAAATCAGGATTTTAAATTCCCTGCCTTCTCACTAGCATTATCAGCATGTGTTTTTATAGTATGTGCACACAAACACACCAAAATATAAATATAAATATAAATATAAATATAAATATAAATATAAATATAAATATAAATATAAATATAAATATATGCACACAAACACACATATATGTATGTAGGTATAGACATTTATGACTTGCTTAGCTGAATCATACCTGCCTAGCCTTTGAAACATTTTATTTTCAAAATGTCATATTAAAGCCAGCTGGCCAGCTTCATATTTCCTGCTCACAGAACTCAAGCCATCAACTTGTGCCAGACTGCAGTTAGCTAATTCAAAAAGAACTTGCAAAAACCATTACAGAAACCAAGAAGTGAAAATCTGCATCTTTTTATTGTCCTGATGCAGACAAATATGCTGTCAAAACTAAAATGTATTAGATGAATTTTATATACTTTTCAAAGTTTTGGGAGTAGTATTCATAGTAGAAAAAAGATGAAGGCTGTGAGTAATTGGTTATTTTGTAACAACTGTTTTCTGTCTAAAAAAATAATTTTCAACTTCGGAACACATTGCCATTGACTTGACGGGCTGTTAAGGAAGTGCCAGGAGACTGTTTACTGTTTCCACGTGGGCTGACCCAATCCAAAAGTGGCTCCTGGTAACCAAGAAGATGCTCAGCCAAACTACTGTGCATGCCTACAACTTATTAGCATCCAAGTCTTCCTATGATACATCTCATAAAAAAATAAATAGGCACATCAGTCACTAGGTGTGTATTAGAGGAAAGGTGGCAGCCCTATCTTATTTTGAGACCACCTCTCTCAGCTGAAAGACTGGTTTTCACTTTTCTAAACATTGCCAAGACACAATGATCTCAGCTCAGATTTTCCATGCTAGGTCCTTCCTACAACCTTGTTTTGGAAGATTTAATCCAAAACAGTTCCATCATTTCCCAGAACAAGGCTAGGAAAAAGGGCTTATTTTGCCCCTATTAAACAAAAAAAATTCTGTGAAAAGCTTGAGCACTCCAAGGCTTTGGAGTAGAAGCAAAAAAGTGTCAAGAGTCTGATTTTTATGCCAGTGCTATCTTTTCCGTCAAGTCATTAGTTTTTGACAAATTAAAATTTGTAAGAAATGGGACAAGCAGGGCAAACAGAATGGAACATAAATAATACTACATGGAAAAAAAAAATTGACTGTCCAGAGCTGAGAGTAAGATGAGGACTGGGGTGGGGGGCAGAGGGGTAGTTCATTGCCTATGGGACAGGTTAGATAAAATAAAGATGCCTCAGTGAGGATGCAAGAGACACAAGGACAGGTTGCAGGAGACAGGACAAGAGAGGTCAAGCTTCTGTCATGTCTCTCAGCACTGTCTCCTTCCAGAGCCAGAAGTGTAATCCCTTACTTGCTGGTTCCTACCACTCCTTTCTACCTGCCAAAACATGCTCTGGTGCACCTCCACAGCTGCCCTACACTAAAATGAGTGGTTTTTGCCAGCTATTTCCCTACTAGGCAGACACATCTTCACAGATAACTAAACTGAGTGTTTACACAGTGCCACACAGTAATACTTTTTTTCTTTCTGTTGCCTTGGAAAAGAAGAAACAAACAAAATAAAGCATGAAAAGACTTTTAAAAGTATTAAGGTAGAAGAGCTGGTGATGAGATTGCAAGAAAAAGCCAGAATCAAGTTCACTGTGCAACTTCATTTGAGCCTACTTCTAAATATTATGAGCAGACAGCCTGTAACTACACCAGGTTTTCATCCTTCAGCAGACATGCTTTAACTTTGGCAGTATTTATCTTTTTTATGCTACCTTCCCATCTGTAAACATACCTTGATGTACTTTTCCATTTATTATGTTTCAGAACTTCACCCATTTTCTTCTGTTTATCTAAGGAAAACCTTGTAAACTGAACCCCTATTAAATTCATAGTTATTTAGCTAAGGGGTGCCTGAATTATGGTTTGCTGAACATATGCTGACTTATGTAAAGCCCAATAAATCTCCCAATATTTTGTGATATTTGAGGAATGCCTCTTCAACAGAAACATTTTTCGACTTGTTTCCATGGGAAGGAAGACCTTCACAACACCTGAAGCATCCAGAGAAGGTTTTTGAGAATTGGCAGAGGCCAATAAACCATTCTGCAGGCATAGTTTTTCTCCCCCTCCTACACATCTTCCAACTCAGAAGCAGTGAGGCAAGCTTCTTCACAATTTTTTTACATGTCCTAACTTCCAGGAAAATAAAAATTGTTCTTCACAAATTCATGCTGGGAAAATTTTCCATGTAAATGTCTGATCCTAAAAACCTGCCACCTCCAAGGCTGTCAACCAATCTTAACAGTCATGCTCAGATGTCATCACTACTCATGCAGTTGGTTATGCTACAAAACCCTTCCAGAAGTAATAAAGAAATACCTCAAAAGGAGATGACAAAAGTAAATTATAAACTTGCCATTTTAACTTCTCTGCAAGTATCTTGGGATGATACTATGAGAAACTTTTCTAGTATGTACTAGCTGAGCACTAATAAAATTCTTTTTTTATTCTCTAACACTCGAAAGGGAATTACAAATTCTGTTATGTTTCATGGATATAGTACATTAAAAAAAAAACCCATTGAAACTTTAAGATATCAGGTATCTGATGGAAAACACTACTCAACAACTGGGACTGAAGTTTTAAACATAAATTTGCCTCTCAACACAGTTAGGCATCTGGTTTTTGGTGACCTTTTATGGTCAGTAACTACTGTTATTTCAAAAACTAATTTGTGGTGGAAAAAATATTTAAGATGCTTGTCTTTAATTAAGAAATACTTAGAGTTGCAAGACAAGCTTCCATTCAAATGTTCAACATATTATCACACTCTGGTCAATGTGTAGTGATCCATCTGGTTCTCCATAGATGACTCACTGATAGTGAAAATCTGTTACAGAAATCAGGATAAATACAGAAGTAGCACTTAGAGAAATATGTGTAAAAGTCGGTCTTTGAGAAAAGAGTGGAGATGATTTACAATGGCTTAAGGACTTACTCAGGAGGTGATGTCAAGTACCAATGTGTTATTAATTTGCTGAGATAACGTCATGACCTCTCTAACAAGACACTGCTAATTCTTCAAGTCCATTGCTCTCATTTACACTGACTTCTAGTTTCATATTGAAACCCAGCAGTTGATTTCAGGGAAGAAGGATCAGCTCCCCATTTTGACCAGAACTTATCAGTACTTTTTGGACTAATTAACATCTGCAATTGAGTGCAATGATAGTATGACTCACATAGGAAACAAGCAAACAAAAATGAGAGGATGTGGAGCATGCTCAGAAACCAAGACTCAAATGGCTTTTGTTAGAGCTCCTCTGGTGAAATCTCCAGCTAATTCACTTTGCAGGTATAGCTCACTTAGGATTAATCCTATAACAAAGAACTCTGAGAAGGCAAGGAAAATTTCCTCTCAGAATTCGGAAAATTTGAAGAGTCTTACCTTGCAAGGCATAGGCTTTTTGAAGGAGATTTCAGCTTGAGTCCAAACTCCCTTTGGAGAGTCCAAGACAGACCAGATTTTCTCTTGAACAACATGATTCTCCTCAAAGACATAAACTGCAAGAGTGCCACTCATCTTGAAAAACCCATATAAGGCATAATAAAAACGCAGACAAAACTGCAAGTTTCCTGGCAGGGTTGGGCCATACAGACGCCCAATGTACCCAGGCTGTGATGTAAACTTTGTATTTGCCAACAAATAATAGCCTGCAAGACAGCATAATTATTGTATTTAATATGGTATTAGCACAGCTGATTTCCTATTAAAGCAGCTTCTGTTATTGCATCAGACTTGGGTAATAAAAACAGTTCCAACTGGCAAGAAATAGATTATCACACTCTGACAGGAAATAACCATTTTTTCCAAAAGCATCCTGTCTGCTTCTAGCTAAACTGGCACATGGCTAAGTTACCAGAAATAAGCACTTATCAAACTTATCCTGAAAAATTCCCTGGCTTGCTGGCCTCACTGGAAAACTAGCCTTTTCAGGGTTACCACTGCGAGAAAAAAAAAAAAAAAAAAAAAAAAAAAAAAAAAAAAAAAAAAGAGGGTGGGGCAGAAGGCCTATTATTCCCTGCACCAAGTAAAAAGAACTGAGACGTTAGTGCATATGATAAATAACCATGAATACTCTACGCAAAGAAATGTCTGAATTTCAGAACTTATTTACAATCTTTCCACCATGTAGTTTCACTAGACAATATTTATGTTTTCCCTGAAAAAAGCCAACTATCCCAAGCCTAGAAGAGCTAAATGGCCACTTTTCCTCTCTAAAAACAATGCATTAACCTATTATTACATTTACTTCCATGTTTCTTTGGATTCATCCCTCCAGCAACTACAGAGCAGTACAGTGAAGACACTCTGATTTATGGCCCTGCCTCACTATTCAACAGGACCAAGCTGTGAGTGCTGATTTTTAATGGCAGAGAGTTGCACTGAGGCAAGCTAACCATTGTGCCAGTGATATTACTTAACAGAGTGAACAATGATACAATAGGTTAACCTTAACCTTTTATACAACATTTATATATAGTTTGACTCCTCAAGGAGAAAGCAGTTTTGATTCACCGAATCCAGTAGTGTGATCTCCCGCTCTGTACACATTGCGCTTCACTTTCACTCTGCTCCATCCTGGGCCATCTTTGTGATCTTGGTAAAAATTACACAGATCTTCCTCAAAATTGCAGCCTGCATTGGCAGGATTGAAAGGGGCTCCTAAAAGAAAGATGCATATGTTCTGTTAGGATGAGTACAGTGTGATAAACATAGGTTTGATGCAGCAGGATGCCAAAGAAGACTTTGGTTCGTCTTGCTTTTCTTTCCCAAAGATAAGCACGTGCAAAGATGTTACACATATATAGTGCACCGCCATGATGAAATCAAACTATCAAATTTTTATTGCAAGTTGGTCCTATATTCGTATATTTTTTGCTGGAGCCAGTAGAAACCCTGCTTCATTGCCCCCCTAAAACACAAATGAGCTCCAGATACTAAGACCAAATTCTTCCTCCAGGACAGATAATTCACAAAGACATTCAGACCATTTTTTTTCATCTGCTTCTTCATTCAAAAGATTATTAGGACAAAATGAGTGTGTCCATTTGGCTGGTTGTGCACTGAACATCAACATTGAGTATTTTTTTTTGAAGAGCACTTAATAAAAATCCTTTATATAGTTACATGTAACATGTGTGTATGTGCATGCTCTAAGTAGGTAAGCAAAATAGTTTTTAGTTCCTGTACCACCTCATGGCAACTTTGCTCTGGAGCTTGCCTCACACTGTACTAACACTGCAGTGAAGAAAGCTGAACAATTTATAGTAAAGTTGATTAAAAGCAAAGCTAAGACCGGCCCAGCCCTGCAGATGGCTCTCTCTAAACCTGCAGAATGGAATTCATGGGTCAGAACTTGCTTCACTCAGTCTGAAAAAGAGTGACCCTGCTGTGTGGGCCATGCTAGTAAGTAAAACATTTCTACTTCTTCAAAGGCCTCACCAGTCTCTCATAGAAGGTGCTTGGGGAAGGAGAGGCACAACCCAAAGCAATCCGGCAAATTTTGGCTTTGCCAGGAGCCAAGACACAGGACATTGTGTACACCACTCTACAGCAGCACATATGACCTTTCTTCATGGAGGTGAAGAGAGCTTTTTCACCAGTGGCAGATACACAGGCAATCAGCTCTAGTAGAACAAAAATTGTGGCTTTGGAGCGATGCCTGAGGTCTTTTCAGTCTCAGATAGGCCAAATCTAAGCCCTCCTACGTGTCTGAATTCTTCCTGCAGCCATGGCCTCCCACCTCTGCTTTCCTAGTTAAAGAAAAGGCAGGTGGAGCACTACCATGTGGCATTAATCCCATATTCTGACTCAGCCTTTGCTGAGCAAGTTACTCTGGTACCTTTTCCTCTACTTGGCTAACATCAAGACTTCGGCTGAACTCAACTTCCAGAAAAAAAAAATAAAGAAAAAACTTAGTGCTGTTATATATACTGGTATGGCCAAATACAAGGAGAATGGAGAGCTTTTGCTTTTTAACATCTCTGCTCAGAAGAATTGAAGATGACAACAATTGATAAGTCTGAAGGATCAAACAGTATATGTTGTATATGGTGTATGTAACAAAGTACAAAGCAAATAATTTACTTTCATTTCTCAAACAAAAAACCCAAAACAACCACAAAACCAATCTTCAAAATCAAAGTTAGCAGGCAGAGTTCTAGATGAACCTATCATATTCAGAACAGATTCTGATCCATTCAGATTAGATTTGAACTTCAACCATTGGGGCAGAAAATGCTATAAAATTTATCCCATTTCTCAACAGATAAAAGTTGTCTGAAAATTAAAATGGGAAAAACAGATAAGCAGCTCCAACCCCGTGAAAACTGCAAGCATAACTTACGATTTTTGTTGCAAAATAAAGCAAATACCAAAAAGTTATTGTGGAGATAATGAAAAATGGATTTACTTAGTCAGGAGATGTGGATTATTAATGATTAATGTTTCTGGAATCTACCTCCTTCAGCAGTGATACTTCAGCAGTGGAGGCAGAGCTAGCAGATACTCTGAGATAAAAAGGGGGAAAAAACAGCCCCTTTTTCACTGATCACTTTAAAGAATTTGCCAAAAATTCAAACTTCTGACCAAAGGAATAGATGGCATCATTGGTAAACCACTAATCGACTTTTGACTAGTATTTAGTGCCAGAGTAAAACCCCAGCAACCAGCTGCTTAAGAGGCTGCACTCACAAATGACAATGTCCTTTGTCCCAAGTGTCTCTGCATCAAAGGTCACAGGGATTCAGGTGGCTTCTGTTGCTGTGAAAACCTAACAAATACTCGACAGATACGCCCTGCCTGAGATGAGTAATACGTCCTGGAGGAGTGAAGACAGGGAAGCAAAGCTAGTGTTTTGGCTCTGAAGAACACCTCAGGACATGTGGCACGAAGAATGCCTACACTGGCATTAATGAAAAGCCCAGGGCATTTTCTTCCTCATACCATCACACCTGGGAAAACCCCCCCTCTCTTTCTGTGACAAGCCTGCAAGTGGTAACTTCTCAAAACCGGTAGTGATGCAATTACACCATTCAGTCCAGCACTCCAGCTGCAGAACCCTGAGGCAAGGTCTTTGGAAAGGAAGCATTAAGAATTAAGAATTGGTTTCTGAAAAAACGAATGGCACAGGTGTTATCCGCTGTTATGTCTCCTGAAGGTAGAGGACCCCAGTGGTGTTGGTCATTTGAGAAGGCAGCACCAAAATTGCAAATACTGACAGACAGTTCTGAGGGGCAAGGCATAGGGAGAAAACAAGGGAGATAAATAGCAGCAAGAGCTTATCATACCTGTCTGATTGCTGCAGTAAACCGGAGAGAAAGAAATGTCATCAAGGGCAACATAACCTCCCTTGGCACTGTTGAAAGCCACTTCAAATATTACCTAGAAATTATAATAAGTTGTTATTCTTCTGCCCTATACTCAGCAATAATTTTGGTACACATCTTTGAAATACAGAATTCTGATTGAATGTCCCAGACAGACTCCAGCGCATCTCATACAGTGCTGAAAGTGTTGGGACTAATTAAATTATATAACTTATTAGGGACATAAATCAGAGCCTGACCTTAGAACTAGATCATTTTCCATTCAAGGTCAAGGAAACACCAAAAGGAATATAGCTCTTCTTCTGCTTTATGAAGCACCACTTTTAAAGATGCAGTAAGGCTTCTGCCACCGTATTATACAAAACCACTATTCACAATCATCAGTCTATACTGACTAGACCTCCAGTTTTATCTAGAATTTGTCTGGAACAAGAGCTAAAAACCCCGTGGGTTCATTACTCTGCTATTAAAATATTAAATTTTACAGTTTTCTGGTAATATCCTAAGACACTGAAACACGTGACTTGACATTAGCTGTCAGGGAAGATTTCCTGTACAGAATTTATTTAAGAACCAGAAAAGCTATTGCTGTGTTTTGTTTACCACAAAGATCAAACAATGTATTGTTTTAGTCATTCCCAGGGGAAATAATTTCCTCAAGTAAGTGGAGGACCATCTATAACTCTTGAGGAAGTGTCTTAAAATTTCTCTTAAGTATCAAAGGTCTGAGATACAGGAATACTTTGAGAGCCAGCCCCAGGGACAAAGCAAGGAAATAAGGACAAATGCTTTTGGAATGAGATTCTTTTCAGTGAAAGCAATGCCTGTGATGTTTTGCAAACTCTCCTTTAGCTAGATGAAACAAAGAGTAAGACCCTCTTGAAGCGACTGAAGAATTTATGTGTTAAGGTTTAATATTATTTCTATAAAATGATCTCTGAAATAATTACTGTCTTAAATAACATAGAAATTCCTGGAGCAGATTAAAGGCCTGTCTAGCCCAGTGTCTTTTTTCCAGCAGAGAGCACCTACAGAAAAAACTGAAGACAATTACAGGCTTAACATTATATTTCTGATGGATTCTTCCTCTCCCATTAATTTTTCAGTTTTTTAACTGATCTTAATAATGGTATCTACGATACATTGTGGAAGTGAGTTATGCAGTGGAGTCATATATGAAAAGACCCTCTGTTCACTTTATTTTAAAACTGCTACATGGTAACTAAGAATATGGAAGAGCAATGTAAATTTTGAGAAACAGGGAACAGTTAATCTTTTCTGTGTCCTTCATGACTCTTAAGAACCTCTAACATATTCTACTTCTATCTTTTTTTATAAGGGCTGAAAACTGTTATTTCATTGATGTAACTTCTCCATACTTTTCATTATGTGCATATCCCTCTTGGACAATGTTTTTAAATCTGTTTTTAATCTTCTTAAATCTTTTTTTTTTTTTTTTTTTTAACTGAGAGAGCTGAAGTTGCATACCCTGCTGAACACAAGGTTTCCCCATGCATTTACCCAGCTGTACAACATCCTGTTTTGCTATTTATTCCTGTATGGATAGTTTCCAAAATTCTGGATAGATTTTTGAATGCCACCAGGAAATGAGATGATATTTTCACAAGCTCAACAACAGTACTGCCAAGCTCTAAGTGATCATTAATTAATTTCCATCAATAGTGCTAGGGTTTTCCCCTTTTTAAATGTGAATTTAGTTTCTATTAAGTGATTCAGTAATTCACTTACCATTCTGTATTATGCAGCCTTCTGAGAGCTGCCTTCCTTTCCTGTGAAGTCTGATGATTTAAATGGATTATCACTGACTTTACCTGAGAGTGTAAAAGCCCTATGTAACATCTCATGAAAATTAGCTTTACCCCTAGTAATTTCTAGAAGTCAACAGGTTTATGGTGAATTAGCAAATAGCTCAGGTGGAATTGAAGCAAGTAGAATCTATCTGTAATCCATGTATTAGAAGAATATAAGTATAGAGAGATTATATGTTTGTATATATATAAAAATTACATATATATGTGTAAAATACATATGTAAGTATGTATGTATGTATATAATATACATACACTGTTTATTTCAATCTTCTAAGTTTGGCGTATTTTTTTAGAAAACACTAGGGAATAAAATATTCAATTTTCTTCTGATACTCTTGACAATCACTATAATAACCATCAAGAGCTGTCTTTCACACTTGAGGACTACTGTACTCTTAAGACCCATGTTTGGACTTTCTCTCATGAACTACAGGATCTAAGTAAGGTGGAGAACAGACCCCAAATATTTCTTTTAATTTTTCTTCTGCAGTATTTTTCTTACGCATTATTTTATGATACTCAGCATCCTCAAAAATGGATTACAGAGTCACAGAAACAGGGAACTGAGAGAACCTTGGTATTATTCAGCTACTAAAAAACTTCCCATCAGTGAGACTCTACAACCTCCCAAGATACTTTGATCAAGGACTAAAACACCTGGCTTCAAAATCAAGCATGAGGGTAGAAAGTGATCCCTCCTTGACCTTTATGCAAAGGGCAAAGGATATCACAGATCACCAACACCTTTACAGCTGTCTTTCAGATACTGCATGGTCCCTGCTATGTTCCTGGCTTGGCCTGAGTTGGCACTCATGTCTGAGGCAACCTGGAAGTGGCAGCTGGACTGTGCAGGAAGGATTGCTTTACCTCCATGGGATACGGTGCATTGAAGTCGACTTCTGCCAGTGCCCAGTCCGCGCTCAGTGTACTGTCTGTTCTCCAGATCTCTTCATAGAAGCCACTCATGTCTCTCAGATAAACAGTAAAAACAATGCTGCTTTCCTGCTTAAGTTGATAATAAAAAGATAAGCAGCCAGATATTGGGGCTGTGGTCTTTGGTGAGATTAGCTGGGCCATTTCCTGAAAATGTTTGACATACACAGAGTCCACATACATGTAGTGACCTAGAAGCAGAAAAGCATTTGGTATAAGGATGCTCTTTAAAGACCACCACGTACAGAGAGTATCAACAGATGAACAAGGAATAGACATACATATCTATGAGCAACAATGGTTGCTTCCTAGAAAATTTTAGTAATTCTAAAAATTGTTTTTCCTCTCTTTTCCTCCTATGTACAACCCAAAATTGTTTGGCTAAGATACCAATTGGCAAAAGAGTCAATCCCAGCTCTTTCTATTCTTAAGTCTTTATTATTATTAGAAATAATATATTTATCTATATTTGAAACATAATAAACTCTAAACTTTGGGAGCCATTCATAAATGGAAAAATGTGCAACAACGGTGTTAACTCCCTGCCTCCCAACAGCTAGGTATGGTATTTAGTCTGTGTAACTTTTACTGAAGCAATCAAAGTAAATGAACAACTTTATAAGCCATGTGTTTTATCATCTTTTACAAAGCAGTTTATTTAATATATCAAATTACTGTCAAATAGCTTTTAGTCCTTATATATCTGCTCAGTGTATCAATGAATTTGTTTATTAAAAAATGTCTTATTTTTACTGCATGGACTGGCGTTTTTATGTAAAATCCTTAAAGAAGATTTTTGGGAGATGTTAATGAACAGAAAAATGCATTACATTTGAGGAGACTATCTTCCCATCATGAATATGAGCCAATATGACCTGCAGGATTTTCTAAGGGTACAGCTTCTAATATTTTGATTTTGGGAGTGCTATCTCAATTTAAACAGGACACATCCATGTTCACAAACATGCTGTGCATTGTAGTTTTTCTTCTTCTGCACTCCCAGAAGCACAGCATCAAAGAGTATTTGATGAACAAGAAATGACTCTTCACAAGTAGAAGGCCTGGAGAAGACAGAAACATGAGACTGGAGGAGTACTTTAGCATGAGCACTGCAAACTGTGCTGTTCAGTTTGAGTGGGCACCACTACAGCATTAGCACACAGCAGTCTCAGACCTTCAGATGTCACTTCTTGCTTCACTCTGGTGGAAGGAGGAGAAAAGACTGCTTGGCTGTGGGTTTCCTCCAGACTGCCCACTGCCAGGGACTGGTGACTTCAGCGATACTTGCCTGCAAGGTTCTCAGCTTCACTTTTGTTCTGCAGTTTTAGCACATCGCATGGTTTAGCTACAATCTACCTGGATGATGCAACTTCACAGCCCAGTTGCTGCAAAGAAGTCTTCCATAACTTTAGGCTTCCTGAAGTCTTCTCAGGAAATGCTCAGCAGGGAGGGCTTGGTGTGAAATAGAAATGCTGTGGCTACAAGAAAACACATCCCTCCCAGCTGGGACTATTGCCTCTCAAAGTACTTATTTAATAGGCTGATCCACTGTCTGCTGTTGAAGTTGTGGCGAGTGTAAACTTCCATCAACATTTTACTGGCATTTTAGCGCCAGGGGGTGACACAGGGACGGAGGGACACTCTGTACTCAACTCACACAATTGTGAAGTAAATAAAAAGGCACAGCGGCATGAGTTAAGGAAAGAGGATCAACCCTGCTTTTCATGAGGTGCGACTCCTTGCACTGCCACAAGCATCATGCAGCCCAGGAGACACAGGGTGCAGCACCAGCCCCAAGTCCTGATCATCGCCTGCAGTGGTACTTTGTGCAAAGGTGAAGTTATCCCACAACCTTCTTCACAGCTGTGTAAAAATCTCTTCCCCAAGCAAGGTGTCCAGGACAAGCATTTGCACAGGCAAGTGCAAAAATTCCAATAATTCTTCCTAGCATTATGTCTCTGACGGTCTGTACTAACAGTATCGCATTTGATTGAAAGAAACAAGACTTCTAAACTGTACAGTTTCACCCAAGAGTCTCCAAGCATGTTTTAATACCTTAGTTTTTGTACTCGGTTTTCTCAGTAGCCATTGGAAAGGAAACCCCTGCCAGATGTACAGAGCAGCAGTATAAGAATCTAAAACTTACTGTGGCCCATACACTCAGAATACATAGAAAGTTGAATTGGGCTCTCACATCCAAAATTTCACTCTTATCTCTGAGTACTTCTGAATCCTAGCAAAGAGTGTAACAACCTTTTTATAAAGCTTACAGGCAGCTTTGTCTGAACTTCTGCAAAATCCCCCAGCCTCTTTCTAATTCCTTTTTTTTCCCATAAATCACTCTTACCATCCCCATCCCAGCCCCACAATGGAAAGAACTCACATAATAATAACTTGCAGTATGAGAGTCATACATGAATCACAGACTTAGACTTTTCCACTATATTTCTGCTCTACATTTGTTACTTACCCAGTGCACTGTTAAGTGTGTGGTCTTTGGGCAGGACAGACTGAGAATTCCGAATGTTCCCTCCACCAACAAACCAGTTGACGTTAGGATTCCAGCGGTTCACATAGCCACAAAGATGATTTTCTTCAAAGTCACATTCTGCAATTGCAGACACCACCAGCTGAGTGCACACATTTTCATTGCAGAAATAGGAACAGCAAATTGCTAAGCACTGGCCTCACTTCACATACAGCAGAGCAGATAACACCTGTATTTATAAAACTGGACACAGCATTTAAGAGCTCATAATAAACAGAAGCAAACCTATCCAAAATTTTAGATTATTTTTTAATGAAATTTTCATTTCCATCCTCTTTGGACCAATCTGTCTTTTCACCATTTGCCAGGACAGGACTGCTGTAATTTAGAAACAAATAAAGCAGATTTAAATATACCACCTCCTTGTAGTAAATAGTCAAAGCAGAACTTTCACCTGTAAATCAGGGATGGCCAGAAGCAAAGCCGGATAAGTATCTCATAACAGTAATGCAACAGCTTTGTCTCCTTCACAGACACAAAGAATTGTGACAACTTGTTTGGACTCCACCAGAGCTCTCCAGAAATGTGAAGATGTCCCAGCCTCCTAGACACTGGAATCTTTGAACTTCATTAGCAGTTTTTAGCAAATATCATGAGGAAATGGCAGTAAGTGTAAATATATACATATACATACACACACACACACACACACACACATATATATATATGTGTGTGTGTGTGTGTGTGTGTGTGTGTGTGTGTGTGTATTAGCACAATGTTTTGTCTGTAGCCTCAAGATGACGCTTGTAAGGAAGCCATGAGCAGGCAGAGAGCAGAAATAGTCATGCAGCTGTTATGCCTAGTATTTGAAGCAGTGGAAAGCTCTTTAAAATATAACAGTTGTTCCTGCTTGAACAATAAATAGATTTGGAATTATATTGTTGTATATAATACATATGTATGTATATGAATATGTATATGTATATATGTATATGCATATTTATATGTATCACAGGGATAGGTGAAAAAACCCTACTTCTAGCTTGTGCACTCTTAGCTTAAAAATTATCTGTATTGAATATGGCAGTGTACTTTTCAATTAGGAAAAAGCTGATGTCTTTTTTTTAAAGCCGGACCTTCCATCCAGTTTTAAAACTGCCAACAAGGCATTGTCTTCCATGCAGAGAATATGAGGCTTGAGAGAAGAGTACTTACCAATACAATATCCTGAAGTTATTTTGATTTCAAAAACTGCTATACTGGTGGATTTATCTTGTCCCATTTCACCTTCCAGGACCAGCTGCACAATATAAACCAAACTGTCAATTTTAGAATTTCATTAGTACCTTGAATATTTAAACAGGATAAACAGGAGAACAAATTAAATGTTTCTTGGGGAACCATCATCCTTACAGTCAGGTGTGCTTTTGCTGAAAGAGCTTGGCAGAATGCATTAAAGATGGAGCCAGTGCTCTTCTTTAACCACAGAAGACTCGCTGAAGGACAATAAGACAAGGCAAAAAATTCCCACACTTCATTTAAGAGTATGGAATTCCATATTCCTCAGCTTTGATTATGCAAGACATTATTGTGAGTGATGCAACATGATGGCTTCTGGGTAGAAATACTCTTCTGTCAGCATGTGACTCCTTCCAGAAAAGCACAGAGGGCAGGAACAAGCGAGCCCAGCTGCAGACCCAGGACCTGGGGGTTCCTGTATCTGCCATGTGGCATCAGCAGCTCCACAGGGATACCAGGAGATGAAGCATCCTCATGGCAGGGCTCAGCTGGCCGTGTGTCCCCATGAGCTGCTCCATGCAGTTGCTGGTCAGGGCACTGCCTTGTGCCAGCTCTGCTCACAGTTGCCAGGGACAGAGGGACTTGTGCTGCCAGCCTTAGACAGGAAAGCCAAGAAGAGGGCTCAAAATAAGTCTGCTTATATTAAAAAAAGAAGTTTGTGCAGCCCAGAATATGCACCAAAAAGCCTGTGGCATCTTCTAAAACTGGGCTTACCTTATACTTCTTTGTGCTGTTGATTAAATCCAAGCTAGCTATGAGCCAGCTGTCTGACGGCTCCTTGGCTGACCACAGCAAACGATCAAAACTTTCTCCTTCCTGCCTCAGGTACAGATTGAGCCTGGCAGGATCAGGTGAGGTGTCTGAAGTTGTAGCTATCTGATAGATCAGTCTGACACAGCTCCATTCCTCAGAGTACAGGTCAGGGCTGGTCAGCACTGCTTTCTCACCCTCGTAAGATGTATCCACAGAAATGTAATGTCCTGGGAATAGACACACAGCAGAATAATAAATGTCAGAGGCTTTGCTTTTGCATCCCTGGAGAAAGTACTTATTTAGGAAGGAATAGGTAGTTCTGGGACTAGGTTAGGAGGTGAAACTACCACTCCTCTGGTAAGTCACTTAATCTTTTGATATCCTGCTGTACTCACACAAATGTGACTTCATGTGTCTTCCATCACTATTAAAAACAATTTTTAAATTATTGGAAATTTTGAGACAAGATATTTTATCAGTGTAAAGCAGATTATTAAGCAGTACCCTTTGGAACTGATAGCTGTAGATTATCTTGTCAATTTGATTAACAAGATAATTTGCACATAAAGAAATATTTTGCAGGAATATTTAGTTGTTTTATAGACCAAAACTTTTTAATTTCATGTTGGCTTAAAAACAACACATAAAATGAGACATTGCAGCTAAGAACTCCCAAAGCACTTCTGGTTTCAAATAACAAAACTAGTAAGACATTTCTAAGTAGTAAAATTGACATGTTCGAGACTGCCAACTCAAAAAATTGCAGAATGTAAAGCAATATTTAAACATACCAGCAGTCCAAGATTATTTTAAAATTACTCTCCGGGGCAAGGTCTATAACAGCCTTCCAAAAAAAATAAAAGGGTGCAATGACAAGATGAAAGTGCATGAGGAGGCAAAAAAAGTGGAAAAGAAACAATGAGCAGAAAAATGAGACAACAGCAAATAAATTATAGCGAAGCATAAGCACAGTCCTGGAAAGTCTACTAAGATATCAAAACCAAGAGTAAAATGGACTACAGGAGTCACAGAAACCTGAAATGCAATGCCAGAAACAAGTGATACAAAAAATGAAAACTTAAAAATAAATTTTAAAAACCCAAAACACCACAAAACAAATCAGTAAGACAAACTCTTTATCCCACAGATTATCAGGAAAAGTATCCTAACCTATTGTCAATGTACATTAGACAAATCCCATTTCTGATACTAATTCTCATCTCCCAAGCTACAAGTATGCTTTAAAAGTGCTGTCAGGGCCTGTGTCCAATTAGCCCTTTACCCTGCAGCACATCACACTTTCCAGGGAACACACTTGTTCTTTAATCTCATCTCACTTGACCACAGAGTTCATCAGTTTCCATGCATATGTAAATGCTTGGATAACTCAGAAATGTCAGTAGCCACACTGATGTCAAATACATTGCTTGTCTTTGAGGCACAAAAATCCCCCTCCCAAATCCTGCCCGAACCCTCCCACTCTATCAAGACACCCTGGGGTTGCTTCCCAGAAGCTCCCTTGTTGCCTTTTAAAAAGTATTCTCTCCAAAGGAAAAAAATCATCTGCATGGAGGGTCACCACCCCGTCGAGGCAAAGCACATGTGTAGATCTGCTTTTTGAGGTTCCCAAAGCCTTCTCCCATAGACCCCCCAGGAAGATGCCAGGAGCAGACACTCACTCTGACAACACCTGATTCTTTGGGAACTGCGAGTCACAGCATCGCCCTGCATCTGCTCCCTTTCTCACCTGCAGACACAGTGCCCAGCAACACATTTGTACTGCACATTTTGTTTAACTCATGTAAGATAAATGATGCTAGGAGATAGCTGCAGCCCTAAGCAGTGTAAGAGGCTGTGCAAACACAGAAAAGCTGCATTCTCTTTCCCTTTTTAGGAAATGGATTTTTTTTTTTGCCTCTTTGATAATTTCTCTTTATATCTGCTGTCTGGTTTTAGTCTACTGGGGGAAGATACTTTGTATCACTGGTAAAGTACAAGTAACTTGTTAGTGCAGCAGTATTTGAAAGAAAAATAAACACAGGAATAAATATTTAAAAATAGGTACTTAACGTGCGTGCCAAATACTTAATCTGCCACAATGTTACAAGGAAGTCCGTTCATGCATTAATCCGGTTAGCTCACACAAGTTAGCACAGCCAGCATTTATTTGCTGGCATATGCCTGCCCAAGGTACACGTTTTTTCACCGGAAGATAGAGGAAAATCACCGAGACTCCATCAGAAGTCAAATGCTTCTTGCACATTTGGTTTTCATTGATGTAATTGATAATATCCTACTCACATGAACAATCTATGTTTTTAGGCTAGCCTGAACTTGAATCATTTTAATGACAAAGAAACCTACAATTTGGAATCCATACCTGGCAATTTCAGCTCAGATTTCAGCCCTGTTTTTGCCTGTACTTCAAGAGAAACTCCACAGAAAACAGATCCTTCTTATAATAGTAATCTTTTTTCTTCTTTTTTTTCAGAAATAAATTAGCATTGACATAGGAAAATACATTCACATGAAGACCACAAATTACCAGCTATGAGGCTTAAATGGCTGTCAGGCTGCCAGGTTTTAAAACTTAATTGTATGTAGACTAAGGCTTCTTCTAGAAAAATAGTGGTTTCAAAGAAAGCCTCTTAGAATTTCCAATCGGGATGATTATGTTGGTGTAAATTTGCCTCTGCTGTCTGTGGGTTGTGCACTTGCTCCCACTTTTGTCTGATTCACCACAGGTACAAGAGCAAAGATCATGAACTCCCTTTTTAACTGGTTGCTTTTTCTGAAAGATTAATTTTACATATTCATTAACTCTCCAGTAAGAGAGAGCTCTCACTCCCAACCTAATAATTTTAGCTTCTTTTGAAAACTTTAAATGTGTAATTGGTTCCACTGAAATCAATGTGAGTACTGATAGAGAGCTTTAAGTGTAGGTTCAAATGCTTTGCTAATCAGGATCAGGGAGCGTGGCACTTGGCAGTACCAAGCACAGAAAATGCCAACATTACATTTCTGCCAAATGAATGGGGGCATTGACTACATGGCCTTTACCCTAAACTGTCCTTCAGTAACAGCAGTGACATGCCATTGATGTAGAAAAGAAGGTCTCACAATGCAGACCTCAAGGACTGACACAGAGCAATTGTGAGAGCAAAGCAAGGCAAAGGCGGGGGGGGGGGGGTCCTTGGAGTAAAGCAGACCACTTTCCACACTTGTTTGTGGGAGTAATAGAAGGTTATTTTCCAGTCTGTGGAGAATATGATGAATGCACAGTGGTGTAGCCTCTCAAAAATGAAACATGCAGCTTCATTTTGCAGCATGCCACAATCCTCCTGCAAATGCCCATGACAGTTGATTTACAGCAGTCATTCAGGAGTTATCAAGAGAGGGCTACTCTTCAAAATCACAGGAAGGCAGATGAGAGTAGTCACAAAACTCTAGGAAAAGCCTGATGACACAGGAACACAAGCATGCAATTTCCAGCAATTACTTGCTCAGGGGGTAGATGCAGCCCTTAGTGTATTTCCTGCAAATACAGGAGAGCTGAACTTTCTTTGTCATTTTCTGAGTGACACAACTTTCTGAGTATCATGGAGAGCAGCCTGGCAACTGTAGAGTCAACTCCCTCAGGAGTCTGGGATACATCTCATCAGATCCCATAGACTTATGTATGCTCAGATTACTCAGGTGGTCAAAAACCTGATTCTTTCTGAGGCACTTAGCTCCCCCAGCCACATTTTACAGTCCATTCACTCAAGAGACATGGGGAGAGAGGCTGCCAGTGAGGGTTGAGGCAAAAAATTTTTGAGCACCTCAGCCTTCTCCTCGTCCTACTTACCAATTTGCCAGCCTTGTCATCAAGTGGGTAAAAGCTTTCTTTGACCCTCCTTTTTCTGGCTGACACACGTATAGATGCCCTTTGGTTTTTCTTTGTGACCTTTGTGAAATTCAGCTGCAGCTTTGCAGCTTTGCCTCACCCCATTCCTACACAACTCAGCAGTGACTTCCCTGGACACCTGTCGTTGCTTCCACTGACTGTGTATTTACTTCTTGCCCTTTAGTTTAAACAGCAGGTCCTGACAACCCATTCCAGTCTTTTGCCTCCTTTGCCTGAACTTTTCCTCTTTTGGCTAGTTCTTGTGCTCTACAGAAAGCAACCTTAAAGATCCGCCAGACTTCTTTTGCTACCTTGTCCCTCAGAGCAGTTTCCCAGAAGATCCTATTGACTACATCCTGGACAACCTAGAATTTTGCTTTTCTAAAATTCATCATTCTGACTTTAGTCTTTACCAGACCCACATCCCCCACGACTGCAAACTCTTGAGTGCATGATCATTGCAGCCCAGGCTGTCTCTAATCTTGAGGGCTCAAATTAACTTGTGTTGACAGCCCACAGGTCCAGTATCACACCCCCTGTGGTAGGGCTGTCTATAACCTGGCTTCAGAAGTTATCCTGTGCACTATGGAGTCTCCTGGACTGCCCACAGCTTGCTGTGTTACTTGCCCAGAGTTGAAGGCCCCTGGCCAGACACGAGCCTGCAAGCACAATGCCTCTTGCAGCTGGACCATGAAGGCTTTGTCTGCAGGCTTCCTTTGGTTGAGTTCTCTTTGCTGGCTCTGCATGATTCTTACCACAGGCTTTCAACCTGCTCATGCCTGTTCTTCAGAGACAGAACTTCACACTCAATCCACCCCCTGAAGCACAGGGCAATCCCTCCAACCTTACTTTTCTGGAACAGCCTGTAGCCATCCATAGTTGCAATCCAGTCATGGGATTTGTTTCAGTAATGGCAAGGAGGTTATAACCTCACAGCAGCACAGTGGCTTCCTCCTCCTCCTGTTTGTTGCCCACACAGTGTGTACTGGTGCAAAGGCACCTCAGTTGAGCTGCCAGCTCATGCTGCCCTCTTGGAGGAATACTCTCTAATCTCACTGAGATATTTCACTGGTGTTTCTTGGCTTCTGTTACACCTCAGGAGTCCCTGGCTTGTCTCCATAAGGCATCAAATATGCTCCAGTGTGGCCAGCACATCTCAGGTGCACTGGCTGAGAACCCTCACCTGCACCCTGTCCCTTTAACCTTGATATGTCATCCCACAGCTTGTCAGGGGCAAGCCTGACATTGTCCCCTTCCCTGACACATCTAGTTTAAAGCTCTATCAATGAGCCCTGCTCACTCCTCAGCAAAGACAAACCTCCACAGACATGACAAAAGCCATGGATTGCTGACTACCTTTGACAGCTGACAGCCAGCAGATGCCTGGTGAAGGCAAACACCTACAGCCAGGACAAGGGACGGGAGAAAGGAGAGACAGATATGTTTCCCTCACCACTCTCTCACTACTCAGGCTAGTAAGTAATGCATTTTCTACTTACATTTCTATGATGATGTTTTACCTACCATATAACTTGACTGTCTTCCACTTGACAGCTGAATCAAACTTTACAGGACCAAGCATGGTCCTGTAAAGTTTCATTTTATATTCCTCCATGTCCAAGGGGAATTAGGACACTGTGTTTCAAGCCTATGCCCCCTCAATGCAACTATGCACTGATGAAACTAGATATTTAAAATCCTCCTGTATCAATGTCTGTCATCTTGCTGCTCTAATAAGCAGTTCTATACAGAGCTTCTCTCAATTACAGTTGGTGATGCACTACCTCCATGAGTCATTCACCCAAGTTTTCCAAAAATATATACATAAAGGTGGGCACCAGGAGATCTGTCAGCAGTGGTAACATCAATGGCTAAGGAATAAGGGCTACTGAGGTCAGAAATCGTGCTTTTTCCGAAAAAGAGCACAGAAACTACACTGATTACATCCTCTGTAAATAGCACAAACAAGACAAAAAAGCCAGATGCTGGCTAATAAACCAAAACTAATTGCATTGGGAAAAATAACAAAAACCCCAAACATCCACTGAAATAAAAAAAAAATTACCAGTTAGCTTTTAAATTATACATGTCCTCTGTAAAAATTTGGAAGGGTAACCACAGACTTGTTCCGGCTCTTGGTGGAGTTTATATCTGACACAGCTGTTCACTCAGTTCAGCCACAGCACAGCTTTACAAGAAAAACTGAATATAAGCAGCAAGCTCCAAGAGAAACAATAATATGGAAATATGAAGCAGGAAAATTTGAGAACTACAATTAATTAGATACTCATTTATACAGAGAAATGGCAAGAAGGGTCTAACACTTGCAAGTCCTGTTTTCATTTTTCTCTGTATTTCCCATACAGAAACAGGAAAGAATGTTACCAGGGTTCCTTAGGACAAAAGCTGATCTATTGATACTTTCTGCGGAATCTCAGAATCTCAGTTTTGGGTCTTTGCTTTAATTTTGGGATTTCTTTTTATATTTCATTGCCAAAAAAAAAAGAAAAAAAAAAAAAGAAAAGAAAGGAAAAAAAGAAGGCAGAAACGCAGTACATTTCTGAGATCTATGAAGTCTTCTTACATCTCCAGAAAAATATGGTTGGAAATATTAACAACAGAGCCAGAGGGACAAAATGTTGCAAATGAAGCGCATCCTGCAGGTAAGAAAATGCAGCAACAGTGTGGTGGATGACCCAAAATGTTATTTCATTCCACATCTATCTGTGCCCAAACTTGTTACTGTCTCTAAGACCCAGCAGTGTGCCAGGAAACACGGGGCCAGCAGGTGCTGGGTCTTTTTAAAGCCAGGGTCGCCCAAGCAGAGCTCTCTTGCCTCCAAGCTCTGCCTCACACCTGAGGCTCCCCTTTGTGGGTTTTTTGTTTCCCTCTCGCCTTCAGAGAGAGGGGGCTGTTTCGGGCAGGTTTGTGGACCCACAACAGCAGCGACCCGAGAAGCTGCAATTCAAAACCTGTTTCAGAGTGAATTCTGCAGTGCGGGGCTAGAGCCGTAGGGGCTGGAGGGTGCTGTTCTCAGCGCTTGGGGAGATCCTTTCTGCCCCCCAACGGCTCCCACGGCTCGGGAACAGCAGCACCAACACCGGTGGCGTTCAGCAGGAGGCTGCAAGAGCAGAGCACCAACACCCAGTGAACCAGAGCCTCTGCTACACCAGCAATTCTGCCACCAGAACTGCTTGGTGAGCTCCTGCCTTCCCGGTTTTTGATCCAGAGATAAGGCTGCACCGGGCAGGGTCTGTCTGCCGTCTTCCCAGACGATGCAGTGGCCTGAGGAGAGCAGGTCTTGGGCGGGTGGTGACTCCCCCATTTGGAGTTTCCCTTTGCTCCCCAGGAGACAGTGAGATGTCAGCACCTTTGTAACTAGTGACCGCTAGTGTTATTTTTTGCCTGCTGCTATTTTGTTTTGTTAGTAAAGTGTTATTTTCTTTGCCTATATCTACTCCTATTTGTTTCTCCTCATTGGTGGAAAAGGATTGATTAAAACTGTAAAGGTAGGTAACTCATATCAGAGTGTCACTTATTAAATTGTCTTAAAAGAACACCAGCAGTGATCTGCTTTTTCCAGAGCTGGTGTTTCATCCCTTCCCTTTGGCCCGTGGGAGACTTGCAGCAGCAGTTTCTCCCCTGAACAGACAGATTCACTCACAATACACTCAGCATGGCTGAGCGGAAAAGCCTGGCCCACACTAATGAACGTAGAGTCTCGGTCCCCAGACATTCAAGGGGGTGCCCTGATTACAGCTACTTGATGCTGCAGGGTATAACCAGAGTTTTCATTCCCATCAAGCCACAGATTATTTTATTTCTGGTGAACTGTTAGATTCACACCAGACGTCCTACATGGTATACCCTGAGACTAATCAGTGTTGTCATCACTGAAAAAACGTTCTGTTCTTTAAGCCTCCTGGCCTCCTCCGTGGTTTCTTAAAAGCAGCTCTGTGAAAGCAGCTGAGGGATGGAGAAGTAGAAGGTGGGTTTTTTGTGTTTACTGCCTGACATGCATTGTTATTGTGAAAGTTTTGCTTTCTCTTCCGTACCTACAGGGGCAGCAGCAGTTTCAAGCCCGAAGAAGCCTCTGTGGTCCCTCCTGGCTGCCCTTCCAGGCAGGGAGGGAACTTGAATACCCCACCAGATCTGCCCCTGTGCTAGTCATCCTCAGGGAGTCAACAGGGTTTCCAGGTAACTCTCACAAAGCTGAGTAGTATGTTAAAAAAAAGAAGAATTTTTTTAGAAAAGCACAGCCTGGTGTGATGAACACACAGGCAGTTCACACAGGTAGTCACCCACCTTCCTCTGGACAAATGGACACACCTGACAACAGCAGTTCCTCCAGCAGCTTTCTCTCCAGCTCACCTTACTTTACAAGCTGAGTCTCCCTACAGGGACTGAGATTAATGATTTGATCTTCTTGCCACATTCACCAGACCAGGCCAGAGAACTGCTAGCCAGCCCTGGGGCATAAATCTGCCAAGGCTCCTTTCCCAAAGGATGGCTTTATGAATTAACTACCAGCTCCACCTCCTGCCCTGGCCTTTGTTCCCCCAGGAAGTTCAGAAATACAGCTGTTAGCAAGCCTGTCAAAACTAATACAATTAGCCCTGAAACACTCTGTGACTGTGGCATCTGCCTGCAGCTACAGCCACTCTGGAAAAGTCTTTCAGCCTCCATCCGTCAGCTTGCCTGTGAAGGTCTGGCAAGGGTCCAGCCTGAGCTGCTGTTTTCTGCTTCTGATTTAGAGGAGTTGCTGAACTGCACTGGGGATGCTTCATCTCCTTGTTCTCCTTCAAGTCCCAAGGTCCTTACATCATGCACCAGATCTCCTGTTTGTTCTGAGCCACAAGCATGTGGTTTTTTCCTTTCACAATGACCTCAACAATTTTCATGCACTTTCAAATTTTGTTTCTCTTGTTTCAACCAATCCATCAGTCTCAGAAAACTGCTGTCCACATCACTCAGTTCTCATTTTCATGCTACTCATCACATAATTTCAACAACTTTTCATCTGCTGACACAAAGGCTGCCAAGTTTTTGTTGAGTATTTCTGATTTTTCTTTAAACAGCTCTCTCCAAAAGACATGTCCATGACTTCTGTTAGTTGGTATACATCAACATCCTATGTCTCCAATACAGGTAATATGTGGAGACACAAGATTCTCTGCTGTGAATTTCTGGATGAAAAATAATTGAAAAAAGTTTATTCTCTGGTATCTTAAATGAATTTCCTTTGCCCCCAGTGCACAGGAAATACTAAAGATAAGAAGCAGATACAGAGGAAATCACCAAGCATCTATTTGTTCACATTTCTCATCTCATCCATTACTAGCTCTATTTCTTTGCTAAATCATGTTTCCACCAGGATCAAGCACACAAGGGAATGCACTGTGACATCTCTTCCAGCACAGCTGCTTGCCTTGGTGGAGTGCATCCCTCCTTCAGCAGAAAAATACAAAATTTCACTCCCTTTGCATTATGTTATCTATTTACTTTGCTCATCACTCCTATTTGCTTACACAGGTGCATGTGATGTGATGTAGTGGAGTATGCAGGTGACATATTACGAGCTCTGCTCTGTATTATGTGCACATAATGTGCTCTGTGCTATGAGCACATCTCAGCCTGGCCAAGGCAACCTGCCTAACTGTAGTCCACACAGTTTTGGGGGCACATCTTAGAAGAAAAAACTATCAAACCTGCAATCCACATCAAACTGTAGGCCAGCATTCCACAGGGAGCCAGCATAAGGAATTTGGTGAGCCAGGCCATGAAATAAGGGACTTCTTGAGGCGTTTTAAAAGGGCACATTTATGGGGCCACACTTCTCCTTGGATCAGAGTGACAACAACAGCCATGGGGAGTAAGAGTTTAAGAAAGAAGAAAGAGATACTCCAACCCAATCAACCCTGTTTTGTTTTCTGCATGTTTGGACTTCCATCATCTGGAAGATCAGGACTTTGCACATCAAAAGTAAAGATTTCTTGGCTGAGTCCTGTCCTTGGTGTACTCCAAAGTGATTAAACTAAAAGCCCATGGTGTTTACCATCTACACCAAGCTCTGAAGCAATCCTGGACTTAGGGAAGCAGTCAGACTGGTCAGAGGAAGGAGTGGTCCTGGGAGGGAGAAGCAAGTAAGCTTTGGAGTTGGCATGAGCAAGGAACAAGTCTGCCCATCATGACTTGGCTTTGGTTCATGACAGAATAGGGTCACAGCATGCATGGGAGGTCCTGGACCAGGTTTTCCCTTGGGGAAACAAAAAACCTCAGCTGGTGGCCTTCTGGAGTGCATCTGCAAACCATGTCCAAATTAAGTGCATCTGTGGATGCACTAAATGCATGATTATAAAAGCTAAACTTTTCTACTGCCTGGATCTGCTCTCTCAGCATCTGCCAAATCACTTGGCCTACTGCATTACCCTGGAAAACAGCTCATCTACCTAAACACTTGTCTGTCTCTCACAGCTACATCAGATCAACTAAAATGCAACCTCTGTCCACAAGCCTTGTCTCTCCAAGGGAAACTATAGATCCACTTGGGTAGTAGAAATTACATTTATTCTGATACTCAGCCAGGCCCCAGGTCCTACACAGATGGGAAAAAAAACAAACCAAAAAAACCAAAAAAACCCAACCAACTTGAAATACATATTTGGTTTTTCTAGCATCAGAAGTTGAACTCCCATGAGTTCAGTTTCCTGCTTTACATAAGCTTAGTAGTTTCATAATCTTTTTTATACCAGAATCACTGGCATAACTGGCAGGCTCATGGTGGGCTGATCAATGCTCTCACATCATAAAATGCAAAGAGAACTGCAGACAGGTGAGGCACATATTTGTATACATGAGCTGAAACAGCTGGCTATAACAAGAGCTTACAGGTGATCTAATCAGATCCTGATGAGTGTGGGCAGTAACCTGGTCACAGGTCACCTGAGGGAACTGGCTTAGCCACACCATGAGTCTCCAGAAACTGCTGGAGATCACTGCCTTCTAACGAGTCTATCCCAGGCTGCTGTTGAGCAGCCCCTTATTTCCTGCTCTACTTACTCAGTGGCCACTCTTGAAGTGGCCTTAAGCAAGAAAGCAGCTGCTCTGACTCATCTTCTGCCCCAGCAAGCTTCATCCTGGACCAGGTGCGTGCAATGGTGAAGATTCAACATGCACAATCACAAAACCTTTAGTCGAGGCACACATCTACTGATGTTGAACATCACAACCACCAGGCCCATGGCTAACATTTCCTGGAGTTCTGCACAACTGCATGCATCAACTGACCATTTCAAAGATTGGCTTCAGTTTATTAGGGATGCTTCTAGGCTTGCAGTCCTGTACATCATTCCTGCTTGGCAGGGGCTGGTAGCAACTGAAAGTGTGTGTGAGGTATACAGATAGACTGAGCCAAAATCCACAAAATCGGAGAAGGGTTTATCAAAATAGTCCCAAGATATATAATTGTAATGTCCAGAACACTGTCTCATACACAGTGGTGAATTTACTGATGGTCTCAATATCCATAAAATTCACAAAGTATTTTACAGGATGCTGTGGGCCTTTGTGGGGAGGGGCTGTTGTCCTAGGATTCTCTCCCCTGTCCCTAAGTAGTTGCAGTCCCTAGAACCACTGGAAGAAGACTCAGTCATGGAGCTTCTGCTTCAAGCAGGATAATTGAACTATCCAAAATTAGTGAGGATCACTTAGTATCAAAAACAAAAGACAAGTCCTTGAGCACACTCTGATATAAGGAACAGAAAGAGACAGATGCCACTCAATGGCATGAATGTTTAGTCATTAGGAGATTTAGGAAGCAGTATTTGGCTTTCTATGGCATATCTAACTGCTGATTGTAAGCAATTGAGTTTTGATATATTTTAGCTTCCCTAGGTTTTATTTTATTAAAATAGCTAGGCAAACCCTTCTTTGTCCAACTCAGTGAACCACCTAACACATCTAAATTCACCTCAGGCCATCAGATGTCACCAGCCCCAGGGCTCTGCCATCTGTCCCAGTCCAATCTTCACATGTCTGTCACATTGTGGTGGCCCCTCTGCTTCCCCTTGCTAGGCAACAGTCAACAAATGAATTCCTTCAGGCATCCCCTTCAAATACTCCCCAGCTGCCCTGGGCCACTTGTCATCACAGATGCTAAGATTTTATTGGTAACAAAAGCCTCAAATATTTCCATTTTTTTTCCTAGATTACTTTTGAAGTGAAAAGCTCATGAGAATGTTAGTGAATTTTCGCATTTTTTGCAATGTCATTCCAGTGAATATCCAGTATTATCCTTGGGCAATTGCTCACAAAGGAATTCGGCAAATTCCACTTGAGCTGTAAGACACATTTATCAAGACTGAAGTAAAACCAGAGACAAAAATGAGTCATTGAAAAAAATCTATCAATCTGACCCTGCTCAGTCATGAAACTGTTTTCTTCAAGATGTGCTCACTGACTCTTGTTTCACAGTCAAAGCAAAAGCTTGTCAAAACTTTCCAAAGTAATTGAGTTTATAGCCTCTCATTAGATTTTTTTTATTAGTATTATTCCCCCTAAGGGATCACTAAGGCTATTAGTCTTTATTCCACTTATTTTATATCCTAAATAGCCCGGAGAGGAGGAGGCTGAGGGAAGGCCTTGTTGTGCTCTTCAACATCCTCAGAGGGGAAGTGGAAGGGCAGACACTGATCTCTGCACACTTGAGACCAGCGAGGGGACTCAGGAAAACAGCCTGAAGCTGTGTCAGGGGAGATTTAGGTGGGATATCAGAACAAGGTTCTTCACTCTGAGGGTGGCTGAGCACTGAAACAAGCTCCCCAGGGAAGTGGTCCCAGCACCAAGCCTGACGGAGTTCCCAAAGAGTCTGGACAATACTCTCAGGCAATAGTGTGATTCTTGGAGTGTCCTAAGCAGGGCCAGGAATTAGACTTGATGATCCAGATGGGACCCCTCCAGCTCAGCACATTCTGTGATACTAGGGTGATCAAACAGACATCAATGAAGTTTATGTAAATCCATAAAACACTGTTTAAATTAACTTACACTCAGTGTGCTAAATCTCACTGGGCACTTAACACTACCCAAAGGAGGGGTCCCTTGCAAATGTACACCCTACCTTTGAGTATTGCTCAAAATGCAGTTAAAGAACTCCAAAATGTGCCAGCAGATCTGACCTCACCTCCTCCCAGCTGGCTGTTAGTACCCAAGAGTGGTCTCAGATGGATGCCCAGGTATGAATAAAGTGTAGAACAAGCACACTGTGACACCACCATCCTGTTGCCTCCCAGTTCCTGCTGCCATTTTTCAACATAGAGGTCTGCCTGTTCTGGTTGTTGTATCAACTGTATGAACACACAAGCCTAACCAAGCAGCATGTGCCTCACATTTATTCTGAATAAAAACAAACTATGCAGAAAATAAACCCTGCAGAAATAACTTTGCTCTATCTGCCAAGCTTTGTGTGGTCTTTCTAAAAACAGTCCTTAGTCCATGTCTTCTGAGAATGCTTTTTAGTGTGATATTTGCCATGAAGTATAACTCATAAGTTGAGACAAGGCAAATGCTGCAATGCTTGAAGGCGTTACCAAAGTTCAGACAGCATCAACAAACACATTCAGTGCAGATCCCAAACACATGTTCTCTGTGTCTGCAGCTTCCCCAGGAAGAGCAAATTCTCTGCTGCAAAAGTATTTTCTGCAAACACGGGTCTCTCGAGGGGAAATGGGAGCCAAGAGCTCGCACGGGGCGCATGTGAGTGCTCCCATATGCTGCTCACTCACTGACAGGAGTGCTGGCATGTCTGGCTGGTCACTAGCAGTGACTCACTGCTTTGTTTCTAGTGAAACAACTCAAGAAACAGATTTTCAAGCCTGTCCCTGCAGGTGATTCCCCCAGTTTCGCCTGCTACCCTGCAGAGCCAGAAACTTCTGCTGCTTGCAGAGAAAGCTCATTGTTTACTGAAGAAATCTGCAGTTGTGCTCATCCAAGAAGTATCAATGGATATCTCTGGGAATAGAGAGACAATTAATTCCTTATAAAAGTTAATGAGTGATTAGACTAACTGGACAGCTGTTATTTTGGGTTCAGATTTCATACACAGGCTGCTCAACCCTTAAAAATAAAAAGGTGTAGGAATGTCTTTTCCAGCCTCTGCTCCAAGCTACAGACTCAAATAGCATCAACAGCTGCTTCACAACACAAACACACCCACCCACACACCCACACCCACACATGAGATTTGCCACGAAACGTGCTATCAGTGCAACCTTCTGACATTGTCCCCAGCCAGTCCCTCTGCCGTGAAGCAGGAGAAAGACCCACTTCCAGAGCATGCAGAGGGGGAAACTCCCAAAGCTGCTGTTCCTCCACACCTCAGAAGCTGGGAGTTAGGCCACAAGAGAAGATGCTTGCCAAGTTTTACCTTGGAAAACAAGGGGAATATTTATAGCCATTGGGAACTCAGAAAAGACAAAAAAGACAACTTTTCAAGGCATGATACTGAAGTAACCTGAAGTACTGAGGCCTACAGCTGCAATGCTCTGAGGAAGGAAAGAAAGCCCAAGAGCTCACATACCAGTCTTCAAAAACCTGGTCCCTAAAGCTACCAAGAAGCTGACAGAAGCTGACTTAGTATGAAGCAATTATCTAAGGCAAAAAGTCTTCACATTCTGAATTAAGGAAAATGTAATGATACAAGAATGCTGCAAAGAACTTTGCTATATGTATTTTACTTTTTCCATTTAAAAAAAATTATAATGGGGGGGGTCAATAAAATACATCCTGCAAGTAGGTAACTAAATTTTCTGAAAGATTCTGTGAGATTCATAGAGGCTTCTGGCCAAAAGGAATGACAAAAGTCAGAGGGTCTGCAAAAGCTTATCAAGTTTTGTTAGTAAATTATATCCTTGCCAAGGAAATTGGGAGCTTGTTCCTGACCTGCTATATAAACACAAAACAGTGGGTTTGGGATAAAGGGGTGGGGTAAAAGAGAACAGGGAGAGAGATGTTAATTAAAGAAGCAGAGAGAGAAAGAGAGAAAGGAAGAAAGAGAGAGATGTCACCAGTCCTGGCTCTAGTATTGAACCAGCCGGGGTGTCCAGAGTCCTGGAAGTGCCCAAGCACCGGGGCTTTGCAGAGTTACCTTTCTACAGGTCAGTTATCCCTGCCCTGGAGATAAGTTTCTTGCCTTCTATGTGAATCTGCTACCACACATGGTACATCCTTTTAGACCTTTATGGAAAGAGTTCAGAGGGCTTTAGTAGTTTTTGGTGGTCTTCATTTCCCCCTACAGTCCATACCCCCTTGTTGCCCTCAATTCTGTGCCAGCACTGTACTGTGCTGCGCTTATCTCCCCATTATTATTATTAAATATTATGCAGTTGTGCAATAAGCTGGTGAAATAGGAGAATAAAGCAATAAGTATAGACTAGTTCATTACAGTTGGTGTTTTAAAAGCAATTAATTTAATTAATTGCTTTAGATGAAAATTAAAAATACGCCGCAACTGGAAAAAAGAGCAAAAGCAATTATTTGGAGTATTACTTATATGATCTGTTTGATTTTAATCTGACCAGGGGATAATTTAATCAAGAATAAAAGTTTGGAACTGAACAACCCATCTCATGCTCATTTCTGATGCTCACTGAAGTTGTCACTGTACTGGTCCATTCTCCCTCACAGCTTATGGCTCTTTGGCTGTGGATGCTTGCAGACTGTTGCTGACATAAGACTCTTGGTATTGGCTACAGATGATGGGCAGCAGAAGTGGTTGATAGAGGACTGACAGAGGTCTCCATATTTCATAATTTTTATAATTCTCTCAGCTTTCTGGAAAAAAAAATTGATTTATTGTTTGACAACATACTGATATAAAAAGTTGGAAGAGATGAAGTGATTGGAAAGCAGAGCCATGACTCCTGGTTAAATTTTGAAATTCCATGCTGCATATCAATTCCTCTTTGACCTGGACTCCTCCAGCACCCTTTCCAACAGATATACTGTGGTCTACCTATCTAATGCATTCACAGCTTTGGACTATCTACCACTCCTAAACTCTCCTCCATGCCTTTGCAGGGCTGTTTCCTGCCACCTTCAGGCACCTCAGGGGACAAGAGTGACCACAGCAGCACTAGTGGAAACCCTGCAGCAGATTCCCTAGGCACACCATGCAACCTCCTCAGCGACTTGTGCTTAAATGCACAGACCTCCTGGCCAGGTAAAGCCTGCAAGCATCTCCCCAAAAGATTTTACAGACTACCTTCTTCCATCAGGCTAGAGAAAAACATTCCTGTGAGGGTCCTTCTGTCTGCCACGGGCTACACTGCAGTACAAAACAGCTCATACACACACTGTATGAAATCAGATGGTACAACTGCTGAATTAGAAAAGACCTTATGAGGATGATTCAGCTAGTGCAGGTGTCCAGCAGGCAACAATTCCATTTTCCAGCAAGTTTCAAAGATAAAGTAGGAGGTTTTTTGTCTTTTCACAGAGTGGTTTAAATATTTTCAGACTGTGAACTTCTGTCAAGACTTCTTACTGCTCTGGGCTTCAACTTCCTCATAGTGGACTAACCTGCAGGTCAACCATAGGCATAGCATCTGTTAGTTATACATCCTTCTAGATGCATAACTAACAGAAAACACAGAATGGTCTCTCTCAAGACAAAAAAATAGTTCAAAAAACAGCAAAAAATCTAAGCAACCATGAAAAGAGTAGTTTTTTAACTAACAGAAGAATATCTAGCTGACCCAGCACAGGAAAAGATTCTCATTCCTATGTTAGTAAGGGATGATTGATCATGTAACCCTAATTTTGGCTTCAACACCCATCAACTGTGAATTTATATTCACTTTATACTTACTCCAAATTTATATAAAAACAAACACTGATTACAGCTCTCAGGTTTTTAGCTACACGTGGTAGTCCAAACTACACATACCACTCATCTTATTTCCATATAAGACAACTTCACTGTGCAATGTTCTCTCTTCTTTTTCAAACAAACCACAGTTACTGCCCTAATAACTCTCCAGTTTGACACTCGGTTTAAAATAACAACTAGAAGTGGCTATATTTAGAGAACAATCTGGTATTGGTATAAAGCCTCTCATGTTTCCACTCAAGCACACAAGAATATCCTTGGCCAGGAAAGAAATCCCTCTGTGAAAGGTCTTGTAAGAATTCAAATGCAAAGCAATGACTGTGTAGGAACTAGAGAAGCTTAATTCATTTGAATTCCTCCTGCTTGTCAGTGAACTTCAACTAAACTTCTACAAAGCTCAGCTTAGATTAGCACTGCCTGGCTATATGGATGCACATTCAAAATGTTAAAGGTCACTCTACTTGAAATGCTATAAAACAACATCTTAAAATGAAGCATCCTTGTAGCTATATGTACATTCTGGAGACTGTCTATGAAGATGCTAATACCTCACAGTGAGTACTGTGAAGCTCAATATTAAGCTGCAGATGCAAACACTAAACAAACCTGTATAATGACACAGACTAGAAAATGCACTTTATTCTGTACAGGGTCAGATTTTATAGTTGCTTGTGCCCACATTATCACGTCGCTAAGGCCTACCTCTGAGGGAAAAAAAGGTCAAGTATATCCAGTTTTCTTAGAAAAATTATTGCTGCTATATTTGTTACCTTTTAAAATCCAGGCACCAGGATAGCTGCATTTGCAGTTTGTGTTTGGGTATCTCTGCGTACTCTAGCACTCAAGGCAGACTTTACTTTCCTTAAGAGCGCAGGAATTGACACAATCAAAAAGTAGTTTACACTATGGAAAACCATATCCAAATTTGTTCTCAGCTAGGGGAGTAAACCAATCTGTAGCTCAAAGCCAGAGAAGTACTAGAAGTTCCTCATTTTCTTGCAGTCTGTATTAAGTAAATTTTCTGAACTGAACAGTTAAGGACGACACCAAACCGTCAGGCTCTATAATGGAAATTACTATGGAGTAGAGGCAAAATATAACAACAATGGCATTACTCCAGTTCTCACTGTTGTACTACTGTAATCATACAGGACAAAACTGACTGTCGCCTGACACCTGCATACAAATAGGATTCTCCTGGAATAAAAAATACCTCAGGAAGATTGTGAAGCATGAAGAAATGTGTCACCAGGTACCCGGTCTGCTGATTCGAGCTCCTTCCTAGAGCTTGCAAATGACTGTGATTGATTGCCACAAGTGTTTACATGTCTAAGGCAGAGAATATGCCTTGCTGTACACCCAGCATCTGGCAATCAGGGGAAGGAGAGAAGAAGGGATTTGCTAGAAGCAGACAACAGCAATAAATACTGATAATGAACTGCAGGTCAGCTTGAGGATACATGGCTTGAGAGAATTAAGGACTCTATTTCCCAAACAGATGCAAGGAGAGAGCAGAGACATCTCCATCTGTTTCATCACCTGCCTGAGCATAGTGATGAGCTGAGAGCAACTCAGAGTCAATATCCATTCACTCATCTGCTTCCCTGTTGGCTCCAGAAAACAATGATGCCAATACCATCAACTCTCTCATATGGCCTAAAATGAACTCAATTCACTTTGGCCAAACAGCTGCAAAACTGTGGTCTCAGTCAAGGAGGTTCATGTGCAGAATGATCTGCCAAGAGTGATTAGATGGAGCACAACTATTTTGCTAAAACTTCCTCAGGATAACAACCATGTCTCAAACAGAACACACCAAAGGCAAGCTTTCCAAAGGAAACTACTAAAAAAGTAGGAAATTATAAAGAACAGATCCTGTCACAAAATGCATCAGAGCACTCTACACTTTAACCCATCTGCTTCCCATGAAATTCTGCAGACATAAGCATTAGAAAAATTAGCTACATGACAATCAAGCTCCAAAGATACCAGTAAGTAGCAAGTTCTCTGTGTTCTGCTTACAACTAAGAGATCATTCATCTAACAGGATCTACAACAAACTCATTTCTTCTCTTGCATAAGGGCGCAGAGATTTCATATATACATACATATAAATGGGTCAGGCATCTACACATAGCATGTGACTATTCTGTTTAATTCTTAACTTTAAAAGGAACCAGAAATTCTTACGTTCTTTTCCTGTGCATGAAGATATCTCTGAAAGGCCACTGCAGTAGGGCTTTTTTAACTTTCAGTCAAAAATACAAAGATGCTGCAGAATCACAGAACAGTTAAAGTTGGAAGACACCTCCAGAAATCATCTGTTCTGACCCTCCTGCCCAAGCAGGGCCACCTACAGCCAGTTGCTGAGGACCATGTCCAGACAACTTCTTAGTATCAGCTGGAATAGAGACTCCACAACCTCACAGCCACTCTCACAGTGACAGAGTGCTTCCTGTTGTTCAGAGGGAACATTCTGTGTTGCACTGTGTCCCCACTGCCTCTGGTCCTGTCACTGGCTACCATCGGAAAGAGCCTGGCTCTGTCCCCTCTGCACCCTCCCTTCAGGTCCTTCTATTTATTTATAATATAAACTTCCCCCTCAAGCCTTCTTTTCTCCAGACTGAACAGTCCCAGCTCTTGCAGACTTCTCTCACATGAGAGATGGCCTAGTCTCCTAATCTTCACAACCTTTCACTGGGCTCTCTCCACTATGTCCATGTCTCTCTTGTACTGGGAAGGCCAGAACTGGCTAGAACTCCAGACAGGGCTTCAACAGTGCTGAACAGAGGGGAAGGGTCACTCTTGAGCTGCTGGCAACTGCAAATGCAGCCAGGACACCATGAGCTGCCCTTGCACAAGGACACACTGCTGGCTCGTGTCCAACCTCGTATCCACCAAAGCCTACAGGGCCTTTTCTGCTGAGCCGTTTCTAACTAGGCCACAATATAAAAAACATGAAATGTTTTCCCAAAAGACCCTCCAGTGCTCACAAATCTTGCAGTATCCATAAAGATTTTAAGTCAGAAGTGACTCTGCCTTACAGGTACCTATAACTCCATGGGCCTGGCTGGATTCTTATAGCCAGGCACCAACCTTATCATCTAACCCTGGAATGCACAGACAGACCTTAAAGTGGTGTTTGCTGCATTCCACAGTTCTCCAACCCAGAGAAAGCACTCATCCCACCTGCTGACTCCAGCCTATTTCATGGGCCTTCTCAAGTCGTGTCCACGGTAATTTCTGAAAAGCATGAAACCATGTTCCAGGCTGGAATAAACACTGTTTAGAAAATGTGAAAGAGGCTGGCGAAGGGAGTCACATTTTCATTGTCAGATCTACAAATGAATTAGTAAGTTCACTGGACAACTAAGTTCCCCATCTTATGTATCCACTGAGTATTTCTACTGCAAGGGGAGAGTGCTTTTTGGAACACTTGAAAATTTTATGAAAGAGAAGCATTTACAGAGAAGATCTAAATTTTGCTTAGTGCCTTAGAACATGATTTTTAATGTTATTACTACAAAACAGGGAAGTCTGCTTATTCACAGATATGATCAGGTATAATTGCCTGGCTTCCTTACCCTCCAGGCAAAACATTTTGCCACAAATGCGTGAGCATTTCCCTAGACTTCACTGTCACGCAGAAGCCTTCTCCAATCTTTTTGAAGCATGAGGGACAGACAAGGCAACAGTCCCACAGTATTGATCAGTTGTTAGTGATGTAACATCCAAATAACAAGATCATCTGAAAATGGATAATTACTTCCTTCAATAGCTTCATATCTCACTATGGTTTTGTATACAACAGCTGTAAACTGCTCTTCCATTACTGTAGCTCTTTATGCATTTTTAATATCAAATACAATTTGTGGGCCAGGAAATTTGAAGAAACTTGGCACAAGTCACAAGAACACCTCTTAAAACATTTTAACAGTTTGCTAATTGAAAACTGTGAAGACTCTGTTTCCTAAAAGACTTTGGCTAAAGTTTCAAATGGAAATCTAATTACCATGATTCATGGTTATTTTCATACTAGACTTACAAGGTTTTCAGAACAGAGAGAAGCACTAGTAACATGTAGCTCATACTTTATCAGAGAATATTTCTATTTAAAACAGCATTCAAAGTACACCAACACAATTACTCACACTTGTAGAGCAGTCTCAAATACTGATCTTGAGCCACATTTAGCAAAGGAAAATGTGTTGGAGGAAAGAAACAGCCATACAGTGTAGAACACACGGTTAATCAGAGACCACTATACTGTTACATAAAATTGTAGGAACCTTTGTCTTGATTATGATGTGAAGAAGAACTGCAATAATCACACGTTAATCTCTGGCTGTCTAGAGACACAGTGAAGGATTGGACAAAAGAGGCTTACTCTTTTCAATGGGAGCAATAAAATTCCTCAAATGATATAAAGCATTCTAAGCAATCAAAGCATTATATAAAATTACATGGATCACTGTGGTCTTTTATCTGGCCTTCTGCAGCATAACAACAAACAAGTATTATTAAGACAGTAAAAACTCAAATGTTAAACGAAAATCTCTCAAATTTTTAAAGTGTATTTTCGTAACCACAGAAGATTTGGCCCTATTTGGTAAGTTTAATCAGTGAAGTAATTATAGCTTTGCTTGCACTGCTCTTGCCCACAGTGGCTGGGGACAAAACATCTCAGAAAGTAACATCATGGGAGAACTCCAAAAAAAGCAACCAAACCAACTAGCTGTAACTGGTTTGGACTTACTTTTTCAGTAAGCCTTCAAATATTTCTACTCAATAGCATCCTATATAATAAGAATATTAGGGCATTTTCAGGCTGATTATGTTAAAGTTTTGAACAGCCTGAACTATGTGCAAGATGAACAAATCTTTTCTAGCAGAAATGCTTCTGGATTGTCATGATCAGCCTTTCAGAACAAGTGCAAGCTTACTTTTCCTCACTGCCCATCTTAACTCACATTGGATCTTGACCAAAATTTATAGTGAAAATTTCTTCCCTTCCCTCCAAAAAATGAACTGGCAAATGACTGGCTTTCCTCTTCTTCTTTCAAAATGATTACACACGTAGAGTAATAACCACAAAATACTGCCTAACAGCACTTTTACTGATAAAAAAACTCATGCCATGCTGCATCTTGAAATTCCTGAAAGGAACTTAACTTCCCATCATTTGCATCTTCCATTCTTTCTCAGAAAGCTGAAAATATTTCTAGCAGTTTTCAGTGATTTGCATGTCTGTACTTGAATTTTAGCAAACTTCAACAACATCTGCAAGGCCAGGGGTTACATGCAAGTGATTTTTTTGACTGAGGTAATTTCACCTCCACCCCAACTCCCAAATTCTCTTTTGCCCTCCTACAGTTTTTTCTTTTTCTTTTCTTTTTTTAAATTCAAGTGGCAAATTATCTATTTTCAGTATTTTCATGCAAAACAAAGTCCAGCCAAATTGTCAGAAGTGCAAGGTACATTCAGAAAAGATTAATTTTCTAAGAGTCATCCTCCCTCTCTTGTGGCCAGATTCCACGGCTCCGTGTAAAACGCACTGCGGCAGTTGTTGACTCTGCAAGCTCTGAACCAGTAACAGCTGTATGTGAAAATACACTTATGAGAATGTTACTATTCTGTGGAGTAGAGGAATGCTTTGAAACTCATCTCCCATCTAGTGACTCACCGACAACAATTTAGGCTTTGTTTGTACCCCTGCGGCAAACGGAAAGGCCAGACTTATCACAAGTGTCATCATGCACAGGCAACTGCTGCTGAAGCTCTTGATGGAGAGAAAGTGCCCTCAGCCATCTTTTTTTTTTTTTTTTTTTTGCACAAGACCTGCCTCTGAAGATGGGGAAAAAATACACTAACAACTGTAATGCAGGCATAACTCAATAAAAATGCTATTACCCAGAAGCCTAGGATGGAAGTTATACCTGGGCAAGCAAAACGTAAGGTTCTGGGATCCGGGATCCCAAAGTGAAACAAGGGATAAGCTGGAGCAAGATGGAATGCTCCTCATATAAGGTACTACTATTAAACTGCCAGTGACAGACTGAACTGGAATAGTATGAAGAAACAAGTTGCTAACACAAGAGTGGTGGCTGAGTAGTCAAAGTTGAGTGTACAGGAGAAATGGCACCAGAAGTAAAGGAAAACAAGAAGAACATGAGAGTCTAAGTGTAAAAGAAGTGCGTGATTCAGCCTTTCTTTCCCTGCTCCTCAATAAAGACAGCTGTCTCTCCAAATTCAATTACTTCAGCCAGGAGCACCAACATTTTATTTATCAGATCAAGACAAAACAGACGATATGCCAATCTAAGAGCTTCTACCCTCCATCAAACAGCACTCAGCACAGAGATGCTGTGGCTACAGGTTTGGAAATCCCAAACCAATAAGCTCCTGTGGCAGGGTGAATTCATCAACTGAGAACTTGCCAGCAAACAAGCTCTGGGGTATGCCAGCCTGGTTCTGCTGCAGCTAGGTACAAGCTGGTGCAATTCTCCTTGACTCCCAAGTATACAGTGATCTCACAACAAACACGTGAGACCACTTGTCTTGTACAAGAATTGTACAAAGCCAGCAATGTTACAAGGTTTTTTTTTACATTTTCAAATTATGTACTTCCCAATGTACAGGAAAGTACTGCAGATCGATGGAAAGAAAACTAAGACTTCAAATGTGCTAATTTATTTCCAACAGGTTTGTAACGAAGCATGACAGAGTACATATCAGACATGAACTGTGTTTGCTGTGCCACAAAATCTAGGATTGCCAATTATCACCTGCTTCATTACTCTGCATATTACAACCACATGATGTGACATTCAAGATCAGAGAGCTCAGATCAAAAGAGGTCAATTTTAAGTCATATGGCACAGCTGTAAATACAAGCCATTTAAATGGTATGCAGGCAATGTTTAGATTTGAGATTCCTTATGCTGCTGCTCTCATGCCTGACTTATCTGATGGCCTGCAATAGCTGTCCTGTCTCTTGAAATTATTTTCCATTTATTTTTAAGAGTAGCTATGTGATAAATCTGTTCCAAAAGACAAACTTCAGTTTCCTGAAACTAGTGTTATTGATGTTGCTTGCTTACCAACTTTCCATAAATTTTTACCTGATGGATGCCTATCTGGAGTGCATCACAGGAGCAGCATCTTGGAATAATGAGGCAAAAAGAGGCATATGCTTTAAGAATAAGAAAAAATGGTCATATTTGTATGTAATGTAATCTATTAGATCACTCTTCTGAGTGACATCTATCTCTTTTCCTTCAAAATACTGAAGAAAGAGAAAACATTATTAAACCCCTGAAATGTGGGCTATTAAAATGTATCCTTGGTGACATGAGATATGAAGAAATACACACTTCCAGAATTTTCGAAGGAAAGCAACACTCAAAAAATAGGTATTTGAAGCCGTCAATTCTCCTATGAGAGTCAGGTGAATTCAGCTGTATCAACTACCAGTGATAGCTTTAGTGTTTCAGTGCCACAAAACTCAACGATCACTTGCCTTTTGGAGCATGTTGCTAATATAAAATCTCTCTTCCCCATAGGTTGCTGTCATAATAGACAAGTTTCTTATCTAGTGCTTAAATCCAGGCAAGTAGATGCAGCAAGAAAACTCCATTAGGGCAGAGTTAAGCTGAAAGCCAAAATGCACATTATTTTTAGCACTATTAAACTGGTCTCTGTTAGAGTGAAAGGCAATGGAAAGCAAAACATATCCACAGTTCACACAAAGTGCTGTACAGATATTCTAAGTAAAAATGTAAACATTGCCCAGAGTCACAGAAAAGACATGCCATAGTTATTGTGTTTAATGAAATTTATCTCTAATAATGTTTGTGAGCAGGAAGTTCTTACCATCAGGTTATGGCCAGTTCTTTGCTGGACATGGCTAAGTGTAAGGTTTGGCAAAAAATGCCCATACCTAACACTTTAGAATGCCTACAATTGAACCAAGGCTGTGTTTCCTACTGCTGTTTTAAGTGTCTGGGCATGGTTTTATGTATTACTCTGCTGAGGATTACTGCCTATTACACACAGCATCTTCCTTTGTTTCAAAGACCATTTTGGATTTGCAGAGTGTGTCTGTCATCTAAAACAACCCTACCCTACGCAGTTTGACAGCATGTATTAGAATTAACTGGTATTTCCCTTGCAAACACATATGCTGCTGACAAAGAAGTGAATTCTTATGGAAATCAGCCACTATGCCTCTGCAAAGCTCTATGCCCCAAAATAACTGGACATGAACTCATGCTGCATACACCTGTAGTTGTTAGTAGAACCAGCATGATGTTCAAACTTCTCAACTATCTCTAACTACTATAGTATTGATGAATATAAATGTGATTCCTAAATTTCCTATCCATTGGTTGAGTCCAAGAGTTTAATCTTTGTCTTGTATAATGAACTTAAAAGTAAAATTATCTGTTCAGAGGTATCATGAATGCAGCAACATTTCTGCGGGCATGCCTACACCACTGAAATTAAAATGGACCACTGTCACCCCTGTTTATGTAGAGCAGAAACTCACATAAAGCTTTCAGATCTTATCACTGGTAACATACAAATTGATCTGTTGCACATTTCAGAAGCAGGATTACATTATGATGATCTCTTCCTAAGCAACAACATGACTATGTTTCTTGTGTAGTTGGTATCCTACAAACACACGAAGCAGAACGTGTTGCATGGAATTTCCCATGCTGCACTGAAAACAGAACTGGCTCCTTAGGGAACAGACTGCCTCAAGCCTGATAATGTATTTAACCAGCCTGGCCCATGACCTCAGTTGGGTGTGCTTCCCAGCCCACCCCAAGCCTCACTAGAAATTTACATCCACTTTATATCCAGCTTTTTCTGTATGTTACATCTTTCCTTGCATGATGTTTGTCTGCTAAAATCATTATAGTTCTAAAAGGCAAACACTGAGCTAGCCAGTCACTGAAGAAGCTGACACTTAAAAAAAGCACCTTGATATGCTTGAAGGTCCTATTCCTGAATTCACAGCCATGTGAGAGAGCTTGAGGCTTACAGAGGGGCTCACTGAAGAAGAGGTTTTATGGGAGGACAGGTCAACTGGACTCATGCCTGAATTGCTTCTTGTATAGCTGTTCCTACAAACAGCCACTTCACTAGGGCCTGATTTGCCAGCCTTGAGTAAAGCACTTAGCAGTGAAGCAGCTATCCTTTGTAGCACCGAGTATTTTCTTTTGATTTGCACTTGATTAAAATAGGCCCTAAAATGCCAGTCACAGGTATCAAAACTTTAACTATAAAAATTAAATTTTTTTCAATTATGAAAATTCTAAAATTAAACAAAAAAAATATTGTATGCCAGAGCTACCAGAACACTAAAGAGAAACCAAAAAAGTTTAAAACTGCAGCTGAACCTTAGAAATATATTCATTTAAGTGAGACTATGTAGCTGCAAACAAAAGCAAAACTTATACTTCCTTTCTGTGTGCCTGGCCCATCGGAAGATACTGGCTTCCTTAGCAACTGGGCAAAATACTTTCAAGTATGGAGTGGAAATTTCTGGGCACAGTTTTAGTTATATTTACATCACCTTGACAGTTTGGCACAAGACTACACTATTGAGACATTTATAAGATGCAAGAACTTGCACTGCAAGTCACATAATCTCTGTTAAAGACCCACTGAACGCAATTCTATACCACAAATAACATTTTAAAATAATAAAGCAACTTTGAAGCAATGCAAGAAGAAGCGGAACAATCCAAAGCTAAGCTGTGTCTCCCGTTCTTAGCTTCCTCTGCTGTACCAGTAAATCACCACATGCACATACGCTGACCAGCAAAAACCAGGACACAGTGCTGCCAAAACGGGCATGGTTTTATAAGACAAAAGAATGAAAGAGCGTCTAAGGAAGATTACCCAGTTACAACCATGCTGTGCATATTTTTTTTTAGTCTTTTGTTCATGTAGATTCTGTCAAAAATTGGAGCCCACACTGAAAACTTACCCAGTAGTTAGAGCTGCATGGAAACTCTGCAGTGACTGACTATTCTTTTCAACAGCATTAAGTCTTGTAAAGCCTAATACAACTTACTGAAAGACTTCACTTTTTCTGTTAAACTGAACATACTATAAATCGGAGAAAAGTCTTAATTGAACATGTTGCAAAGATACTCTTGCCAAACACTGTCCTTGCCCTGGAAATGCATCCACTTTTGAAGCAGAACCCAAAAAACATTTAGAAAGAAAATAATGCATACGGAAAGCATAAGGAAAATAACGCATAAGGAACGGGACCGATGTGACTGTTTTTTTAGAAAGAGGTCTTGATAAAAGACACCTTTTCCCAGCAAAACGTGAAAGAGAAAGAAAGGAGATTTCTGAGGCATCCTGCAGAAACCTGCGGAGATACCTGTGCCGGGGGAGTGCAGACGCTTCCCCGCAGGGCCTGCCTGTTGTCAGGGAGGAACAGACCCGGCGGGGGGAGGCTGCTCCCCGCGGAAAACCGAGCGGCGCAGCCCCCCGGCAGCAGCAGCACCCCGAGCTGCCGCCGCCCGGCCGCGGGCTCCGGCGGCAGCGCCGGGCGGAAAGGTGAGTGCGGGGGGAGCTGCGCCCGGGAGCGGCAGCGCTCTCACCTTCGCCGTGCAGCGCCCAGGGCAGATGCGCGTAGTCCCACTGGTAGCCGCAGGCGCTGTCCTCGAAGGTGCACGACCCGGGCGAAAGCAAGGCCGCCCCGGCGAGCCGTAGAGCTGCAAAGACAAAACGAGCCCCGGTCACGGCGCGCCCGGCTCGGGGGCCGCCGCGGCCCCCGGAGCAGCGCCAGGAGGGTCCCGGGCGGGAGGGAGGCGTCCCCGCCGCCGCTTACCGTGCGCGGTGAGCAGGCAGAGCCGCAGCATCTTCCGCGCCGGGGGCCGGGGTGGCGGCGGCGGGGAGAGCGCGGCGCCGAGCGCGGCCGGCCCGAGGCGCGGTGCGCGGTGTGCGGCGGGGCTGAGCGCGGCCGCTCGGCACCCCGGAGGGGCGCGGGCAGGGCAGCGGCCGGGCAGGCAGGGGAGGAACGGGGAGGGACCGCGGACAGCGCGCGGGGGCGGCCCGTCCCGCTCCTGTCGCCGAGCGGCGTCGGCCCCCGACGGTGGCCCGAGGCCGGAGTGGCTGAGGCTGGAGTGCCCTCCAGAGTAGGGGTTGCCGCCTCCTGTCCGCGCAGCCTGCGGAAGAGTGTCACCCCCCGCGCGGCGAAAATGTGCTTTCTTAGGTTTAATTGTTTTTTCCCGCGTTTCAGCTTATTCGCAGTGCATCTCTCCTGTCGTAGCTTACCATATCTGGGTACCACTCGAAGAGCTTGACTCTGGCTGACGTACTCCCTGTCAGGTGTTTGTGCACAACAGTAAGGTGCCCACTCATACACATCTGCAAAGAAGGGGCTACCGCAGCACCAGAGCTCCCATATCACCACAACTTGCCCGTCCGTCCTTCCCTTCCGCTAAAGCTGACCTTCCGAGGACCATGGCAGGGTACCCTGGCACTTTTAGCTGAGAATGGTCCAGCAGCTGCTGACCAAGTGCTCCAAGTGCTGTAGTTCATTGGCTTACAGAACAACTCAGGACTGGACCACGAGAGATGTCCAGTTCAAACTCTGCCCAAGGCAGGGCCAGTTTTGAGCTTAGACCAGGTTGCTCAATTGGGGTTTGATAACCTCCAAGGCTGGTTGGGCTGGCTGAGCCCTGGCTCCAGTCCTGGACTGTTTTTGTGGGGAAAGTGTCTCTTCCTTGTGAATGCTCTGAATTGCCACTGTTTCAGCTGTGCTGCTCCCTCTTGCTCTCCAACCATGCACCACTCTGATGAGTCCTGATGTTGCATTTCCTCTGTCCCTCTCATGTCCAGGACTGGTGTTGGATGTTGTCAAAGTTATCTCTCTTCCCAGCTGAACCCTCTCCTCACAGAACAGGGTCTCCAAGCCAACTGCCTCAGTGGCCTTCTCTCACCTCACAACTAAAAGAGATAAGGATCACTAAATTTGTTGCATTGCAAATACAGAAATTCTGAATTATTTGTCTAATCAGGGCTGCGGACATAGCATGCTTTTCAGATTTGACTGGTGGCACACAGTACTGTTTAAAATACAAACTTCCATTTTATTACCATGCTTTAATATCAAAGCATTCAGTGAATAGGACCACCAGAGACCCTTTTTGTTACTCTCCAGGACCATAAAAGGACTTCCAGCAGGAGGTGGATGTGTGTAAATTATTTTCAGGGAAGTGATGTTTATGTAGTAGATAAGAAACACCTTTTAATGAATATGTATGATTATGATGGATAGACCTCCTGTTGTAAAGTCTCACCTCACACACAGAATGGGGAGAGTTTGATCCTCTGTGTGTCCTGTGCAGATAAAGAATGCTTGCTTTCTAATCCTTCAAATTGGGTTAGAAGGTTTATTCTGGACAATTTCAGTGTCTCCACGAATTAATTTCAGTACTAAGGCAGTTGATTAGCTAAATTTCTCCAGCAGCTTTCACACATGCCTATTTTTACACAGAATTGAGTATAGTGGATTATCTAGAATATGCCAATTCTGAAAAGCTGGTGGCACAAATAGCCATTGGATGCTGATGACTCACCAATATAAGTACTGACTAAGAATAGCTGAAGTGGCTCATGCCCTCAGTTTTTTTCCTTGCTGATTTCCAACATGTTTCACCTCTTAGCAGAGATGGCTTAGCTTCACGTGCCAGCCACCAAAGTTTACAGCCCCATGTGTAAACTGGTTTTCAAACTGGCACCTCCAGCTTGCTGCAGCCTCTCAGGAGCCAAGGAAGTAGCAGGTGTGTATAAATGAGATTATATTAAAATTCCTGAAACTGGTGTAAAACCTCAGTGGCCCACTACAGTCTTTTCCAAGACCTGTATAGAAGACATTCTCCTTAATAATGAATTTGAAAAAGCATTTTGCCCCTCATTGACTCATGTTTCCTGAAATCTCACCCCATACTTTCCTGCTGCTGATTTAACTAAGTTGTTCTCTTCATATCGGGGAGTAACATAATCAAGGCCATGCTCACCAGGCAATCTCACAAGGGAAAACAAATGTCAGAAACATCATTAATTGTTATATAGGAGTATTTGAGAGGTACAAAAGGCTTCTACAGATGGCTGAGTTTAATTCTGTAAGCACTCGCCCAGTTTGTTCCTGACCAGGCAGGAAATGGGTAAGGCACATTTGTCCTTTCTGCCTTTTGAGGCAGGGAATGCAGAGATCTAGCATAAGGCAGAAGGCCAGTTACACCTCCTGTCAGTTCCTATTTCTAAGTGAGCTTGCTTTGAGTACAAAGTTGATCCAAAGGCTACCATTTGACTTTTATTAATTTGACTCCAGTTTTGCAGATTAACTGCAACACCAGAGAAGGAGATGAGCAGCAACTGAAGTCTGAGCTTTTCCAAATTCTCTGCACAGCTACAGATACTGTCCTGTCCAGTGTTTGCTTTGAAATCCTGGAAAATGCACTTAATAAAAAAACCTCTTTGCATGCCCAGGCACATCCAAACTTTCCACTTGTTCTCAGACACTGGACACCAGTACTATTCTCAGTTGGAAAAGGATATCAGGACTGGAAAAGGAAATGAGGTCTTGTAATACCTTTCAGTGTTCAAACTTCAATCTTCTCATGTTTTAATATTATTATTTTATGCTTTATATGCTTTAATGGGACTGTAATAATGCATGACACTTTACATATCTACTTAGGCAGAAGTCCTGGCATCTTTTTATATTTATCTTCAATAAGAAAAATACAAATCATTTGAGCTGAGCTCATCTAATCTATCTTTGCTTTGGCATATCCATATTTCTTATTTTCTTTGCCTGTTGTGTCCTGTGATTCAGAATTTCAGACAGTTCTGATCTTGCCTATGAGCGACTTACTGCAGCTGCTGTCTTCTTCATTCTCTGGAAGTATGTCATGCTGTAGGAATACTTCCACTGGAAAGGTAGAAGGTACTAGCAGCCAGTGGCTGTGCTGGACATTTCTGCTCCCATATGGTTTACCATTTGAGGGTGGGGTAAGAGAAGAAATGTACCCATGAGATGAGCAGTATTACTTCATTTTTCTGGTTGCTATCACATTGTACTCTAAGCAGCAAACTGCAACTGTTGCAGCTAGAGCATTGTGGAAAGCTCTTCTACTGCTGTCTCTCTCTGGCATGAGCCAAGTGTTTATCAGCAAATCAGGTACACCTGTGTGCTTTTGGGGATGGCTCACAGAGGAAATTCACTCACATTCTGTTGAACTGATTCTGTATAATGCATTGGAATGCCCTGCTCTGCACAGCCCAATGTCTTTACTCCTAACAAAATGCATGTGTTTGTGATGTTGTTTCAACTTACTGTGTCTCAATTCTGTGTATTTACTCTTCTGTGCACTGAAGTTGTATCTACTAACCGATGTTCTGAAAACTACACATGGAGACCCATGGAGCTCTCCACTGCTTCTAGTTTGCTGAGGGCGGGTGACTGATCTTAAGGAGCACCTGACTTTGTGAATGGAAATTGCAATCAGGCCAGTGCTGGGTCACCTGCTGAGTGAAGGGAATCCTGCTGCAGCTGAGCTTGGCAGGATTGGCTGCTGCTGAGGGTTGTGATACAGAGCCATGATAACATACAGGAGGGGTTGATCTGTTTCAGATGCCAAGTCAGCATTTGCTGTATATAAGTATATATATGAGATGCATGCATAGCTGTAAGTAGTGCTGTTCTTACAGACAAGAATTTAGTTAGTGACTGAGCTGAGGAATCCTTAAGAAATATTCAGTCATTCTGTAATATGCAGCGTTCTCATGGTAGGGAAAAGACCAGGAGACTCAGGAAAGTTAAAGCCGGGCATGAAGGCACTGCTCAGTAAAGCTGACTCTTTGTGAGGGGCAACAGAGACTTCAGCAACCCTCTCTTACATTAAAAGTACTCTCTTATATTAAAATAATCAGGCTACTTTTTATAATTTCTGTATTATTTTACTAATATTATGCTCATCAGACCTTGTTTAATTCCCTGTAAAGGAAAGCCAGCTGCTGGAATGAAGTGGGCTCTTGCTGTACATCATCGTGATTTCATGAAGAAGAGTAAAAGAAACAGTCAAGAATGACACCTGCATATGAAATTACTAAAGAGTTAAGTCCCAGTGATCTGTCACTTTGTTAAATCTCTGCTGGCACCAGCAAACTGCAACTTCCTCTTTCAAAAAACCAAACAAAAAAAAGAGACACCATTCAGGTGCCAGAGAAATAGCTTGCCACAAAATGCTCTGTTGAATAGCTAATGAATGTTTTACAACTCTTCTCACATCTGAGTTTGATGATTTTTTTTTTTTTTTTAAACCAGCTAGCAGAATATTGGAAATGGTTGATTCATCCTCCCTGGAGGTATTTAAAAGACATGCAAATGTAGCACTTAGGGACATGGTTTAGTCAAGGACCTGGCGGTGTTAGATTAGTGTTGGATGATCTTAAAGGTGTTTTCCAACCCCAACCATTCTATTATTCTGTGATTCTGTGACTGAACTGTACAGTATCTAAATATTGACTGCAAGGCAGAGAATGGGCCTGCTGGCCAGATAATGGCCCCTAAAGGCCACTGGATATTGCTTTTAGCTGCAAATTCTGTCCTTTTCAGTCAGCGGAGGGTGCTCAGGTCACTGATTTTGCAGTTGGTATAAGTGATCACGAATGTCATAAGAACACCCAAGCTTGATCCATCCTAGAGAATGCAGTTCTACAAGAGCCCCTTCTACAGCTTCACACTATAGGCTGGTCAGCCTTGTGGAGAAAAGGAAGCCAGTAGGTAGGAGCTGGAGTAGCACCATCCTTGGCAAAGCAGGAGAGCCAACGTGAGATGGGCAGTCTCATAGCCAGGAGAACTACAGATGAAAGAGTAGTAAAAAGCAGCCTTTCCACATGCATCCATATAAGGGAGTTTCTTGGAATAAGTCCAAGCTACAGCACCTTGCTTCACTAGCAGGAGATGAACCACCACAAGAGAAGACCTCACAAGGCAAAGCTGAGTGCTAGAATTTCCCAGATACTCTGCTAGAGATAAGCAGTTAGGAAATGAACTCAGGAAGAAGAAGGAAGAAATATTACCATATTTTGGATTTTGGGGATCAATATTCAAGGAGGTTTTGGTTCCTGGACAAACCCACAGAACTTCTAAAGATTCAGGCAATTTAGTGAATATTTCAGCTACTCAGGTGAGAACAAAAATAAATGCTTCAATTAAAGCTGTCCTGTGAGTGTCCTGTTACTGAGGGTTAGTTATATCTAGATGAAAAAACAGCCTTAGCTGTTCAACATGAAAAAATGAGTTTAAATAAGTACAGACCCCTGGTATGACTCTTGGGGTGCCCTGTGCAGGGTCAGGAACTGGACTCCATTATCCTTGTGGGTCACTTCCAACTCACCATATTATGTGATTCTGTGAAATATAGAATAGGGATTACTTGCAAAAATATAGTCTAAAAATTAATTCCAACACAAGTATATTTTTCATTTTAAAAGCACTCTGAAACAAGATGTACTAGTGTAACTCTAGGTTGTAAATTGCAAAGTTCTCCCATGAAGACAAAATTCCAGGAAAATCCAGATGGTCACAGGATAGAGTAGAAGGACAGCATATATTTTGAACTGGAGAGGTTTATCACTTACTTTGCATAAAGCTGGAGCTAGGATTTGGCTTAGGGCCAGGGAAATCAAATATCTCTAAGTTGAAGAATCATCAACATCTTGCTCAGCCCAAAGACCTGGGATGGCACCTGGGCTCAGGAAAAGCTGTAACTCAGTACACATCTGAAATCATGAACAGGTTTTATCCCTGCAAAGGTACCTAGTTTAAAGTCAGGGTCTGGGTTAGTTATCTGAGGACCACATTGGAGCAGTGTCCAATTAGCCAAAGTAAACTGCTCTTTCCAATAGAGAATACCTGCTGTATTCTGCTGCAAATTTTAGCTCTGAAAATAGAAAAGTATTTTTTGCTCAAAAAACATTCAAGTGCCATTATCCTCTTTGGACATTGTAGAATGAATCAGGTAAGAGAAGAAATTGTAAACAAAATCTTGTAATCCAGAAATAAAAAAATACCGTGGACAGTAATTTGTACCAGATGCTACAGTGTAGATGTAAAAGTGAATACAATTAGGCCTACAACATCAAATATGAGCAAATTAACATCACTGATTGTTTTAAAATAAGTAATTCTTTCTTATTGTCATGAACAAAAACCACTGACAACAGCAGGAAACCTTTTCTATCAATGGTGTCCCTTTTGTTTATTGGTTCTGTGCCTGTAACAATATACTTTTAAGATTTCTCTGAGATATCAGCTGCAGAAAATGCAGGGGAATGCCCAGCTGTTCAAAAGCTATTTCATGATACAGAGGACTGCACAATGAAAAAAATTAGGGTTGCCATGGTAAAATATTATTTGTGTATAAATAAATGCCCTGCATACAGTTTCTTCCTCAGATGACATTACTTTTGCAGAACTTTGTAGAAAACAGAGGACAAAGCCAAATATGACGCTATGTGCAGAGATGGAAAATGGGGGGGGGGGGGATGGGGGGGGCAGGGGGGAAGGAAGTGAGACAAGAAAAGGAAGATTAGATTTTTTCAGTGCTGTTGAAAATCATTAGTGCCTATGTTTTAGAATTCAGTGAAGTGGACCTGCATGTACCTTATCTTGCTATAAAGTAGCTTTCCAGGGGCTTCTTGAGACTGAAACAGGGTCATGAACCCCTCTGTCAGGGGCAAAATTTCTGCCCAAAAAATTATCAAAATCCTGCAAAGGAGGGTTGCCCTCTTTAAGAGAGATCTCCTGTTGCAGGATTAGTTCAGCTGTGTCAGGATCTTTTCTGTCTCCTGAGTCAGCAAAGAACTAGCAGACACCATCTCAGCATTGTATCCTTGGGGTTTGAAGTCCTACAGCTGCACTCACCTGGCTGCTGGGGCTGGAATTTCGTGTGGCTTGAAGTCATTCACTACCCACCTCTTAGCTGGGTATTCCTCCTGCCTGTGTCAGACCTTTCTCCTTGCCAGCACTGGAACCATTTCTTCTGAAACATGCTGAATAGAGCAAGGATATGTACACATGTACATAAATGAAAGACATGCTCACAGCAATAGCAGTCACAGTTGCAACATCAAATAGGAAGTGTATGAGATTTTTTTTAAAAAAACAAACAACAAAAAAATCCAAAAAACAACGAACCACCACAAAACCAAAAGAGCTGACATACATATGGCATTTTTGCCTGAAGGAACTACGGCTGCAGTTTTACAAACTCATAACAAAGTGAAGAATACTCTTTATTTTAAAACATCTGCAAAGGAAATCAGGACACTCACTGAATGCTAGAGATTGCTGAGTATCACAAGATATATAGCTTCACTTTTACAACCCTCCAAAGAGCTGCTCATCGTTTTTCTGTTTGATATATAGCATAAATATATGGGCCACTAGATAAATATATATTTAAAGCTGTACAGGCAGGTATTGCCACAGGGTACCCCAGCCCACTCACGTTAAATGCTAGCATTTCAACAGATTACATGCAACAAAGAAGAATCTCTGTAATGTATCGCTTACTTTGATTACAGGCCAAAACTTGTTATCTACCTGATGAAAAACCTGAATGGCAGCTCCACAGTGTTCCTGCATTGCCAACTGATCTGACTTAAACCCTGTTTCATGGGCAAAACTGGCCATTTTTTTCCCTGCTACACCAATTTGTTTCTTATCTGTAAATGTTGTGGCACTAAAGCAGTTGTTGAAAGCCTTTAGTGCAGCTTTTTTTACAATGGTAGGAGAAAGGGAACTGCTGGAACAAGAAAGGAGGGAGATTAACACGGTGGTGGTTTATTGTTTGGAATCATCCATTTCATTCCTCAGCAAGAGGGCAGCATGCTAATAAGCTCAGGTTATTTGGTGTCATTAGCATGCTCGGGTTATTTAGCGTTGTTTAAACAGTTAAGGCCTGGTTGGCATTTCACATCCCAGTTTTATAATTCAGTCTACTTCTTCCTAGTTTGCCCTGTGGCTGGTGTGAGAAGAGTGTGGCTTCTCAAACTGAAATGCTATGTAGCCCAAGTTAAGGGAGTATAGGACCCAAATAATGAACATTAAGAATGCAAACCTGGAGGGTACAGAAAAATCCTTGTATATTCTGCTCTTTAGAAGCCAATTTTCATGAAAGAGAGAGCATCACTTTGTCATTCCTGATTTGTTCTCCAACCAAAAAGCCTTGCCAATTTGACAATCTGCAAGGACAAAAAATGTCTTCCACAGGTTAAAATATTTGTTCCCTAGGAATTATTAGGGGCTGTTGGACGTTTTGAATGCTTCCAGATTGGCAGAAGGAATGACTGACTCACACTGATAATCTCTAAAGAGAAAATTAAATCTAGAAACTTTAGAAGTTCTTCTTCCTGTTTTTAAAGCGAACAAACAGATGAGGCTATTTCTTCTAAAGTTTTTTACTTAGAAAAAAAAAAAAAAAAAGCCAAAATTACACCCCTTCTTGTGGCTGTGGTTTTGTCCTGTCAGCTGATCTGATCAATGTCTCCAACAATCTGTGTGTGCACCCTGGCTACCTCATACCAGATGAGCCAGTAGTGGTCTTTGCACCAAAAGCTGCATATCATGGTAAACAAACAAATTTCATTTGTCAACAAAGCTACCGTTTTGTGGCTTTCTTGCAACCATGTAGAGACAAAAGCAGGGAGTGAGGATTACAGTATATCGCAAGGTCCAAGGGGGGAAATGACTAATAATTAATGACACTGCAAATGAGGTTTTCACAACAATGTGCTGTCGTGGACTGGGTCCTATGACTGACTTACACAATACATCTATATGTTTTTGAGTTGCGTTCTCTTCTGGTTAGGAACACTCCATTTTTAGTTTTAGCATCATGACAAGATGGGTTCAAGCTGCCAGATACCCTGTTTCTATCAGTTTCTAGATGTCAATTGTTACTTGTTCTGAGATGTGCAGGAGTGCCTAAACTGTTTTTTTCCAAGGTGAATTCTCACACAGAGATTTATGGTTATATTGTGCCAATATCTATGGCCACCTAGGGAACAAACCAGAATAAGGGTTGAGGTGCTCAGTTACACGTGGGCCAAAAAAGAATTGGTCTGAGCAGGGCTCCAGGACAGGGCCCCCGCACAGATCCTACATCAATCACCGTGGCATAGCAACAACATCATCAGCTTCCTCATATTGACTGGGCCACAGTTCATCACCGTTCCACCTCCCCCAAGCACCAGGTTTTGCCCTTCTTTGTCCAGACCTGGCCTTATGAGAAGGGAGAGCTGGGTGTTGTAAACACATAATCTCCTGATTAACTTTGTATTGATTTCCTTTATACTTGGCTGATGGTCTGCAGGTCATCACCCCAGCTGACAGCTTGTGAATAACATATTAATTGATGGTGCCCATTGGTCCCAGCTATATGACAGCTGACTGTGACACTTAGTTCACCTTCTGCACAGCGGTGAAGCCATGGGCTGAAAGGGCCACAGAAGGGTATGGGAGAATAAATAGGAGCATGTTCTGCTGCTATTTTTATGGCATCAGACTAAAGAAATCTGATGCTCCTGAATTTTTAAAGAAAGAATGCTTTCAAATTGGTTTGTCAGCTGGGATTCCTCCCTGTAATTTCTCTATGAATAAGCTTTTCTAAAATTTACCATGAAATATGCTTTGGAATCTATTTTTATCACAGATCCATGTCACAGAATCTCAGAGGTTGGCAGGTATCCCTGGAAGTCAAAACCCCTGCTCAAGCAGTATCACCTGCAGCAAGTTTACCAGGACTGTTGTTCAGCTGGGTTTTTAATATCTCTAAGAATGGAGACTCCATCACCTGCCTAAGACACTGGATGCACTGTTTAATTGTCCAAACACTAAAAAATTTTTTCTTCTCTTTCAGCAGAATTTCCCATATTTCTCTTTTGTCTCTTGTCCTGTCACCAGGCACCATTAGAAGAGTCTGGCTTTATCTTCTTTACCCCCATCAAGTATTTGTACACAGTGAACTACACTGTCCTGTGGTAAATGCAATCATGGCTCCTCCCAGTTTTCATATTCCCAACCAATCTTTTTTTCTGTGAAATTAACAGAAACAACAGAACTTCTTTGGCTTTTCAGTCACCGATGTCAGGAAATCATCTTCAGTGGAGTCCAGAAAATTTCTGAATTGTGCTCTACTGCATTAACACTGCAACAGATAGAACTGAAGAGCTGAAGAACCCCATGAGGGCAAGTGAAAGTGAAGTTTCTTCCAGCTGTCTGAAGACCTTCTCTGAAGATCTTCAGATCTTCTCTGAAGCAGATCTTCTTTCTCCCAAGCATGTTGTCTGTAGAAGACACCTTTCTGAACACCCTCATGGGTGCCTGCCATCCCAAGATTGTGCTCCATGCACTCCTCCTGCTCCTTTGTATGAAGGGCAGCTCCATCTCCTCACTCACCCAGCAGGTCCTTCCTAAAGAATCTGTTCCCACCCATCACAGCACTCCAGCCATGTGAGTATGCTTCCATCCATTGCAGTACACCAAGATAAGTGCAGTGAGACTGTAACCCTGCAAATGCACTTACATCTCCAATTCCAGCTGTTTGCTCCCCAGGCTGCAATAGACAATTAAAGGGTAGTGGGTGCTTGCAACTTAAATTATGAATTCCAAAAGAAAAGTTGAAAAAAACAATCTCGTTTTAACCTGTATTTCATCTTCTGATATCCAGTCCTTTAGGAATACAGTCCTTTCTGTAACCAAGAAACAAGAAGTTCTGATCTTTTCTGCAGCTTAATCCAAAGACCTGTGGAATTACTAAGCTTTAGATGGAAACAGCAAAGAATGCAAGGGAATAATGGAGCACTATAACAAATTACTTCTTTAGTTTTCCCTAGTAACTCCTTTTGTGGAAATCATTTTGTTTCAGTTTTAAGTAACCATGAAAGAATATGTTATATCTGACTTCTGCTCTGGTGTCAGTCAGAAAAAGGCAGGGAGAAAGGAAACCCCAGGCTTGCTTGTGAGACAGTTATAAGCCAAGGAAGAATTTCAGGACCTTGAGAACCTGCCACAGTACTGCAAACTGAGATGCCCCAAAGGGATGGTGACATAGACACAATGAAACTGAATTGTGTCACAAGCTCTTTCCCACATGGACTAGAGAGTTCATCACTGAAGGCAAAGGGATGAGCTGTGTTGCTTTTGGGAGGTGGAAGAAACAGAACACATCTTTGTTCACCTTTCAAACACCTCTGTGGTGTTACCAAAAATTGGTCAGTCATTTCAAGGTCATGAGATTGCAAGGAGCAGGCAGAGTGAAAGAAAACTGTTAGAAAAAGGGAGGAATGCAAAGTAGTAGGATGGGCAGGGAGGTCTAACCTCTACAGGTCAGCAGAGCCAGAAGATGAAACTGACTGCAAGAACAAAGAAATCCAAGCCTGTACTGCAGCTATTTTTCATGACTTACAATCACAGGTGTATATATAATCCCTTGTTATATCAGCTGGCAAATTGTGCTATTTGCAAAAAAACCCAGACTGGCTTTAGAACAAGTATGAAAATTATGTTATTTCTGCTGTAATAGAAAATTTTAAGCTTGCAAAAGAAAGTTATGCCACAACAGTAGCAACTGTGAGCAAAAGCAGATCGGGAATAATGCTGAATGGCAAGTTTCTTTCACAAAACCACCAGAGGTTAAACTGTGTTAGATGACCATTGGGACCACTTAACAATGCCCAGTTTTAAAACTCAATAGACCCTAGTTATTTTTGTAATTCAGCAACTTCCTGTTTACAGTTGCTGAATCATACAAGATTTGCAATCAAATCACCTGACAATTCTGTTTATTTGCTATTGTTTCCTTTGGTGCTACTGTTAATTTTAAATTTGACCTCTATGCTTCTCACTTGAAAACTTGCCTTATCTATTTCATAATACATTATGATACTGCATCAAAATTTGAAATGGCAATTATGGATACCTCTATAATGTAAAAATCAGTCTGTAAAACTAAACATGAGTGACTTGAGCTCAGTTTAATTGGAGACTCTAGGAAAGGCAAACACAGAATGACAGAACCATAGACTTACTGAGGCTGAGGGGGACTTCTGTTGGCCATCTGTCCAACCCCCTGCTCATTCAGGACCCCCCAGAGTCAGGTGCCCAGGACCATGTCCTGATGACTTCTGAATATCTTTAGGGATGGTGTCTCCATAGCCACCCTGGGCAACCTGTGCTGATGCTTTTTCACAGTGAAAAAGGGTTTCCTGCTGTTTTTAGGGAATTTTCTGTGTTTCAGAGTGTGCCCATCGTGTGTGGCCCTGTCACTGGGCTTGTCTGGAAAGAGTCTGGCTCCCTGCTCCGTGTGCACTCCCTTCAGGTACTTGCACACCTTAATAAGATCCCCTCCAAGCCTTCTCAGAGCTCCAGGCTGAACAGCCCCAGCTCTCAGAATCTCTGCAAAGGAATCATACAGCACACAGGGATTGAAAACATAACATAGGGCCTGTTTTGGCATCAAGCTCAGAAATAGCTGCATTTTCCATCATTAAAATGAGATGTTCTCTTTGTGGCCTGACTGTGCATTGTGATTTCATATTATGCTATGGGTAAGTGTATTAAGGAAAAAACAGCAGTACGTATTCACCAAGCAGTAGGCACAAGTAAACACTTCCAGATTTTGGTCATAATAAGTATAGAATCAGTAGAAACAGAGATAAAGTATCAGTATGCAAAATTATGGAGTGTGTTAAAATAAAAAGGAGCCATGTTTACAGGTATAACAACGTGCAATCATGCTGACAAGTCTGAGGTCAGCTGAAAAGATTATGGCCAGCTTAGCACTTGGTATGAATATGGTAGCAATAATGTAAAATAGTAATTAAAATCTACAGTGTGTAGAGTAGATCCAAAGTGAGAGTATTTCTACTGAAATGAGTTGTCCCAATTTGGAGAAGACAGAAATTTTATGGAAAAGCCATGTGAAAATCTGTGCCAAAAAGTTATGCCATGATCAACAGAGTCTTCCTACTTGGAATCCCCTGATTCAGTCCTGCCAGCAGTTTTCCATAATTGGTGCAGACAGCTTCACATAAAACATGAGTGTGGAAGCAGCAGCTATTGCTTTCTGCAGACCTGTGAGGAAATGTGGTACCTCTCAGAAAATAATAACATTTTCATATGAAAGAGATTATTCAGAAAAAAAATTTACAAAATTCTTCATTGAAATAATCTGTGCATAAGAAATACCTGTGTTGATTTCCTTCAAATAAAGAAATTTCCAAACACCACCAGAAGTGGAGACTTTTGTGAGCAGAAGAATTGAAAACATCTGGTTTTAAAGACAGACATCTAGTAAATGATTCTTCTTTGTGTAATTTTACAGGTCATCATTCTAATCCCCAGTATATTCACAAAAATAAGAGAAAGGCTCCCCGAGCAAGAGGAACTACATTTCACAAGGACATCCAATTTAAGATGGAAATACAAGTTGGATGCTGTAAAACAGCTGGTGACCATCGGGCCTGTTGAATTCAGACTACAAACTCATTAGAGTAGGAACTGCTTCTTTGTTCATGGCTGGTGTCTTATTTCTTAATTGCCAGTGTTATTGCAAAATGAGAGGAGAAAGAAAAGCTCTGAGTTTTGCCAATTCAAGCCAGAACTGGAATGACATCAGTTTGTTAGAGTTGGAAGCTAAATTTTGACAGGCATAAATAACAGAAATCCTATTGCACTATGTCAAACACTAGAGTGTCCAGTCGTGTTTGACTTTTCTATGGTCACACACTCTGTTCATTACCAACATTTTACAAAATCTCCTGCTTTTAAAAAAAGAATTAAGCCTTTTCCTGTTTCTATTGTAGATTTCAATGAAGATTCGGAATCTCTTGATGAAAATAGATGTGGAAAATGCAAAAACAAACATACTTCTGAAATGCTGGCACAGGCAGAATTGAATGCTCAGCTTACTTCAACCTGTCTCATGGTGATGCATTTCCCTGGTTTTGTTTGTAATACTCTCCAAATATTATTAACTAAGTCTTTCTATTAACAGTTCTTGTGTGCCAAAACAACAGACTGAATTTTGAAAATAGAAAAAGAGTGTAGTAAAAGGCTAGAGAATAATAATATATTGATTTTTATTAATTTCCATAATAGACATGAGAGGGAAAAAGTAAAAAGTAAAAGAAAACAGGATCAGATATTGCTTTCAAGAAACTGTATGTAATTACTCAATTGTGCTCCCACTGAAGGAAGAAAAATACTTTCACTTGATATTAATGGAAATAGGTAAAGATTTTCAGTCACCTAGAGATGCTGCAAACTGAAAAGATGTGTATCCTTGAACACTATGGTGCAGACAAAGAGAACATTACATTTTATTTTACATCATTCAGTGTTATTTGGCCATAGAAATAGAAAGATAATCTCACATGCAGCAAAAAGCTAGAACATTCAAACACAGTGTTAAAGGTATTTATTAATTCTTTTGTCTGCTTATGAAAGGTTATGAAAGGCATCTTACCTCAGCTCATCCAGCACATCACAGTAGAGGTTAAGGATTTCTACTTTCAGAACAGAAACAAATGAGTACTTTTTTAAATTAATCAGTGTATAAATAGGTTATTTTCTATCCCTCTGTGTGCATTTTTTCTAAATATATTTGAGATTTTAATTCTGTAAAACATCCCAGAACACTAGATTTAACATCCAGTGTTAAATCTAGTGTTCTCATCCTTTCCCTTGCCACAGTATCTATTGCTGTCCAAACAGCAGTTCAGCTGTAGGCAAAACAGCTGCTAGTTCACTGGAGGCAAATTTTAACCCATTTCTTATTCCTTTGCACCCCTCTTTTTTCCACGACTGAAAGGTGATGTAAGAGGCCATGAGTCAGGTCCTAGTCTCATCCAATTGGGCATAAAAGTCAGCAAACACCCATGAAATCAAGGCAGGAAGAATACCATGCAGAAAAAGCCAAGCCTTTTAGGAAGGAGTACTAATCTGTCTGAAAAAAAGCCTTGCACACTTTTTTCTTTTCAAACAGTTCATACACAGCTGTGAGAGTTATTTACCATTTATGTCCCTGCTTGTCTTCAGGACAAAGATTTGTTGGTACAAAAAAACCTCTATCCCTCTCCACTTTCACCAGATGGGATTGTGGACCTCCAGCCATCCCACTGTATCCAACAGACTTCCTGGCAAACTTCCCTTCCCCTTAGGAATGGTGTCTGAAAGACCAAGTTCTGATTTGCACTTGTCAAGCATATCTGTGTTAAAAGAATTTGTAGCATGTTCACAACTAAGGGCAACTTGCATTTGAGGCCAATGGCTACATACACAGCTTCAGACATATCTTGGGTTTTGAAAGCCTTTAATGCTAACCCCAGAACAATTGTCAGCATTTATTATGGTGATTTCTGACATGCCACTGGGGATTGTTTCATAATCAGAAAGAGAAGAAGAAGAACCACAAAAGTAAAAGATCTGCCAGAAAAGTAGACTAAAGCAGACAGATGGTTTATATTAACTGAAAGGGCATCCAGATTTGTGATTTTCTTTTTCCTTAACAACAATATCAACAAACAAATTCAGAAAGCCCATAATATTTCTTTAATTAGCTGTTCAAACAGTCTCTTTGTATTCCTTAGGTGACCATCAGCACCATCATCTCCCATACAGACAAGGTAACTGGGGATAGGTGGAGATCTCACCCTGCTCTGAAGACTTTTTAGTGGCAAATTGTGCACAAAACCAAAAGGCATACTGAAAACCCTGCCATACAGTATAAATGAAACATCATACTACTGATGTATTTTGCCTGTCCTAGCACAGAGCATGCAGAGACCTCCTGGGACTGCATGTGGTGAAAGAAGCCACACACGGTGCGATGTGTGTTCGTGCTGCTTGTTTGTACATATCTGTGTGGTGAAACAGCAAGACAGATCTGCCCCAGTTTCCCCTGCCCCACCTCAGAGACACCAGCACAAGTACATCCTGAGTGATAAACCATAGGAAAAGGTCGTTCAGCAAAGCAGGCATTACAATAAATTTTCTACTGACTCCCATGTACTCTCCAGTGGCAAAGAAAATTATGTCAAAGAAGCTCATCTATGTGCTTTTCCTTCTCCTATACTTGTCCATTCTGTAACTAGGTTCCCAAGAGGCTTTTTTCTTCTTGATGTTCAAGTTTCCACTGAAAACCTAAAACTTGTGGCCACTACACTATTATCTCCAGGTTTGAGAGCCATCTGTTTTTCTTCTTGGGTGGCTTCCACAGTTGTATAATATAATCAGGATCAATTATGTATTTATTTTTGACAAAGAACAGCCACTTCTCATGGTTTATTCCACCTCTTCAGACAATGATGGAGACAATTCTGACTCCTGTGTCCCAAAAAGAAGAGGAATTCTTACAAAATAAATAGAAGATTTACTAGACAGGATTTATTGGAAATAGTTCTTCCACACAGAAGGTCACAATACAATGGGCAAAATTTTTCATTAGAAAGTTACTACTAGGTAATGAGAAACCCTCTGAAAATATTAGGGCAGCCTCTGTAAAAATATTACATCTGAAGCTGACAACTTAGCAGCAGACATAAAGAACATAGATGAACCCAAGAAGAAAGAGGAAGCAAACCCTATCTTTTTCACACATGAGACTTTGTCTATGCAGGGAATAGACAAGCAGGCTCCTACAGCCCAAACCAGTGAAGCAAACCAAAAGATGCAGCTTCATCAAACACAGCTTGGCTGCAGTCACAAAACTTCTCTGTGAAACAGCCCCACGTGACCATCAAGTGCCTGAGAGAGTGGAGCTGAAACTGCTCCTGCATCAGCTGGGCATGGGAATGCTGGGGGCCCCAGACCCACCAGAGGGAGAAGCTCCTCCTCCTGAGTTTCCTCACCCAAACCTGAAAAATCAATGAAAACCAGGTCCATGCTGAACAGCCCATGGCTGTAAGAACACCCCACCCTTGTAAATGATGGCTGCAGGAAAACAGATGCAGCCAGGCTACACCACTCCTTCTTCATGGTAGTCACCAGAAGAGAGATTCCAGCCCTATTGTACCAATCCACACAGCTGTTCAGAATATCAGGTATCAGTATTTTGAAAGTTTTCTTTGTCATTATTGCCGGATGTCAAAGCAATTATCAACCTAGATGCTAGTGGTATCTGAGATGCCTGCAGCAAGGTTATGGCGACCCATGTAACAGTCTCAGTTCACATTCCTGTGGTCTGGGATTTCAGATGAGTCCTATTAGCAGATAATTCATACATTTAGTAAGTGTTTATTTGTTTCTAATTGTACTTGAAGCTCCAGCTAACAGACCATAACTACAAGACCTTTAAAAGCTCAGGCATGACCCAGTAAACCATCAGAACAATTAAAAGGCCTTTACAGACTTATCACACTTTAAACTGAAAAATTATGTTTAAGGCTTGCTACTTCATTCTAGTTTCCCCAGCAAATAAAAACCTATTCTTCAGCTGTTTTAAAAAGAGGTTACTGAAGTAACAACCACTTTCCTTCAACACCTCTTGAAATAGGGGAAAAGAAATGAAGAAACCAAAGTGGTGGGCAGTAAATCTTTCACTATTGATGTGATTTGGTCTGCACTTTTCATACTGTGTAAAAGCAATGTGGCTTAATAATATTAGCACATCCTTTTGAGAGAAAAGCTTTCGGTTTTAAACTTTCTAGAGTAAAATGGTAACAGCAGGATGGGGATTTGCTATCCTCAAGATTCCCAGATCACAAAAACTCAGTTTATGTAGAAAATGTGTTTTGCTGCCTACTCACCTCCTACACCTGCATGGGTGCTTTTATGTGCCATTGCCATAAATATTTTAGTCGCAGTTCTTGATGAAATGTGAAACAGGAGGAGTCCAGTGAAAAAAAAAACAGAATGGGGAGAATGGACACAAAGATGTCTTTGAGACCTTCCTTCTGCCTACATCTCTTCTTGGACGAGCTGTTCCTCTGTGGGCTGTCAGCATAACCAGGACTCAGGGATTGCCAGGCATAAAAACTTCTCTGCTCGTTGCAAAGAGTAAGGAACAGAGAAACAGGAGCAGTTCTAGCTTGAAGCATGTTTTGTGTCATGTTACCTGTGTTTAGATTGGCTAAAATGCAATTACTACTTCATAGTTTTGTAGGAATGGTTCTGACTGCTCATGTTAATTAGCACAAGAGAGCAAAAAAAGTTTCAAGAGAGACTGTGAGCACTTGTTTCTACAGTGGATTTTCTTCAGTGAAAACTACAAACTTCAGCTAGGATGTTGTTGATAATGCTGTCAGACATATGGTGGGATTCTTGGGGCTGTCCTGTACAGAGCCAGGAGCTGGACTTTGATGATCCTGGTGCGTCCCTTCCAACTCAGGATCTTCTGTGATTCTATGAGTATTTACTTGGAACATTTTTTCCTACTCTTCTAACTCAAGGAAAAAAAATACAGTAAAATGCACAACATATAGGCCTAAAATGACAATTTGTCCCTGATTCTTAAATCAAATGGAGAACTTACTGTCCACATGAGAGTAGCTTGGATAAAATAGTAATTTCCTGAAAGTGTTGTCATTACATGTATATAGGAAGTGACAAACCTAAATTTTAGTTAAAGAAAGCTTATAATTTTAACAGTCCACTTCCTTTTTCCACTTACTTGGTCTCATTTAAAAATTATTTTCTCAAACACCTCTTCAATAACTATGCTGACTTTTTCTCAGCTCAAACACAAAAATTCTTTGAGTTCATTGTGGAATCACTGAAATTTTCCGTCAAATGTAGGTTTTCTCTTTCTCTTGTGTTTTTCCTTTTAAATCTCTGTATGTTTGGGGCACAGGAAGAAGAAGAAAAGCAAAAAGAGTGTGAGAGGTCACCATAAATACTACGAATTTTAAATTATGATAATAGTAAACTGAATTTTAAAGCGTCCAAACAATACTTAGATTTTTTTTTTTTTTACTTTTCCATGACTAAAATGAAAAATCAAGGCACAATTATTATTCTCTCACAGCAACAGCTAAAATCAACACCTGGATTCTGTTCTGAGGTCCATTGGAAAGCAATGTCTGGGAGAAAGAAGCAAGATAGAACAATGTGTTTCTAGCACAAAATACCTCAAATTATGAAGGGACCACACTAACACCATGCATGTAAGAGACATCTCCTGCAAACACTGATTTATTAGGTACAGCAGTCTTCCCAGATAAATATCACAGTATGAAATATAGCTTTTTAGTTGATTGTTTGGGCTTTTTTAGACTGTGGGAAGCTTAACACAGTTATCACAGATGCCTCTGTTTTTATATACCCAAGGTAGAACAGAACAGCATGTATTGCAGCACACTAAAAAAACCTTAAATGTGAGTTGTACTGCCACAAGCAACAGTAAAAATGGTACTGTCTGTTCCTTAGGAATATGTATATACACTTTTCAGCAAGTATGTTCTTATGCTCTATGCATAATGTAAGAATGTCCTGCTGTATCCTTGGTTTTGTCCACCAGACTGATATGGCAGCTGCTGCCTGACACAGAGCTCTAGCAATCCTCATCCCACATTTTTTGCACCATTTTTTTACGTCAGACTTTGAGTCCTGGACAGGTAGGTCAGAGCAGGAGGCGTGGATCTGAACAATGCACATGTGGGTCTCACTTTTCACTTGATAAGTACTCTGTTACCTGCTTTGCCTCTTCACCAGGAGGTTGCTCTGTCCCAACACATATGATTTTAGCATGCTACTTCAGCTGTCAGTTGCCTTTTCATTTTAGAATCATAGAATTATTTAGGTTGGAAAAAACTTCTAAAATCAACCTATTATTATAATTTTGTGCTTTGTTTGTCAAGTTACAGAGGACAGGAGTGGTCAGTACACAGCTAAACTCTAGAAAAACATGTTCTATGATAACAACAAATACATTTATTTTCATGGTAATAGTAAACTACCCTTATAGCAGCCTTGTTGACCAGAAAAGGATCAAGAAACTAAATAATTTACTGTGTTTACTAGATGAGAAATAATAAATATTTCAGGAAATTCAATGAAAATCAATCTCCTTAAGTAATTGTTACTATAATTTATCAGCTTTAACATTGCTTAATTTTTATACGTATTACATACTAATTTATCATACCAGCTTGTACCCCAAGTGATTTAATTGTCGCTAAGAAAACAGTAACTTAAAGAGCAGTAAACTGATATTCTGGCAAGAATGTTCAGATGTGATTAAGCTCTACATGAAAGAGAAATTAAACCTATGATGTAACAATGATAGGAAGTTTTCAACTACAGTACCTTTAGGAACTTCATTAGGGAGACTAAGAAAATTATATCCTAATCCTGTGCAATATTTTCTCAAAAGTAGCATTCTATCTTTATGTCTCAACTTGCTTTTCAATAAAGACAAATAGAAAAGATGAACCTGTAAACAAAATTCACACTTTTGCTGAAACCAAATACACCAATGTATTTAGAGAAGACTGAATTTCATATTATTTTACAGTCTTTCCCAAATCTCTGCTGACTTCTGTTTCTTTTTGTTTAAACTTTTCCACTGAAATCTGTCTAGTTGATGAATATAGTTAGTAACTTAATTTCACCATTTAAATCCATGGTTACATACAGAAGGAACACCTGCCCCAGAAGATGTACAGTCATTGCCAGGTCTAATCAGATACTGAAAGCAGAACCCAAGTGCTGTCCTAAATTATTTCAGCCAGGAATTTGTTACTCTTTGTTAGACTTCATGTGCCTGAAAACTTTCTTTTGACACCCTAATCTATTATGTAATCCTCTACAAGTTAGCTTCCATTCTTCTAAATCCTCTATTAGTAAAACTATCTCAAGAAAGTGCTCACATGCTGAACAGTTTGTGTATTTTTTTCTGCTAAATTACCTGGTCTAACTAGTATATTTTGTTTCCTATCTGTCCTTGTGAGGGGAAGAGGAAGATCTTTTTTCTGTGGTGACCAGTGACAAGGCCCAAGGGAATGCCCTGAAGCTGAGTCAGGGGAGGCTTAGGTAGAACATTAGGAAAAGGTTTTTTTCAATTAGAGGGTGGCTGGGCACTGGAACAGGCTTTCCAGGGAAGTGGTCACAGCTCCAAGCCCGATGAGAGTTTGAAAATCATTTGGACAATATTCTCAGGCACTGGATGTGACTCTTGGGGTATCCTGTACAGGACCAGCAGTCAGACTCAATGATCCTGATGGGCCCCTTTCAACTCAGCATGTTCTGTGATTCAATGATTTATTGGAGACACATTGATTTCAAGGGAAAAAATAAAACCATAACTAAAACCCTTCAGATATCTTATCCTTTTGTCCCAACTGGTATTGAAATAAAATGTCTAAGTAAGACTTAGGCAGGTAGTAACTTGCAAGTGTACCTTGTTAGTTATGCTCTTTTTACCTGTTGCTCTATGTTGCTGCTGAGCAAAGAGTATGTAAGACCTGGCTCTTATTCATCTTTTTTAAGACAATAGTTTACAGGGACAAAAACATCAGCTGTCTCTCCTGATGTGTTTGATTTGTCACTACTAATAGTAGCTTTGTTACTAGGATGCTCCCACAGAATTAGGTGCCTATCCTCTATTTGACATACACAATAGGCATGATGCAGACTCACCGATACACTTGCACTTTCTCTTTTTCTATACTGTGCAAAACAGACTTCAACTAGCTTAAACATAACAAAATTATCAGAGAAGCAGAATATAGCCCTGAAAATGTAGTCTTTATCACAATGTAAGCCTAATGCAAATGTAACAAAACAAGAACCATTTATGAAAGCAGGAAAGGCTTATTACATAAGCTTCCAAAACAGCCTCTGCAGCTTTGCTTCTAGGTCCAACACAATTTTTGTTTTCTCCTGTTTTCTCCCCTTCCTGGATCCACCTCCAAATGGATCCAGGAAAGGAAAACAGGAACACAAAACTCTTACCTATAGGTAATAGTTTATTTTCTAGGTGTGCCTTAGGAAATACATGACAGTTCACATTCTTTGGTTCCCTAAGATGGTAGTTTCTTCTTAAGAAGCACCTGGAGGTATACAACAGTTCAATATTTCTCCATGTTGGCTTACCTAGACTTATTTTGGTATACAACTGGGCATTACAGAGCCATAGTTACAAACTATTACTAAATGTTTTGTTTAGACTCCATTAATTTGTCAACAGAAGCTATCTACACAACTTAGCTTGACCTCTTGTTGATCTATGAAAATTAATGGATAGTTCAAACACTATCAGTTTTCCTTATTCACTAAAACTGCAAAAGAAGTATGCAAGTAAATAGGGATGAAGTAAAACATGTTCCATCTATTATTTTGTGCATTGTTAGGTTTTTCTGCCCAGTAACAAATTATTTTAATAACTGGGCTAGATCTAAAACACAGAAAATAACCTGTGAAAGACATATGCCATATACAGATTTACTAAATATGACTACCACTGTGACTAATTCAGCAATAAGAAATCCCAAAAAAATGAATACTTTTTAATTTAAATAATACTTTTTAATGCTTTTAAAATTTTAAATATGTTTAAAATTAAATGTTACACTGAGTTTTTCTAGGTTCATTCACAATGGAAGCAAATATTTCATATATGAATTATTTGATGGTAACTGGACAGACAATATTTTGGGGGAGGAACAATTTAAAATGTTCTACTTTAAATGTTACACTGTTTTTGTGGAAACTTAAGCTGCATCTGAAAAAGCTCCAGTGACTTGACACAGTCCCATTTAGAGCTCTCAAGGTTGCATATGAGTGCATTGCTATATGATGGCTTCATATACAAAGAATTGCAATGAAAACAAAAAGAAGAAAAGAACGTTTGGGGTGCTTTCATGTCGCCAGACATATATTAAAATATTAGGTTCTACCTTATTATTAATGGCAGAATAATTTATTTTCTTTGAGGTTTCAACTGCAGGGAAAGAAACCAAATAATGAATAGCACAATACATTTTTTATATGAATATCCCCAATAAAACCTACAATTTGTAACTCAGAGTGTTCAGTGCTTGGGCCAGTGTCCCAAAATAAAACCTACAAATTGTAACTCAAAGTGGGCAGTTTCAGGGATGGGGGCTATAGTTATTTTAATTCCATAGAATTGAGCTTATCTGTGTATTAAAACCACTAAAAAACCTGAGAAAATACCTTCCCAAAGAGTTCTGAGAAGATTCCATTTGCTGGGGACCAGATGAGAATTATCTTACTGTTTACCACCTTGACTCAACACTCTCCATTTGGTTCTGAGATAAGACAGTGGGGAAAAAAAAGGGTAAGATTATCTGGCTTTGGTAACACATCTGGTTTTATGATGTTATACTGACTACAGCTGTAAAGAAAAAACCCAACAAACCAAACACTGGAAAAATAAAAGAAGAAAAATCAAGACTACATAATTTCAGAAAAATGCATTTTGAAAATTCTTTCCTAACAGGCCAAGAATTGTGGCTGCCTGGAGCTGGAGAAACATTACAAGATATGTTCTTGCTGGCCTTTACAGCTGGATGGAGTAATGTACACACCAGACTCAGGTATCCATTTGGGTAATGATCCATTTAGGTAACAGAGACAGATTTTGTATTTTCCACAGTTTTCTGAAGTTTTCTAATGATCATGACCACCTTCAAGTTTGACCACCTTCAAATTAACAAGAACATGAAGACTTGTCAACAGTCAAATAAGAACAACTGCTATGTCTGCAGATAAGAACCATTTTATCTCTGTTGGCTTCAGTGAAATTACTTGTAAGGCATTTGAAGGCACTTTGTCAATACATGAGAATGGTTTAAGGACATAGCTGTCAATACTCGTATCAGATATACATCCCTCAAACTGAACTTGGTGATCTAAGCATAACAAAAATGTGAAATGAATCTTAAATGGATTTGGTGTTTAACTGTGATATGAACTTATTCAGCTCCTCAGTTTGGCTCTCTACCCTTGAAATTCTAAAAAGAGATTTACAAGAAAGGCTGAAAATCAAAAACTATGGACAGCAAGAAGAGTGACTCTGGAATATTACTGAGGACAAGTTCTTACTCTTAATTAGACTAAAACTCTTTGTTTCAGGTGGCACTAACACATATTGCCCACCACCTCTTTTACCAGAGTGAACTGCTTTATCCAACAGTATGCAACAGCCTACATGTTTTCAACTCTGCCAGCCTTTTTTAAAGTCCTATATTTTAAATGCATTTCCAGAGATGACTGAAAACTGTCCACCAACATTTGCCTACTGAAAAATTAAAAACAGGAGGACAAAGAAGAAAAACAAATCACACCTTTATATCTAAAACGCAACACTAAGTCATTAGTCACTGCATGTATTAAGTCATCTCTGTCAAGAGTTGCACCAGAGCACCTGGCTGACATCCAGTTGTGGAGTTTGGCTATCCTCAGCTATATTTGCAACTAAAGATCAAAGGAGAAGAAAACCAAAAAAGGAGTAAAAGATGCACACAGGCCCTCCCTCTGCTAGCTACACTGTGTCCTCTAGCATCTGAGCTTTCATTTAAGCAGCCCTTCTATATTCCACTTATGCTTTTTTAGGATAAATATCTGGGGAAATCAGTTTGGAAGTCAACATCCTTTTACTGCTTTATTTCCAATCCTTGAAGGCGAACTTGACATACTGACAATCAAGAGCAAAATAAAAGCAGTTCTGAAGTGTGTTATGTTGAAGTTTCTTACAATCTTCCCAAATATTTTTGTTGGCTATGAATATATTACACCATACAGATCTGTAATGTTGTTTACCTGAAATAATAAAAAGTAAAATCATGAATATTTTAAAGTGTTCTGGATGACAGCCTGAGAAAAGAGCTACAGAGTCTAAAAGACATTCTGTCAGTTTCCTGAAAATCAATCACTATACAAAATTCCAGACTTACTGCATTCCATCTGTAATGAAGAAATGTTTAAATAGTAAGCAATTAATGATAGAAAACTGATATTAATCAAACAGTTTTACAGGAATTTTTTAGAGGCTCACAGTATTTTTGCATTCAGGGAAGGTTGTTGCTGAAGACTTAATAATACATACCTGTCACAAAATATTGTTCCTCTTCCTTTCCACAGCCAAAAAATAGCATAAAATTCAGCAGAGCAAATTAAGCAGTGCCATCTTCAGCATGCACTGTCTCATTTCCTATTTAAATAGTTTTTCAACAGTCCCTCCTCTCAAGTTCTCTGTATATAGAGAAAGCTTTTTATTTGAAATACACAGATTACATTTTAACTATATTTGCATCATATAGTGTTATACATATTTTCAGGCCATATCCATTTTCTTCCCCATCAGGCCCCCTCCATCAGCATGGCTTTAGATCAGGGATTAAAGGCCTGTGTTGACCAGGGGAAAATCCTAAAAATTAAGTCCTTCAAACATCGGATTGAAGGGGCTGTTGGAGTTCATCATGCTACAAATTTTTTCAGAGGTCCAGTTCAGAGTTCTGTATCAGACACAGAGATAAATTCTCATTATGGTACCAGAAATAACACGTTAAGTCCTCATTCCATTAGCGTGAACTTCTAGAAATCTTAGATATAATTTCCTTATATTACAAAATGATAATAGATGAGAAAGGTGAGCTTGATAAGTGATGATTCAAGTCTGCAAGGAAGCAAAAGAAAACTCTCACGGTTATCTTCTGGCACAGTGATACAAAATCTGGTGGAATTTTTATGGAAAATGCTGCAACATTTTCTTCTAGAAATGTTTATTCTTCAAAATTTTATCACCTTTTCTGAAAAAATTTATACATTCTTCACAAAGAATGCCAGAGCAATAGGCTGACAGAAACCTCATGAGGTTTCACCAGAAGTGCACAGTTCCACATGAGCGAACAGCCCCTGGTACCAGTACATTCTGGAGATTGCCCAGCTGGGGAGCAGCTTCACAGAAAGCACTTGGGGGTCCCCCAGACACAAAACTGACCATGGGCCAGCAATCTGCCCTTGTGGCAAAAAACCCTACGAAGAGCATCCTGGGCTGTGTGAGGAGCAGTGCTGCTGGCGGGGGTCAGACGTGATCCTGCCCCTTTACTCAGCTCTGGTGATGCCACACGCAGGTGCTGGTCCAGCTCTGGGCTCCCCAGACACAAGAGACATGGACATACTGGAGAGAGTCCAGCAAGGGCTGCAGAGAGGATGAAGGGATTGGAGCACTGCTCCTTTGAGGAGAGTCTGAGAGAGCTGGGGCTGTTCAGCCTGGAGCTTCGAGAAGGCTCAGGAGGATCGTATTAAGGTGAAGGGAGTGCACTCCTGAAGGAGTGCACAGAGGAGGGAGCCAGACTCTTTCCAGACAAGCCCAGTGACAGGCCAGAGGTGATGGGCACACACTGAAACACAGAAAAATTCCCTACAAACAGCAGGAAACCCCTTTAATCACTGTGAGGGTGACTCAGCATTGACACAGTTTGCCCAGGGAGGCTCTGGAGTCAATATTCAGAAGTCATCTGGACATGGTCCTGGGCACCCAGCTCTTAGTGGCCCTGACTGAGCAGGGGGCTGGACCAGATGGCCTACAGAGGTCTTGTCCAAGTTCAACCAACCTGTGATTCTTCACCACTGAGCAGTCAACTGTCAGTCCGGGGTTCAAAAATAAAAGTTTCTGCACTCAAGAAAACATGGGGAGTTTTTTTTATACTTCCTGCAATGCTACAAAACAAATTTTCCACTGGAAGGTTCCTAGACCATGCAGCAGTACCACAACAGCCCCTAAAATGCATTACATTACCAACCTCTTTGCCATTTGTTGCTCTTTTATTGCCTTCTCACACTAGAGTGGCTGCTGTGAGCTTACTGTTTCTGGGCCAGCCCTTCACAACCACATGTTGCCTTTTATTGCACATTGTGCTTATCCTTTCTAATGACTCAGTGCAATAATACACACTGAATTCCATTGTTACTTCAAGCGGAGACCATCATGGAAGGGGTCCACTCATAGGATTCATCACTGTTAACTAAGTATTCTCTTACAAACATACAGTTCCTACACACTTGAGGACTTTGAAATACCATCTTCATCACTGCTTTATCCATTAGAAAACAAGTCTACAAGCAAAGCTATTTGGTGCAGAGAAAGGTGGAGTAATTTTTTTTAATACGGGACAGGGTCTAGGCATTATGCAAACAACCGCATGTTTTTATGTTGTTTTGGTTTTAGGACTAGGATTCAAACATCATTCTATCTTCAAAATCCACAGGTAGTACTCTAGGATAGCATGAGTGTGTTTCAGCCAAAGCACTTCCTTGGTGCAGCCATAGAGAGGGAATCTGTGGGAGCTCAGGAAATTCCTCCAGCTGCCCTGGAAGGCTTGAGACCCTGCCCAGGGGGCTCAGACACCTTGGCACAGAACCCAAGACCCCTGTGCCTTTGATTTAGCCCTTGGAAAAAACAATTACCAACCTTTATATGAAGGATTACAAGCCACGAAAGTTTAAGTAGAATGATAGTGAATTTATCACAGGGTGAAAAAGTAGATTTTGGGGTTCTTAGAATGGGGGTTCAGGGGGCGAGATGGAGGGATCTGGGCATGTCCAGCCTTTCTCCTTCTTCCTCTTCTTGGCCTCCATCTTCTGCTGTCATGTTGGCACATTTAGATTGGTTTAGAGTAGAAGCTCACTGTCTAACATAGGTGATAGGTATTGGAAAGTAATTGTAAACATTGTACAGGTAGTTTTTTAGCATAAAGACATAACACCGCCCCAGGGGCAGGCAGAATGCCTGTGACTGTCTTGCTGAGCAGACCTCGGCAGGACAGGAGAAATAATTTTATGGATAAGGAACAATAAACAATCTTGAGACCGAGAAATGAAGAGCTCTGACTCCTTCTTCAAGCTCCAGGCTCGGAAAAGGGACTTTCCAACTTTTCTCGGGGTCACTCTGACCAGCTAGAGACCCCGAGAAGAATCCACCCATCCATCCATCCATCCATCCATCCATCCATCCATCCATCCATCCGTCCATCCGTCCGTCCGTCCGTCCGTCCGTCCGTCCATCCATCCATCCATTCATCCATCCATCCATCCACCCTCCCACCCGTCCATCATCCATCCATCTATCCATCCATCCATCCATCCATGGATCCCTGCAGCCCCAGGATAAGGTGTCACGCGCCCCCTGCTGTCCCCGGTCGGGCGCCGGGAGCCGCTCCCGTGCTGATCCTGTTAGTTGTTCCTGCTGTCCTATCCAGTCACTTTCCTGCAGCTACAGCCAAACTCAGAGCGTTATAACAAAATATGTGAAATGCAAGAGCTTTTTATCATAAAGGCTTTGCGTTTTTAATCCCTTTTTTCCTTCAGACTACATTAAAATATCACTTAGTACCTTCCCTGTCACATGAAAGCCTGGAGTGACTGCTGCTCAAAGTAAGTGCTGAGGAGTTTCTCCAAAACCACAATTTCATAACACAGTTAAGCCCCAGTCCTAAAAGGCTGGAAAAATTAAGCTAGGTTTTAATATAAATCACTTTTCTACAACTGCAGTAAGAACTGTTGTTCCAGCAGAACACAGTTACCTGTTTTCTTCTTCTTTTGCATTTAGAAATGGAATTGTATTGCTGTGATTTACCACAAAAGGAATGCGGCACATTAGAAGTCCACGTGCTATCTCTGTTTGTCCTGGACTTGAGAAACTTCTAATCTTTCCTTTCTGCAATGAGTGTTAAGTGCTTTTTCTATGAGTCAGATAATTAAATCTGAAATGGGGCTTTGTCAGCCCTGCATGAGAAGTGAAGTCAAAATAACTGTGACATTAACTCAGTTAATGATGAAACATAATAAAAAGGCTCCCCCACTACACTTTACCACCAGTCACATATTCCTACCACATTTTCCTAACATTCTGGAACAGGAAGGTGTTTCATAAGGACTTTAGCAATGGAGAACCACAGCATTAATTGAATAAAGTGATAGTAATTATGTCAGATCACTAAGTCTAAGTCAGAATAAAAGAATTCGATATTTTTTGGTTTAAACACTTGTCTTCTGTAAAGACTGACAGTATTGCTAAGGACTGGTTTTAAGTATTGTTCAGTATTTTAAGCAGACATTTACAGCATTGTTTTTTAATGTGTGAAAAGCTTTTCATATTCAGTAGCAGCGCCTGTGCTTTATATTCATTACACAGATTCAGTGCAACATAGAATCTGTCACTTTGGAGGCCTCTTGCACAAACTGCAGGTTCACTAATATCACATATTTACTGTGTTACTGTGTTACTAATCTGCGTTACAGCTTTAACACTACAGATAAACATAAACAAACCCAAACACAGTCAGTTACCTGACTTCAAAATAAAATACAGGTTAGGACAAGTGGGTGAATTTACTTTGCATCCATGTGAGTATTAATGGAACTGGGTTTATGAAGACAAGCAGGGGGAAGGGTATGGTTGTGTTCGCAGGGGTTTTAGGATGAGGAAGAGACAAGGATTTGACTTTATGTTTTAGAAGGCTTGATTTATTATTTTATGATATATATTATATTAAAACTATACTAAAACAATAGAAGAAAGGACTTCATCAGAAGGCTTGAAAGGAAAGCAAAGAATGGAATGATAACAAAATTCTGTGTCTGACCAGAGAGAGTCACAGCTGGACTGTGATTAGCTATTAATTAAAAACAACCACATGAGACCAATCACAGATCCACCTGTTGCATTCCACAGCAGCTGATAATCATTGTTTACATTTTGTTCTTGAGGCTTCTCAGCTTCTCAGGAGAAAAAATCCTAAAGAAAAGATTTTTCATAAAACATGTCTGTGACAGAAGGGTTAGGAAGTCCTACACACACCTGATATGAAAGTCTAGTCTCTTCTTTATTCTATTCTAAAAATGCTCTTGAATCTTAGTTTTTCACAGAAAACTCTTCAGAAATTGTAGAAGTCTGACATTTTTGAATTATTGTACTTCAGATATATGAATGCTTCTAAAAATATTGATATCATTATATAACACACCTTTGTAGTCAACTGAATAAAAATTACAGCTAGTTTATCAAAAGTTTTCTAGCAAAAAATGTAAAAAGCATAGGCTATAAGGAATCAAAGCATGTTTTACTTTGAACTTAGGCTGCTGAACTGGTTTAGTTTCATTAATAAAAAGGTGTCTATTAGAACAGCCAGCTTTCACCTGATACCTTAATTCACTGACCTGAGGAGATTCACCAAGCAACTCAGAAGAAAAAAGCCCAAAGATAGTCTCGGGGTGTTGCTGTCTTGGAAACTGTGGCCCAGCTGACTACAGTTCCTTGGAGAAACATTTCTGTATGAATGCTTTTGTTTAGCATAACTGAATTGCATTTCTCTCCAGAAGAAGCAGAGAAATAAAGCAAGCATGGAATGATACAGACCTATTTCTCATTTTGCCTTAGTGACATTCCTATGAGCCATCAGATCTGACCCAGAAAATACACAGCCATACCCACTACAATTGAAAAACCTTGTTTTCTGTACACAAAAAAAATTATTATTCACAGAGTGAAGGTATCTTTAGTCTGTTATACAAAGAGGAAAAGTTACCCACTTTAACTGAAGTGAATGTGCCTTCTCAATGGAAAATGCACATTTAAATATTATGCTTGCTGAATAAACTAAACCTAAAGGACATGAAGATGCAGGTCTTGTTAGTTAAAGCTACAAACAGACCTCACAGATGTGTGCACTTCAATTTCTGAGCTACAATAAATGATGTGGCACAGGTGTTCTTCTGTACTTCCTTGTATCAAATACATTGAAAATAATTTCATTTATATCCTAGTCTTTTGAGAGCAGCCTCTTGGTGCCAAGGCATGGCAAGGAGAAAGGTTAAAAAAAGTACAAGTCACGTTTTTGGAAAGCCAGAGTGAAACATTCTCCAGTTTCCATTTCTCCAGGATAAAGGCTGAAAAACAGTATTATTTAATACTATTTTCCAACCCTCTGCTACCACCTTTAATTCATATAATGTTTGCAAATGTATCTCACTACAGTGGAGAGATGGCAAGTAAGATCTATGCCTCCCCTTCAAGGCAAAAAATCCTTCCTTCTGACACACAGTATTTTGTGCATTAAAGAATAAAAAAGGTCAAATTTGTTCCCTGATCTCTACACTAATACTAAAATAAATAGCAACAAAACTAGCTGAGATGTATGCGGCTATAGGACATTTCCAGAATTATCAAAACTCTTCTTTACCTACATTAATGGGCACATAGTAGAGTTCCTTCCCAGCAGCCCTTTAAACCTTCTCCAGATCAACGACTGCCCTCTCCTATTAACCATCTCCAAGATATTTTATCTTAATAAGATGTATTCAGAACGTCAGTCATCAACAACTCCAGAAAAATAGAACTGAAAGATGAAAACTGCATGAGCAGCTGCAGCTGCTGAAACCACAAACATATTCCGGAACTCCCTTTATTTGCTTCCCAGACTTTAAAAGAAAGATGAGACTTCAACCTATGGCTCCACATGTATTTTGCCATCATCTTAACTAAAAACGTGATTTCATCATTTACAGAATGGAGGAACAAACAAGTGCCTGATTCTCTTTAGCAATCCATGTTAATATGTGCATAAGATGTGCAGCACGTTAAGTTACAGCTACCAGGACTGAGTGTTGCAAGATCTGAAGGCTTCAGAGCTGTTATTCTCAGGAGCCTTCTGCTGATTATGAGTGTTTTTTCCTTATCTAGCTTGACTAAACAAATTGAGCCTTGCATGCACTACCCTTAAACAAAACTGTTCTCTTTTATCAAGCCAATATATTTTTAAAAGTTTCAATCTCAGCCCTGGAAGAGGGAGGGAAGGAGGGACGGAGTGAGGACTTAAAAATTCTGTTACTCTAACAACAGTTGCAAGACTACTGTGAAGAAGAATTAGCTAGAATATGTAAATAAACATCAAAAGGAAACCAGGTAGTCACAAAATTTCATTCTCTACCATTCTTATTGTAAATAAAAAGCAATCCTATTAGAGATAAAATCAGTTCTCTTATATACAAGGAACAACTCTTGAGACAACTTTGTCCTTCACTAGAAAATGAGAAGACATTCTCAAAAGTAGTCTAAGATGCATTAGTAGTCTAAGCATTTAGCAGTAAGAAGAAACATTGAAGATATTCTAAACACAACAAAAAATGTGCTCATTTACAAAAACAATAATCCCACACTCTGCTACAATAGAAAGGAAAATGAAATAGTCAAATTTATTACTTCTCTGAATCACTCCTTGATGATTGTAAGTAAAATCATGCTGAAACTATATTTATTTAGGGTGAGAATTTCAACATGGCTGATATGGAAATTATAAAGAAATCTCAACATTGTCCTAGCTAACACTGGATGGGCAATGTTCATTCAGCATCAAAATCAACTATTCTTCCTTTCAGATTTTAATAAAATTAAAATAAATTATTTTTAACAGAAAAAAAAAGGAAAAGTTAGGTGTCAGACTTACAATAATTGGTTATGCATGATTTGCTGATTTGAGTGCATATAACCAAAAATTGCTGCTTAAAACCCATCTCGCTCTTCAGGCTCTGTGGGTGTACTCAAACCACTTGACATTATGCATATAAAAGCATGTTGGAACTTCTCCCAGTCACATGCAGGTCTTATGGAAAATGAATATAGAGTTTGTTTCTAAGAAAAATTTTGACATTAGTTAATATGTTGGGAACATGTTCACAATATTAAAAATTTATTTCCTAAAAAAAGTAGAATTTATATTAATTTAACATATTTTCCATTCAAGAGAATGAGGAATTCAGTCTCTGTGAGATTGTTTCTTCTTGGAACCCCAGCTGCATTTTCTTTCTAAATAAGAAGTGAAGAATTTGGGGAAACACAGACAAACTTACATACACAAGGGACGTCCATTATACCCAAAGTGTAAAGCATATGAAGTGTTTCTCAGAAATGTTTTATCCAAAAAAAAATTCAGCATATTTTAGAGTGAGGTTTGCTTCCATTCCTTTTATCTCTCATCCATTGGAGGACCATGCTTGCACTGTCTATCAATGATGCTGTTTCCACAAGCCCACTGATGCTTATTGACCACATGATGAACAAACCCGCACCACACTCCCCACAGTGGCGACCAACCTTTATCATAAAATATAATTTCTTGCATTAAAACCATTACATTAGGATATTAAATTTTGATGCAATAACAATATACAATGATTTTTTTCACATGAACCTTGGAGCTTCCTTGGAGCAAAGCCAGAAGTACCTAACTGCGTCTGAACACTGCTGTACAAGTGCCCAGAGGAATCAGCTCCCCCTGTCCTGGTGAGGCCACACCTCAAGTCCTGGGCCCAGTTCTGGGCCCCTCAGGTCAGGAAGGACATTGAGGTGCTGGAGTGTCTCCAGAGAAGGGCAACAGAGCTGGGGAAGGGTGTGGAGCAGAATTTCTGTGAGGAGCAGCTGAGGGAGCTGGGGTGTTTAGGCGGGAGAAAAGGAGGCTCAAGGGGACACCTCATTGCTCTCTATAACTGCCTAAAAGGAGGGTGTAGGTCTCTTTTCCCAGGCAACAGGATGAGAAGAAATGGTCCTCCTGGATAACAGGAAGAATTTTTTTACTGCAGTAAGGCTGAAACATTGGAATGGGCTGCCCATGGAGGTGATGGAGTCACCATGCCAGGAAGAGTTCAAGAAATGACTCCTCCAGGACACGGCACTTAGTGCTATGGTTTATCTGACACAGTGGTGTTTGGTCAGAGGTTGGACTCAGTGATTTTGAACACCTTTTCTAACCACAATGATTCTGTAACTGAGTCAATGTTGTGCATTTAACCAAATAGCTTATTAAACAATGACTGAACAGCAGTCACACCACCCAGTACTTACTGCATGACAAATTGGCTTGTCTACAGTACTTTTAGACCTTTTTAGATCATCCCTCGTTGTAGACATCAAACACTGGGAAAGGCAATCTGTCACTCTTGACAGGTAACCCTGAGAAGCATTCCTGCCTGAGAGATGTCAGTGCAGGAGAGCTCAGTGGGCTCTGGTGACTGCAGACACTGGTAGTGAGAAGTGACAGCCTTGCAGTCAAACACCCCTTTGGTGTGCGTGCAGGTAAAAGTGTGGCAATGCTTCATTCTACCCCGTTCCACAACAGACAGGGTACTGTGCTCCTGGCTCAGGGCATTAGTCCCCAGTAAGATGTGACGTCCCACAAGCTGTCAGGGTTTGCATGTCAGGGCTGATTTCAGGCAGGGCTGTTTGTCAGCGTGGCCTGAATCAAAGCACTGCTAGCCCAGTCACTGCAGGTGCACATGTGTGAAACAGCAACAGCTTTCTGATTGCTACCCTGAGAGGCAAACACGTGCACAACCATGTATAAAACCATACACACCCAGCACATTCTCTGATGTGAAAGAACTATCACTGAAAAACCTGAAGACTCATGCGTTTCATTATATGAAAAAATGTGATGCAACCTCCTGCATTTGTACCATGGTTGTCAAAATTTCAAACAACCTTTGTAATAAATAGAAAAGCAAGGACTGTGGTGATGCACTTTCACTCGTGTTGGCCATGCAATGTGATCTGCTTAGAAAAATATTAGGCCATGGGAAATCACTAAGACTGATGTGCCCATTTCCCCACACACTTGTTTCCACCCATACAAAGGAGGGACAACTTGTACCAGCTGTGAGACGTTTTCACAAAAAATATAATACTGAAATCAATTGCATTAAACTCAGTTGGACTTGTCCATAAAGCTCCAACAAATTAAAATTGTTGGGGGGCACAGAAACCAGCCAAGATTATTACATGTTTTGCGAAGGTGGCTGTGAACAAATTAACACCTACATTTCACACCTGGTGAATTGGATCTGAATTGCAAGATTTTAACCTTTTAGGCATTTATTGAGGCAATTTTAATGCACTAGGAGTTTGTTATGTCACTTTAGATAGTTAGAAGGACATATTATTCTGTACCCATGAGAGAAGTCCTCAAGAAAATCGTTTCCAATACTTTTGAGACTGCCCCACATGACATAGGAATGGATTACTCAGGGAAATGTCTTTTCTGTGTGTAACAGAGAGATAATTCCTGACTATTTAACTACAGTGTATTTTCCACAGTTTATGCCCTATGTGAAATGTAATGAAAGAGTATTTTCTGAAATAAATTATTATAATTTCCCCAAAATTACTAAAGTAAGCCTTCTTGGCTGACAATTCAATAATCACTGCCAAAAGCTACTATAAAGTATAAACACCAATGCCCACGTTACAAGCTTTGACAATGTATAGAATTGCTAAGATGTACAATTTAAATAAATTTCATTATGACATTTTAATAAGAATAGCAATTTAATATTCAGTTCTCTTCAAAGGTATGCATGAAGTCATAGACACTATATTGTCAGTTGATTGCACAATTCTAAGTAACTACTTTTGACACTTTTTAGTACATTAGTAGTTTTGTATCAATTTTCAGTGCTTTAAGAACCTTGCATTGTTATGATTGATTTTCACTTGTACCCAATAGTAAAACCAAAAAAACCCACCAAAACCCCAACCCATCACAAATACAAAAATTAGACTTTTAATTCAGAGAGTATTTTTGTCATGATTAATGACATCTGAAAGTTGTTTCAGTTAGGTCTAATTCACCAAAACCTCTTAACAGAATTACAATAACGAAAGACCCAAACCAACCTCATTGCTAGAACTATTTCAGTCATTGTATTCCCAGACTGAACTTCAATTTGCTGCTTTTCACAAATGTGATTCAAACCTGTACACAAACAAATAGACAAAGTGAGAAGGCAGTGAGTCAGAAAAGGTATACTGTCCAGTACATAAAACTTAGTCCTTTCTAGTAAGGCATAAATTAAAAATTCTGGGTTATACTGAACCCAGAAACCTAAGCTATTTTGAAAAAACAGCTTGTATTTTTCAGCTAATAATATCTCCCAATATTCACCAAATGTTTCAACACCTTTCCTCATATTTGTATTCTTGCTCATTTGACATCCAGAATGCATCAGTTTACTTTAACAATTTTAGACACCACACATCATAAAAACAGTGTCTATACATTCGACAAAGTGAGTGAAAACATGGAACAGCACAGATATGTAACACAGTTCCCTGAAACCAGCATAATTTAGCCTGAATTCTTCCACTTAATATATGGGCTATTAAAAAGGCCCCATAAAATGTTCCATAGGCCATTTTATTATTATTATTTTTTATTTTTAAGGAAACTATATGGAAGGGTCTACCAGACCTCTTGGTGGGGGGGAAGGCAATTATGAAGCCGATGATGATGACATTGCAAGCTTTCAAATTGGAGACAAATCAACTACGCAGGGTTAATGCTTTGTAAATATATTAATTTCTAATGACAATCAAATATATCAGTTGCGGTCCAGAATCAGAATCGCCTCTTCGCCTTCCGCCTTGAAGAGAAGCGCTCCCATGTCTACCGTGAGTCAAGAGAAGCTATACACACAGTGCTTATCTTTTGAAGCTGCGCGGCCCAGAGCGACTGCTGACATACCCAAGACACGGAGCAACAAACGCGCCTCTGAAGGAACGGGCGCCGCTCCCGCCCGTCCCCGCCGGCCGCGCCCCGGCACCGCCCCGCGCCCGCCGCGCCCGCGCTGCCCCGGAAGCGCTCCCGCCGCCGCCTGCGGGAACATGGCCGAGTCGCCGGAGGAGGTGGCTGTGCTGGTGCAGCGGGTCGTGAAGGACATCCGCAACGCCTTCCAGCGGAACCCACACATGTGAGTGCGGCCGCGGCCGGGCGGCGCGGAGGGCGCGCTGCCTGTGCTCCGGCCCGTGCGCGCTCTGCGGCCGCCGACGGGCGGGGCGCGGGTCCCGGCGGGGCCGGCCGGGGCTGGGGCCGGGCCCGGGCCCAAGGTCACGCCGTCAGTGGCCGCGGGGACCGGCCGGCTCTCCTCCGAGCGGGAGGGCCGGCTCCGGGCGGTACCTGTGCGTCCGTGGGGCAGGGCACCGTGTCCCTGTCCTCGGTGCTCTCCTGCCGCCGCGGCTTCTCCTGGCTCTCTCCGGAGCCTGAGCCGTGGAGACCGGTGCGGCCGCAGCCCGGCGGCACAAGCCCCCCGCCGGCAAAACGCACGGCGGCATGGAAACCTGCGAGGGCTCCTTGGTCTGGAAGTGATAGATATATTTTAAAAGAAAAGTTGCTAATAACCTCTCTGTGAACTCGATGTTTGGCAGTGTTAAACTCGTCGCGCAGTCGGGATGGGCTGAGCCTGCCTGCGGATCGCCAGACTTGCCCAGCCCCGCAGGAGGCAGCGGGCTCTCTGTCTGCCTGGAACTGAGCTCTGGCGCTGGTGGGAGCAAAGCTTAGGATAGAAGCCTCCTGAATGGTACCTTTGGACAAAGAGAACAGTGTGGTGAATGCCACCTTCAAACCCATATCTGTTGGTAGAAGTGCTTGTGCTTTTTATTGTGTGCTGTTTTGAGGAAAACAGAATGACTATGAAAATGCAAACCACAGTAATTTTTATCTTCTGAGAATCAGATTTATCCAGCAGTATGGGGGGGCAGATGGTCTGTTTCATTTTTCAGTGTTGTTGACCAGCCTTGAGACCCTGTTTTAAGTACCTCCCATACTTCTCTTTCCCAGAATGTATTTCCCCAGCCTTTAAGACACAAACTGGGGAAGTATCTTTCAGCCTATATGCAAGCTCCATGTTGGTTACAGCAAATAAGGTAGCACATAATGAATAACAACTTCCTAATTTAAGTGAGGTGTATTTGTGTCAGCTGGAAACTCTGCAGTCTCTGAGGCAGTGGCCTGTTAATCTTCTCCACAAAGTGATAAGCTAAACAATTACATAGGAAAATTTTATGTCACCTAATTTATCCCTTTGCTTAACAAGAGAAGATTAGAGTGAATATCCTCATGTTTCTCTAAATGTAGTAAGCAATTTGAGTGGGCAGCCAGGTTTTAAAATGCAGCATATGGACGCTGTTTAAAAAAAGGCTGCGTTTTGCCTTGAAGCTTCATTTTTAGGATATGAAGCATAATGTGCTGTAAACGGACAGTATTTATGAATGAATGTTCTGATTTTTTCATAGTTCCCACTCCTCTGCCAGAATGCTTTATTGGTAGCAAACTTGGATATGTTTTTTAGGAATTTGCTGCTATTGCAATTTCCTTTCATAAATGCAATCTCAGAGATGAAAGTACGCTGCAAGTGTTGTGTGTGCTGACACTGATGCACTGTGACATGCTTCAAGTTAAAAAGCACAAGCTGCTGCTACTTTATCCCTTGAAGGAGAAAAAGTGTCAGTCATGTCTGCTAGATTTCTGAAGTGGTTGAAACTACTTGAAATGGGACTCTTCAGGCCAGTGTTGGCTATGGGCCCTTTGCTGTGCTGCCTCTGTGCCTCAGGAGCACTAGGCTCTAGCTGTGCTGGCTGAGTCTTTTCATGTATCTGCATCTTGTCTTCTGCTGCTGACCAGCTGCAGTTCTTGACAGGTGGTATCCTGTATTCAACCTGTTACAGATCCAGGTTTGAATTATTTTACATAGGAACTGCCTAGCTTCAGTGAAAATAAGGAATCTGCTACATACATGATGTTGCTGTTCACCATGCTTTTGTGCCACACTCACCTCTTTTCCAGCATTTCTTGACCCTTTTCAATGGCTGCTTGTACACTTACCCACTTGTCAGCTTTGTGCAAACTGTGCCTGTCTGTCATTTTGGTGTGTTCAAAGCTGTATTGTTAAACTTAGCTCACCCAAGTCAGACCTCTTGTATTTGGTAATAAGTAAAGGTGTGGATGTTTGTTTTGTGGGGTTTTTTTCCTCTCCTTGCTGTTTACTTTTGGTATACTGTTGGTGAGTTACAGCTGGTAAGTTCTTATGGTAATTCACAGAGTTAATTAGCCAAGCAGTGCCTGACTGCATCTTCGTTACTTTTGGAGACTTTAATGTCCCTGTATGCAAGGCCAGGCAATGTTTAGCCAAGGACTGGGTTTAGCATTCATACAAGAAAGACCCAGTGATACAAACTTCAGGCTATTAAGATACTGTGTTGATAGAAGCGGATTGGAATGTCATTTTAGGTTTAATCTTGCTTCTTGAAGAGATTAGCTTGTGTTAAATAGAGCAGCACAGATAAGGATCTTGGTTTGATATCCATTTTTTGCTTTTAGTGGGGTGGGAGAATGCTTTTTTCTTCTCTCTCTTCTCAGCTGACTGGGAAAGCAAAAGGGACCTAAATGTGTGTTTGGAGACAGAGCCACGTGATTTGCAAGTGTTTTACCTTGAGTTCACCTTGCCTGTATTTTTTGCAGCTTGTGATATATGTTGTGATGTATATAAGATCAAATATGTTTTCTGAATTGGCAAATACATTCTTAAACAGGCACACTGTGTCACTTTTGATTACCTCAATAATAATCCAGTGAGGACACAGAACTAAATCAGCGTGCTCAGAGTACGCAGTAATAAATTTTATTTAAGATAATTGAGTTGAGGTTTCGGAGCTGGCACTCGCCGTGTATCTGTAAATCTTGTATTAAGAAGACTTAAGATGGAGAATTTGTTTTCTCAGATCACGAGAAATCTTTTTTATCCTGTGTGAGATCTGAGGATTTCCCTCTTTAGCAACAATTTTCTCTATTGAATGGGAGTTGGTGGAGAATTGGTGCATAATTGAAATAAAATAATGTTGCTGTATGTCTAAACAAGTGTGAATCCCTGATGAGCTGTGTTTATTTCTAAGAAGCTGCCAAAGCTACTATTCAGCATACTAGAATAAACTGACAAAAAGTAAAATATGGTACAGCCTGTTGAAACTGAACAGCTGAGTCTCTTTGGCTTTGTTTGCTGGTACAAATGCTCGTGTTTGTCACTGTTGTTTCAAAGGCTTACATTTCTCATACAAAGTTGTCATCTAATCAGCCTCACGTCTGTGTCTCAGCTCTTCCCCCTGTTTATCATGCTGCCTTGCACAGGACAATGACAAATGGAACATATGGAAATGAGCATATTCTTCTGTGTGATCCTTAATGTCAGAGCAGCTAGTCATGCTGCTGCAGGGCACACCTGGGTAGCTTTTGGTCAGGCAGATGCCTGTACTAGTGAGCATGTTCTGTTTCTCTTGCTGAAGCAGCAGTTTTAGCTCTGTCGCATATTTATTACAAAACCAGGGATGCTTGTCTTGATTCAGGGGAGTTAAACTGCTTGGATGGTAGTCTAAAAACAGAAAAAATGAGGCTTTCATAATTTAGGATCTTTGTGAAAAATCAAATAAAACTATTTAGATTACAGATTTCAGCAAAGACAAGGGAAAAAGATGATGGAATGTTTGGTTGGGACGCATTGCCAACCATTGCATTTCTGTCTTGAGAAAAATAATTGTCACCTACTGGAAATAAGCTTACTTATATTTCTCTCTGTTTTTTAAGAGATGAAATTGGATTAATACCCTGCCCTGAAGCCAGATATAACCGGAGCCCTATTGTCCTGGTAGAAAACAAGCTTGGTGTGGAGAGCTGGTGTGTGAAGTTTCTTTTGCCATATGTACACAATAAACTTCTCCTCTACAGACAGAGAAAACAGTGGCTGAACAAGGATGGTAAGTTCTGAGTTGGAGAAGAGTATACTATGTGATCTTTAGTGCACATTTTTTATTTATAGTAAAACCATTTAGTTTGGAAAAGAGCTTTAAGATCCGAGTCCAGCCATAAACCTGACACTGCCAAGTCCACCACTAAACCATGATCCTCAGTGTTGTGTTTACATGTCTTCCAAAATACCTCTAGGGATGGTGACTCTACCACTTCCTGGATAGCCTGTTTCAATTTTGACAACACTTTCAGTGAGGAAATTTTCCCTCTTATCCAACCTAAACCTCTCCTGGTGCAGCCTGAGACCATTTTCTCTCATCCTGTTGTTTGTTACCTGTGAAGAGAGACTGACGCTCACCTGGCTACAGTCTCCTTTTATGTAGTTTTTGGTTTTAGTAAGGTTCTCCCAAGCCCCATTTTCTCCAGGCTAAAGGCCTCCAGCTCCCTCAGCTCCTCTTTATAAGACTTGTGCCCCAGTTGCCCTTCTCTGGGCTCACTACAGCACCTTGATGTCTCATTGAGTACATGGAGATGTTCACAGGTGTGATCCTGCTGGCCACACCATTGTGACCCAAGCCAGGATGCCCCTGGCCTTCTTGACCACCTGGGGACATTGCTGGCTCACGTTCAGCTGATTCTGGCTGGCACCCCTGGATCCTTTTCCACCAAGCATCTTTCCCGCAAGCCTGGGTATTGCCTGGTGTTGTTGTGACCCAGGGGCAGGACCAGTCAGAAACTCATACAAATGGCCTTGGCTCATCAATCCAGCTTGTCCAGATTCCCGTGCAGAGCCTTCCTGCCCTCCAGTAGATCACTCCCACCCACAGTGGTGTACTCCCCAAACTGACTGAGGGTGCACTCAGTGCCTTTGTCTGGGTCATTTACCCTTCCTAATGCCCGTTTAACCTGTTGTGGAAAAAATGGTGGTTACTCAGGAGAGCAGGCTTTGGATTGAACATCTTAAATTAAATGAGTTTATTTTCATTTGAAAATAAAATTTCTTTCTCTCTTGCCCAAACTGGAAAGGTTAGAGACAGACAATTTCAGCGAGTTTTTGGAAGAAGTGATGTTAGTTGATACAGAAGGGATTTTCTCCTGCTTTCCTGAGTCAAAAGGAAAATGTGGTAATGTATGTATCTATTGTAAGAAATGACTGCAGTGTGTTTCAGATGCAGAGGTACCAGAAATCATTAGTCCCTGCAGCTTGATAATTGTAAAGTTTTATTTCCTTTCTCATCTCTTTGTTTTTTTTTGGTTTTTAATTTAATTTGAATAAAAATTCTTACATGAATGTATGAACAGGTGTGACATAGGAGGTACTTAACTTCTTATAAGAGTAAGAATGAAAAAGAATAACTAGTTTATGAAACAAGTTTTTTGTTTATTGTTGCAGTACCTTCTAAGTAGCAGTTGGAATAAAGAATGTTCTTATTCTGGGCTTCTCAGTGTCTATTTTTCATATCCCTCAGAAAGAGCTATATCTGTTCTGTTGAAGTGCACGCTGTGACCACTCACAGAGTTCAGATCTTTAGTATCTCACATCCAACTGGGTTTCAGTTTTGGATTGTTACCATATTTTAATTTTTTTCTATTTACTTGTAACTAACCTGTCCATAAAGCTCTGACTGTGTCCGTTTTGCTTCAACATGTATGGGATTGTCTTCCCCTTCTGAAGCATACCAAACAGCCACCATTCATTCAGTTGTGTTGATTGCAGCTATGGCAAAGCCAGTCTCCCTGGCTCTTTATGAAATAGAGAGTTAAAGAATTATGTTTTAAATAGTGGGATTTTAGCATACATCTGGTGCAGACTCTAGCACCGAGTCATAACTAACAAGGTTACTGCTAGGTAGATTTTTGGAGTAGGTCTATGTAGATCAGGAAATTATGTGTGGCCAGTAGCATTTCTCCTTTGATCTACTTTTGTTTAGTGTTTTATAGCAGTATTCTGTTTCACTTTAAGTGGATGAAGCCAGATGTGCACTGATGCTCATTAAAGTGTAGAGTGTGGCACAATCAGGTGGTGTTGGTCAGGTCTGTATATGTACACTTGAGCTTCTTTTGCCTTTGATGATGATACAGAGAAAAATCAAGGTCTTTAGTGGTTCTTGGAGTGGGAGCATTCTTAAAGCAGAGAGTATTGCCTTCTTTTGTCTGCCTGATGGTGGGGTCTAGATTTGCTAAACACACTTTGATTTCTTATTACAAATGTATAGATGTGTAGTGCAAGCATTTTGGAAAGAGTAGCATGAAATGGCAGGCAAGGTGGATCATGACAAGAGGGAACCCATTTTTCTGGTGACACAGAGTCTTCCAGTGCTAGCTGTATACCTCATGTGATGTTAGAGTAACAGCGCAGTGGCTTGATCCTTACAATCAATTACCCTTCAGAAGAGTAGCTTAAAGAAGGTGAAGTGTTTTCATGTGTTGCTGGGTATGACTGACCCATTAACTGTGTTTTATTTTTGTCTAACAGATCAGTTGTGTATGTTTGTGTCATTGTGTGTCCCACATTCCTCCTAGAGGTTGATGACATGTCATTATGTGGACTTAATGAATTTTAGATTGCCCTTTAATTTTTACATAATTGATTTTCTTGAATGTTTTTTCTCATTACAGACATCTTTAAAACACTCATCCTAGGGGATGTGTATTGCTAACACAAGTAACTTTCATTTCTTCTTGGTCTTTGTGGTTTGTGGTTGGACCTATTAAAACCAGGATGGTTTTGATCACTGCCACCAACCAGCTGCTGATTTATTCAGTTCTCATAGAAACTGGTGATTGTGACATTCCAAATTTGAAATTTGTAATGCAGATGATTACAAAGTTCAATAAACAAAGCTTTAATTCAGGGGATGTAATTAATGTTGACTGACACATAACTAAATACAGACTTTAGCATTTAAAGAGTTGAACCTATAAGCACAGGCAATCTTAGCAACACCAGTGGTTCTCATTGCAGTGCTTTTGGAGGTCTGAGGTAGGAGTTTGTGATGTATATTGTTTTTACACTGCAGATCTTCAGCAGGGAGACTTTATTTTGGTCTCAAGTGTTATAGTAATGTCTAAACATTGAAATTTCCACACAGAGAAAAACCTCTTGCTTCAAGCCAAACTACAAGCATTGAGATCTATGTCACATTTTTGCATGTCTGAAGACAGCTGGTGGCCATTACCTGTGTGGTGGCACCCTGCTCCAGTCACACCAGTGCTGGTGCTCTGTTGTGATGCTGTCACACCTGACGATGCCACAGGGATGGTGTTTGCAGGCCTCTGCTTCTCTCACAGCTGAAGGGAACAGCCTTCGTGCACAGCCCTTCTTCTCAAAATGCAGCTCAGAATACTCTGTCAGTGAATTCTGCAGTAGCATGCATTTTAAACTAGTGCCTGCTTGGCTTTCTTTCGAAAATGAAACTCAATTCTCTTTTGTCTCTTCATTTACAAAATGCGCAGTTCACAGGTGTGTGAAGAGGTGATCTACAGCATTTTCATGTCTGTTGTGGTTTTCTGTAACCACTGTAAAACACAGTCAGGTCCTTCATGCTAAAAACCATGTTTGTAAGGGAGTTTGGTATGTTTTACCATAATTGAGTTTGACATTTGATAAAAGGTTTGAGCAGAAACTGAGCTGCAGTGGTGGAGAGAATTAAGGCAGAAGTCTTTCCCAGGTGGGCTTAGAGACTTGTCTCTGAGGTATCTTAAGTATGTATATTCTGTCAAGAGTTACAGTTTTCCCTTAAGTATTCTCAAGGATTTTGCACCAGATTGCTTTTGTACATGAAAATGCATGTCTGGAATTTGTCAGGATAGTTGTTTTCTTTTGCATCTAGTAAAGAAATAGATTTGTGTATTACTTCTTCAGGATTCAATTGTATATTCTGTTGAAGCTTGTTATAAGTGGTGATTGCAGATGTAGTCTCTACTCACCTCTTCTGTTTTGAGTCACTGTAAGCCATTTAAAATAGAACAGAGGAGAACAACAGGGTGCTGATTCAAGTGTCTGCTTTCAGATGTGGTGTCTGGTATTTTTTCTGACAGGATCCTGGAAGAAGGAGGTGCTTTATAGTTATTCAGTGGTGGGTTAGTGACACAGATGTTTAGTTATAGTTTCTTTTGGATACTTGTAATCCAGAATCATGACTGCTCCCCATGCTATTATTTGAGTTTAGAAATCTAAATTTAACAAAATGTTTCTATACTTTATCCAATATTTTTTAAATTTATGCATGCATACTGTTATGTCAAGATGATTTTCTGAAATTGTTACAGATTACTCACAGAATATCTAAAAAACTGGATACAGCCATATTTAAAGGTGTGCTAAACGCAAATTGTCTTATTTGTCCTTTTGCAGTTAGGGAGACTTTAATATGCAAAAGGACATGTTCACTGTGCCTGAAACGTATCTAGTAGAAAGTAATTTTAAATTGTAAATAAAAGATGTTTTGTTTTGTTACTGACACAGGGGAATAGTTGGCAAATACTATCATTGTGTGCTAGATCTGTCATAAGACTTCCTAATAAAAAGTGGCTCAGAGGTTAATAAATTGGGCCATTTTTCTATTGAAAAGGGGCTTAGAGGTTACTAAATGGTGTCATTTCACATCTCTGGCTCAGAATCCACACTTCATACATCTTCATCTGTTACTTACATCAAAGAATATTGACATGAAAGAGCTAGGTTCTACTTGGAGATTTTCCTTTTATCTGCATCTTTCCTCTGATAATGTTCAGGATAAAGTGAACCTCTGTGATGGGAAAATGGACGAAATGCAAACAAGTTCTGTTTAAATTGGACTTGATTGGGTGCTGTTACAGACCTTTGAGATTACCAGAATAGTCATGTTAACTGGAAATCATGAATAAACGAGCTCTGTCATTCTAAGTAGAGTTTGAAAGGCTTTTCTGTAAAGTATTCAAAAAACTGAAATAGGTTATAATAAACTATTGCATGATGTTCATATAACATGTGCAGTGGTAGTACCTAATAATTACTAAAACCATTGTTGCAGGTAAAATGGAAAATGTACATTAAACAGTCATAGCTCACAATTTTAACTATACCTCCTTATAAAAATTATGTTTTCGTAAATGTTCGAAACTGATTTCTGAATGTAAAATTGAAACAGTAACCACGAAACACTTAGCAGATGTTTAATTTTATGTATGTTTGATTTTGTGTATATGAGTAATCCTGGTTATTTGAATTGGGATAGTCAGCTGCATAAAATTAAATGGGTGTTGAAATACTTTCCTGGTTCAGGAATTGGGTAAACCAAGGAATAATATTTGTACATTCAGGCAGCAAATAAGGAAGAAGCTTTGTGCATATGAAAAGTATTTATTCCTTGGCAGGAAAGAGAGGTTTAACTTGTGAAAATAGAAAGTTAAGTTTGTTCCTTGAGACACTTTTTGAAACATTACAGCTTAGTGCAAAGTCAACAGTACACCAAAGAGTTCCCCACTGCACCCCCCCCCATCACCCCTTGCATTATATGGTGCTTAGCATGTTCCTCATAAGGAAGAACATAATGGAAAGCACAGAATTTCTTTGTTGGGCATAAATGATCAATCAGACACATGGTAATATATGAAGGTATTTCACTTTTAGACCTACTTAAGTATTCTCTTGTTTCAGAGATACCTGAAGCCAAGTCCTTTGCATTTTGAATTAATTTATGTATTGTTACTGTGGAGTTTCACAGTAGTTCATTTTGCAGTCATACTGAGTGCACTAACCAGAGATCTGTTTCCATGAGATACCATCCTTTTCTTTTTCCTTCAACTAATGAAGTACCTCTTATTCGCTGGAAATCACCTGAAAATTCAGGGTGATTAGGAGAGAATGTAGCCAAATTTAATTTACAGTAGAAGGTTGTATAGTCACATTCAGTTTTTATGACATAGTTGAAAATAAGTGTAATACATAAATTACAAAATACAGTGCTTAAATGCAGGGATGCAAGAAAATGTTTTGGTTTTTGCTTTGGTTTTTTTTTTATTGAATTATTCTTAAATCTTCAGTCTGAGGCACTTCACAATGTATTTAAAGTGTTTTCTGTACAGTTTCATAGGGAGTACTTCTGTAATCCTCATTCATAGCTGTGGTGTTTAATTTTTTAGCTACAGGTTTTTTATAGTGTATGTATTTTTTGTAACAGGATGATATATGGCAGCCATCTGCAGCTCAGACTAGTTCTAAAATAGAAGGGTATATTTTTACTTTTCTGTGGTATTTAAAAAACTTTGGATTTTCTTTGAAGAATTCTCTGACTCTCGTATATAGTGTGTGTGGTTAAAATCACTAAATACTCAAGGATTTTATATTATGATTTTTCCTTGCTCAGGGCATACTCAGTTCATTATTTTAAATAATGAAAAGGGAGGATATGGCAGATCTTGCTCCCTTTTAAATTAACTATTAATTAATGCTCTCTCATTTCTGGAGTAAGAGCAGTATTTTACAGAGGTACTGCAGCCCGTAGCAGAAAGACTTTGAGGAATGAGAGGGAGTAAGAGACTGCAAAGAGATCAGTTCTGTGTGCAAATCATTGCTTATCTCAATGTCTCTTGTTCCATCATTTTAGAGCTGATAGATATCACGTGTACCCTGCTGCTGCTGAACCCCGACTTCACCACTGCTTGGAATGTGAGGTATGTTGCACTCAGAAAATGCCATCAAAAGACCCGGGCTTTACATGAGTCAGCTGAAAACTTTGTTTCATGTGGTTGTTAGTGACTCAGCAAGAACTTGTCAACTAAGTGCTGAAGGAATGTTAAAAATCTCTTCTTTTCTATATGTGGCAGATTCTTTTGAGACTGCTCTTTTTTGCTTTTTGTTGGGTTGGTTGGTTTGTTTGGGGGTTTTTGTTTGGTTGGGGTTTTTTTTTTTGTTTTTTTTGTTTGGTTGTTTTTTTTAATTGAAGGCTGATGATTACAGTGCTGCATATGAAGACATGTTTGCACCTCATTTTCAGGATGTACAAGACCCACTGAGATACCATTCCTATTTCCTCCTGCAGTTAATGAGGGTAGTGCTCAGCTGGTGTCTGCTGTGTCTATTCACTGTTCTCATTTTTACCTCCCTGAGTTCTTTTGAGATTCCAGCTCAGTTTGCTGCCACTGCCAGTGTAGGCTATCAAAGATCAGTAGATACACTGCAAGAGAGGGGGAGAAGGTGTCTACCCTTTATTTCAAACACATTTTCCCCCTCCCCTCTACTTTCTTGTACCTGTTGAGTTTAGCATAGTGTCATCATTGGTCAACCTTCAGAACTTGTCCAGGAGTCATAATGGAGGAGGAGTAGGAATTTACCTTTTGCTCTTCAGGAGGTGCAGAAACAACAATTCCTTACAATTTTGTAATCTTAGAGCTCTTTGTAAATTTCAGAGTTGGAGGAATATTCTCTTTCTGCTGCCAAGGTAAGACTGGAGACAGTCTATAAAAGCTATCACTTCAGGAGGGCTGGAGGGCTGACAAAACTCTGGTAGTCTCTAGGAGTGCATTAATGGAAAACAGGACTCCTGTAGTTGCAGTGCACTTTTGCAGGTGGTGCATTAACAAAATGACCTAGAAAGAATATGGCTGCATCTAGTTTTCAGCCCTAGTTATGACAAATTCAGCTTTTACTTTTTTCTTCTTTCACTGCTGATATAGTTCTGAAGGAATCTGCTGTGTTCTGTATCTTTCTGTCTCTCAGGTCTAAAAAAGGGGGATGAATGTGATAGCAATGGTCATGAAAAATGTGTCATGAAAATGTAGCTATGAAGTGTTAAAATGGAATTAGGAGCTTGTGTAAGTACAGAGCTGCTACAGTAATCTCATTTTATGGTAGTTATAATTGATTTTTGGTTTATGTTTTGTGGAATTTTTTTTATTGCACATGCATTCATCCTTATCAGTCAGGCTTTTTTGTGCCTGACGGCTGAAAGAGTTAGCTTTTATGTGCATGAGGAGAGTAGCTCAAAGATGTAAATGGAATTTAAAATGCTAAGGAATGTGGATGAGGATTGTTTTATGATGTTTATAATTTACCAAAACATAGAAATTACTAGAGAAGTGGGCCTTACTCACCAAATTATTGACTAGTGATCTAGCAGTCAGTCTGTCTTTGAAGCTCTGTTTAGCATCCAGAGAGATCTTGTTACACAAGCCAGTCAGTATCTATGGAGGTTACCAGTGAGCCCACTCAAGCAAAGGAACTGCTTTGCTGACTCTGACCCTTCACTGTTCTAGGCTTCTACCAGGAGTTTGCTCTATTGAAGGGGAGGCACTCTAGTTATGTTGACATAAATTTCAGCTTCTCTTTGAAATTACAGATCAGGCTAGCCAAATGTGTACCTTTATAAGCAGAGTAGAGGACTGACTGTGTTCTGTACAGATGCTGTTGATAAATCCTTATCCTGAGGTAGTCTGAGCTGAGAACTAATGGTATGAGACTTGCACTCTGCCTGCAGAACATGATGATCTGCTGTGGGATGATTGGTTTCTTGTTGCTCAGACAATATCATGCCAGGTTCATCTTTCATTCTCCATACACTGATTCAGTGCATTATTTTGAGGGGGAAAAAAAGCGTTATAGACTCTTAAGTAGCCTAAAAAGTTAAAAAGTGTTCTAGTTGTTTACTGAATAGCAGCCCTGCACATAGTGTGTTTCTTGTAATTTATTGACTTTTTCGTTGTAGCCTGGGATAATCTCTTTTTCATATGTTGAATTCTACTGAAAGCTTCCGAGATAGTGGTTGACTCAGAAGATACAGGAAGAGAGAGAAAAGGAAATCCCTTCCTGGGAAAGGACACAGAACTTGGCAGAGCCATGTCAGAAGACTTGAATGGTTTTGTGGAAGACAAGTGGGCATTTTAGCTCAGCTGACAGTCACAGAAATTCGTATCTGAATAATGAGGCACTGGAGAACACAGAACTTTAGACGTGTTATCTAGGCCATCTAGGACTAGATGGTCTGCCGGGACTTAGTAGCTATTCTGAACAGCTCTAATGTGCCTACTGCATATGTTTGTTGATTAGTTATTTATTTATATTAATTAGAAGTGACTGCAAAGTTACAGAAGAGCAGAGACCTGGGACCCTGAGCAAGAGGTAATTATATGGCAGAGAAAGACTTTCTAAAGAGTAATGTGTCACTTCCTAGGAACTGAGAGAGAACCCTGTTATACTGAATGGCATAAGAGGTATCTCCAGTTGCTAATCCTAAATTCAGTCAGCTTGTGTTTTTAGAAGTTGAAAAGTCTAGCAAGTTAAAATGACCAAAATTTTTATGGAAGTGATTGTAAAGGAATTTTTATAAATGCCTTTGTTCTTCCTGTTATACTTCCTGGGATGTACAACTGATGAACAGACATTAGGTAACAAGATGATCTGAAAAGTCACGTTTTGCTTTCAGATATAAATTACTTCAGAGGTGTTAGCATAAGGCAAGTAAAAATTATTCCAGATTATCTTTTATGGGAGCTATAATCTGTAAGGCTGAAACATTATCTATGATCCACATGGCAAGAAAGTAAGCTAGAAATTATATATCCCAAGCTGGATGTTAGCTGAAAGAGCTTAGAAGAGGTTTATGTGTGAGTGTATGGTGCTTCAGTCATACTAGTTCTTGCAGCCCTTTGTGAATAGGAGAATCTCTCATTTGAAAATCATTACAACTAAAAACAGCTTTTCTGCTACAGCAGTTAAGGTGGATCTTGTCTGTTCTGTTCCTCAACTTTGCAAAAGAGGAAGTTTTAAACGTGTAGAAGTGTGAGGCTGTTTACTTAGAGTGAATGTTTTAGTACAGAAATAACACTTTCTTCACTGAAAGTTTAGGTTTTGGAGGGTAGGTGGCCTGATAATCTAAATCTTTGTTAAATATGTACATGCATTTGTTTTAAGTATCAGACTGATCTAAGCTGTATTTTCATTGGGTCTGTGTGGTAAGTAATTTTAACCAAAATGTCGCCTTTGCATTGCAGTAATGAGGCAGTTGTTCCACCTGCTCCTGGTGGAACAACCGAATGTTTGTTCTGCTGCTTTCCAAATTTGAGTGCATTGGAGCAGAATGGTCTGGTCAGTCTGCCACTTCTGGTTGGTATATCTGAACTGCCCGTTAGAAACCATCTAAAAGCATCCAATCCAAAGCATGCTGGAGCTTGGTTGAGATAAAAGCATGTTCCCCAGTATCTCTGAGAAGCAAAACTTCCATAAGGATTTATACATTCCCCACTCTGTTTCCATTTTAAATATTTGCTCACTATTAGTGTTGCAACCATTAGCTTCTGACTGTGGTTATAAGTTTCAATTACAGCAACACAAAGCCAAAGTACCAGATGGAGTCAGTTTCCTACTAAAAATTACCAACTCAGACAGAAAATATGTACTTACAGAAAGGAAATATGTCAATTTGTTTGAGAGACTTGAGCCATAACTTCAGGACAACATGTTTTCTGCGTCAGACTGCAGAGGAGTTTTGCGTTCTTACTTGATAGCAGATCTTTCCAGAATATATTTCCTTCCCTCCCACTGAGGTCTTTTGGTCAGAGAGTTGATCATCTGCTCCTCGCTTACTAGTGCCATGCCTATCATTATGATGAATCAGGAATTATTAGAAAAAGCAAAACCCAAACCCATGCCAAAATTGCTTCTGCTTCTTGCACTGTCAGTTTTTAGTTGTGACTTCTGCAGGTCCTGGAAAATGTGTGTTTTCTTTCTGCAGATTGTAACTTTGGAATTTACTGTATTTTTACTTCAAAGCTGCTACCTACTAGGTTGGAGAATAGGGTATGAAGACCCTTGGAGTAACCAGTGGTGGGTGATGTCTGCAAACATGCTCGGGACAGGCAATAAGAGTTATAAAACTAGAAAGAAGAGAGTGAGGGGTAGGGAATTCTGTGCAAAGAAGGTGAGGAGGCCAAGTACAGATTTTCATTTTGCTCTTTCTGTGGGAGGTATTTTTGTAAGAGTTGTGTTGGATGAACATTGAGTTTTGTCAGGGCAAATTTTCAGGTTTTTTTAACCAAAGATTGTTTTACATTGAAGTTACATTTAAGTAAACAGAGCAATTGCATCCTTTTTGTTAAGTTTGTAAAACATTCTTCACAGAGAATATTTTCCTTTTTCTTATAAATTTAGGGAACCTTTACACTGTATCTTGAACAGTATTTAAAAACTAAAAGTGTGGAGGAGGAGGGCTATGTGTAAGAGTATTTCCAGATGTACACATGATCTAAGGGCTTAATTTCATGAAGGGATGTTTGTTCATATATGTAACCCTACAGGTAGTTGACTCAATAATCTCTGGGTAGGTTTGAGAACTAACAGGTTGTATGTATTCAGATTAAGTTCTTTGTGCACATATGTATAGTACATATGTATGTATAGTAGAATGGATTAATGCATTAAAGGGTTTTTAAACTCTTGTAATTTGACAGTGAAGGTCTGTTATGATACAAAGGAAATGCCATGCAATTTGTTATTGGGATTTGTAGTCTGTTTTCAGGTTACTACTTTTATTCACATGATTTATTTTATCTTTTGTAGGAAAGAATTAATACTGTCTGGCACTTTAAATCCACTTAAAGATTTGCATCTTGGAAAACTGGCGTTAACCAAGTTTCCAAAGAGTCCAGAAACATGGATTCATAGGTTGGTTTCCTTTGCCTTCTATTGACTCTGGAAACATTTTTACTAGGGATTTTTTATTTCCTGTTATTGGGTTGAGGAGAGTTATAGATGCAGGAGGACAACTAGAAATATATCAGAATCTTTGAACCAGTCATTGCAGAATTCTGTGCTTTGGCTTTTGAAGCAACCTGTCTATATTCTGCACTTAGAATTGAAATCATATGTACCTTTTCTGCTGCACACTTTTTAAGTAAACTTTGGAGGGGGGATAAATTTCCTTAGAGGTTTATCATGGCTTGCAGCACCTAAAATCCTCAATCAGAAAATTCTGATTTCTTCAATTGTAACTGTTTGAGCACACTAGGTTTCTCCTTTCCCTCAGATTTACTACTGTATAGTTTGTCTACATTTCAGAAAGTGAAGATTCTGTTAAAGCCAACCTTTGTAAATAAAGCTGGGTTCTTTTCCATTACAGTTCTGGTCTTTTTGGTTTGGTGGATTTATTTTTATAATTTCTAACATAAACTAAGTCATTCAGTCATGTCTACTGGATATCAAAATAACAGATCACATGTTTGGAAAACTTAACTCCAGAGTTACTCAAATTCACAAAGCTAACCATCTCAGTCCTGACTGACCATAAAATGTGTGTATCAGAGCCAACTGAAGCATGGATCCATTGCTCCAAACAAAAAGCTATGTCAATCTTTTATAGATAGCCCAGAAGAGATTTAAATGTATCACATTAGGAAGCAGTTTGCAATGTTTGTGTTTAACATGTCCAGCATTAGGGCAGCTGTAAAGTTGATACTGCATTAGAGACTCCATACTCTATAAAGAACATAAGACTTAATGACTATATGAGAATTTTTGGAAGTGGAAGTTGTTGGTAAACTCTTTTTTGTCAGTGCATGCATAAACTTAAAAGTCTCAAACCTAGTAATCAATGCCTGGAATATTCCAAGGTGTTTCGTTGATACAGCAACAACAATGAATTTCTGCAGCATTGATTTTTAATTTTGATGTTCAGCTTCTTTTCATCATCCTCATGCTACTGACTTGCGCTGCTTGATGGCTTTGAAACAAAAGTATGTAGTTATAATGGGAAAGAATCTTGCCGTTTGTCATAGTTTAACCTTTTCTACATGGTAGCTAACACCAGAAAAATAGGATTATTTTTGCGTGTTAATACTTCTGAACCTGGTGCAATCCATATCATTATGATGATCAATATGTTTTTATCAAATAAGTCAGAATGTTAGGTTCTTTATATTTATTTACATTTTAGAAATAATAAAAAATTCTGACTATAATTTCCATGCAAATGTAAATTAGGAGTATTTTGATAGTATCATAATTTTTCTTTCTCTTTCCTGTGTACATCAGAAAAGGTGTATTTTAGGATGATTGCACAAATGTTTGGCTTGAATTTGGATATGCTGACCATGATTGATACATGTTAGAAAATAAGATTTGCAAAAATACTTCTCTGCATCAGCATAATGATTGCTTTTGGGTTTCCTATTCCCCCATGGTATTAAATCTCAGAAGATGCAAAAACCTATAATGGGGCTATGAATGAAATTCAGTAAAACATAACCAAATTGATTTTTTCCTTATGCATGGGAGATACACTCACTGAGGATGTCAAATACCTGACATTCATTTTGTCAGATGACCTCCTGTTTTATATTTTGGGGGTTCAGATATATCTTGTGCATATACAGTCAGTATATCTATTGATTGAGCAGTTGTCACTTAACATTCCTTCATTTGTTTGTTGTCATTCCAGGAACTGTAAGAGCAATAGTAACATGCAAAAGTGAAAGTGACTCCAAATTAATTGGAGTAAAATTAATTCAGGAAATAGAAAAAGACCAAAAAAAAAAAAAAACAACAAACAAATAATACCATGATATTCAACAGGTTCCAGAAATACATTTTAAATCTTCTGAGGTTGTGGTTGCACTTTCTAGAAAGTAGCTCTAATTTAATTTTATGGGTTTTTTGATGCTGTAGCCACAGAGACCATAAAGTCTGTATATTTTAACTCTCTCCTGCATGTGTAATTTTTCGGATTTCCTTGGCTTATAAAGCCTCCTGGTTTTAAGAAACTGAAACAATTACAGAGTTGAAATATTTTGTCTTTATGGTTTTATTCAGATGTTGGTGTTAATGAAATAATACATATGTTTTGTTAAGAGTGACATACTCATTGAGGTTTTTTTGCCCAGAGTATTTTTGAATTTTCCATTTTTCGCGTAGCTGTGGGCTTAAATAAAAAAGATAAAAAGGTGATGTTTGAATCAATGATATTTTTAAAAATAAATCATCAATCATTAATTTAAAAATTAACTCTTCAAAATTACCACATTTCATAAAATACTCATACAACAGTCAGAGCATGGTTTGCTTAGCTGTACATCTTTATTTAGAACAAATGGTGTATAGGAATAAAGGGTTCATACACTACTTGTAACTCTCTGCTGAGAAACATGCTCAGTTTAAAATTGCATTCTTATAAATTATCTTCAATGTTTTCTTCCAATACTTTGTTCTTTTTTGATAACTGAGTGAAAAGGATACAATTTAGATAAAACCCACCAGTGAACAAGCATATTGTGAATGTCTTCAAATGAGAGAAAAAGCAGATGAGTTAACAATTTTTTTTTTTTAATACATGGTTAACTTACCTATTTTTTATATGCATATATATATGTGTGTAGGTATATAATTCTACAAATTGATTGAAAAATAGAATTCTCTCTTTCAAAAAAGTTAATTTATTACTTTTATTTTGCTTATTGATTTCTTTTAACTTGGAGTTAAAAGAGATTTTTTACACATTTGAAAGTGGCAATTCATTGGTTTTGGAACCAATGTGAGCCAGTACAAAACAGGATAACCTCCATGTTGCACACCAGAAGATGTCAGTCTCTCCAGAGCATTCCACATTGGACCATAGCAATTCCTTTGGCATGGGCTGTTCTTTGGAAATTTACACATCTATAATCTGTTTTTGTAGAACCTTTTTATGTTGGGGCTGCAGATGCAGCATTGAGGGTGCCTCTAAAAATGCTACTAAAACTTTGTCCGAAGTAAAATAAGAAAAGCAGAACATCTAGGAATCCATGCTTATCTCAGACATGTGAAATCAAATGTGTGTAATCATCAGCAGAAACATTTGTTTTGTTTATACCTATAGCCCTTGAAACCATAAGCCTTTTGGGCTTTGCAATTGCTGGTGGTGTACAGAAACCAGTTTGAATTGCAGTGTGCAGTACTGTCAGATGTGAAAGACACTAAGCAGAATTAATTTTTAATTTAATCACTTCTTTCTGTCTTGCTTTGGCTACTTCATTTTTAGTTTTGTGCAAGACTTTGGAAGAGGAGAGCGTTAGAAATTTCATGCACAGGCTACTTGCACTCTTTCACAAATTTGCTGTTTCCTTCTGTTTTATTTTATAATGCTGTAAGTAGCCATGATCACTTAGAGTGAGCAAACTGATGCAGCTGTGTTGGGAGTGGGAGTGCGATGATCGTGTCATAGTTTATAGCATGGCAAGCGTTCAGATGGTTGTTTACTGCTCACTCATTGCCTAGCTACAGTATATTCAGAGAGTAGAAGTATTGGAAAGGTTTGATTTATGCACATGAAAAACCATCTTTTTCTCTTAAACTGCTCTCTCACTATTAACACTTTACATCGTTTAACCAGACGATGGGTGCTGCAACAGCTAATTCAGGAAAACTCCTTGCCCTGTCTTGCAACTAAAGGAAACCTGGGAGCAGCACCTGTGGAGAGGATTCACCGACTAGTGCAGGAGGAAATGAATGTCTGCTCTGAAGCTGCTGGGAGATATCCAAGCAACTACAATGCCTGGTCCCATCGCATCTGGGTTTTACAGCATTTGGCAAAGCTCACTGTCAAGGTATAATGCAATAGTGAATACATTCTTTAATTTTTTTCTCAAAAAACCCCAAATAATGGTTTGCAAAGCAGATTGTATAACATAAATGAAGAGTATCAAGTGAAGTTATCACAGTTGTCTCAGAACTCTGTAATGTGGATCTTCAGATGCCAGAGACTTGCAGCTGTTCAACTTCCTCAAGTAGTTCTGAACATGCTCTTTGCTTATAGTGGGAGGGAGGTGGCTTCCCCACACAAGAGTCTAGAGGATCAGGGACTAGAGGGAAGTGGGAGGGCGGCCTGACTATCAATGAAGACTGAGACAATGAACTTAGTACTTCATCCTTTTCCACAACAGTTGCCCCCAATTGTTGTTTATTAGGGAGCATACACTCTCCTTGGTCTTTTTTTGTGACCTGTGTACTTACACAGTCCCTTCTTGTTATTTTTTGCACCTCTAGCCAAGTCCTGTCCAGCTTTACCTTGGCTTTTCCATTCTTTAGAGGTTTTTTACTTGCTTGATGTCTCATGTAACACCTTCAGCAATTCCTGTGTTTGAATATCTGAAAGTATGATAAATTTCAACAAGACGCAAAACTGGAATCATGCTGAAAAATTGACAGATAAAACAGTCACTGATTCTACAGCCATTTAGTTCTTGCAAAGTTGCTTGAAATTAAGGAGTATGTGTATTATTTAGGGCTGTATTTCTGCTGTAATACAAGCTTTGCCTGTAGTTTGAAGTGTGCAAGGAAGCAGAAGCCCAGAAACATAAATTATATGTTGAATTATCATTTAAATATGACTTCTCAAAACAAATTTATCATTAACAAAGCTATTGACCTGCTTTGGAGCATTTCAAGAGGTATGCTGTGTAATAGGATTTTGGTTATTCTTTTCCCTTTGCTTTGATAAACCTAATGCTACTGCAGACTGAATATCAGCTCAAGCTCTGGGAAAAAGATTTAAAATGCTAGAGAAGAAAGCTTTGGCCCAGTAGGAACATTTACTCAAATGATATAGATGTTTCTTCTTTCTTACACTAGACAGTGAAAAACATTATCTTCTTTCAATATAGAAATTTCAGTTTGTTCTAGCTGCAGAATTTGAATGGCATTAGCAAGTTTACATAGTGTTTAAAGAGTGTTCATTAACGTAAATCAAGGATTTGTCAAGAATAAATTGTTTGAAACTAATCTAATAATGCTGGTATCGGAGTACTTGCCGTGGAAAGTCCGATTTCAGCTTTCTCACATGACTGTACAGTTTGTTAGTGGGGTTAGATCAAGGGCTTCAGATACCTACTAAAAGATGGGTGCATAATTAGGGAACTGGGGTAGGAGAGTGGTAGGGGTGTAGTTTTAGAGTTCGTACACACCGTGTTGCTTCAGTGAAATCATGCAGATAGAAAAATAGAGTGTAGTTCAGCAAGGATTGACAAACTCTTTTGTTTTCTTTAGACTGGAATACTCAATTTCATAATTAAGGGATGGAGATTGACTGATCAGACCCTACAAAAAAACAAGCAAGCTAACAAGTAGTGAGGTAATTGTCATGGGGCAGTACTTCTCTTGTGTGATGCCCAGAAGACAACATGTTCATGAGACAAAGTAGTTTTTCTTGTAGCCATCCCCAGTTATTGCATTAGCTTTTTCTTAGGTGACAGGGTCTTCAAAAGTGCTAGTTTATGTGAGTGCTGTGTTAATTTGGTTATCCTTAAAAGTTTGTTTCCCCTGTTCTTTTGCATTTTCCCAGTGTCCCAGACCAGGGAGGAAGTTCAGATCTGTAGTTTACAGTTGGAAAAGCACTCTAAAACAGGCAAGCACAGGTCAGGGAGGGGGTAAGATGGAGTGCAGACCCAGAGGTTGAGACCAAGGTCACTGAGCACACATGTCATGTTCTGGGAGAGGCTGCCAGTCCCATGGTAGTCAGCTCACCACCAGAGGTAGAAAAGAGCTTGTCAAGAGTGGGGAGGGAGGAATTTTCATATAGTTTCATCTTTCTTCACAGAACAGTGGCAAAGGGTTTGTACTGATAGAGATGGAAATGGAGAAAGCTGGCTTTCTAAAAATCTCTTGGAATTCAGGCATTAGCTGGCTTTTTCTTTTACTTCCAGTTGTTAGAAGCATTTTCCACTGGTACTCTGAGGTTCCTACGTAGGAGGCTGTTTTTTGTAGATCTGAAGATGTTTTCATAGCAATCTTCTGTGTTGCTTTTTTAAAAGAGATGTTCTGGTTCAGGCAAGGAGTAATGCTGGAAATAATTTTGTTCCCTTTGTACAGGGAATTAAAATGCGTAATTAAGATGTTCCCCTGTAAATTTGTTGCTTATAAATATTTCAGATAAATTAAGTATCTTCCAAGGTCTTTGTTGAGCATAAATGTGTATAGTATCAATTACAGCTGAATAAAGGCTGATCTGATTTTTCTGAGACTTATGTTGGTCTTAATAGACTTAAAAATTTTGAAGTTCAAAAGTTTAAAATACTAAGCTCAATTCTATGAAGAAAGGAAAAGCTAAACTTATGGTCAAAAGTGCAGACCTGGACATGGAGTTTTAGCCCCCTTAAGAATCCTGTGTGTGGAGTGTTTCTTAATACTGCACCTCAGTTTGCTGATCTCTAAAAGGAAGATGATGCTGGTATCTTTTGGCAAGATGTAGAAAAACATGATGATTATCTAGGGTAGAAGACACTGTTTGCATGATGTTTGCTCCAATTTCTTCTAGAACAGGTGCCCCCAAAAAAGCTATATGGCTAGCCATGTGTGTTTTCATGATTTTCTTTGTGGGAGGCTGTGGCTTTTGTGCTGCAATATCTAAAAGAAGGACTTCTACCTATGAAAGTTGTTTTGCATTAGCTGGTCCTGTTAAGTGATGTAGGTAGCTTAGGAGAAGAGGTTAAAAGCAAGAGAATACCATAAGACTTAAGATTACTTCCAAAAGTCTTTAGTAGTAAATGAAAAGGGTAATTTTAATCTCTTTGGATAGTTTAGGCTCCGGAGGAGAGGCAGTATGAGGAAAGAGTTACGGCCTGTGGAAAAAACCAAACCAGTGGCTCTAACAGAGAAAGCAAAGCATAGTAAAAGCTTTATCTGGGAGCCAAACTTGCATTTCTATCCAGAAATTAATTTTGAATTTTAAAAGCACTTAGAATTAAGAGACAATTCACAGAAGCCAGAAGTGTTAAAAACAGAGCTACAGTTGGCAATTTAAGTATTTGGCAGAGTTGTTATGAAAGCCTTTCCAGGGGTTCTTCAGTAGTAAAATCAAGCAACCTGATTATGGACAAGTACTTTTATATTTCAGCAGCTCTAGGACTTTAAACATAATGTTATGGTTGATATTCTCTTACAGAAAATCAAGGTGTGAATTAAGTTTGGGTTTTTTTCCTTTTAAGCAACTCACCTACCTTCTGACACCCACAATCTACTGGGTAAAAAGTAAAATTCTTAAAGCTAATAGCAGTGCAAACCATTTTGAGATTCTTAAATCACTGCTTATTTCGTATCAGAGAGGTTTGGGATTTTTTCCCACTCAGCTTGTGGGTAGGTTTCTGAAAAACCTTTTCATAGTTTGGAAGAAGTAATTATTTGTTTTCTGCAGGGATGCCAAGATGCTTTTCAGCACATATTAGAAAAGGCTCAGTGATAGTTCTTTTTTCTGTGTATTCTTAAACCATTGCCACAGTGGCTGAAATCCCCAAAGAAGAGATTACCTTAATGCAGAAACAGTAGTGTTAAGTTCCTCCATTATACTGGTTGATAACTGTGCCTGCCTTTTGTTTCAGGTTCTCCTCGATGAACTTTCATCCACTAAATATTGGGTATCTATGCATGTCTCGGACCATAGTGGATTTCATTACCGCCAGTTCTTGCTCAACTCCTTGATACGCAGAACGGTGACTGACAAAAACATACCGGTACAAAAGCAAGTGGTAAATGAGCAAAACCCTAGCCTTCAGAAGGAGGAAGAGAGTGCAGGGACAGAAGCTGCCTGTGCAGAGGAGCAAAGCGTGGATCTCCCCGGCCATTTGGATGAAGAGATGGAACTCTGCAGTGAACTGATTGATAATTACCCAGGGCATGAAACCTTGTGGTGTCATAGGTAAGAGGACTTGGTCAAAAGAGTTTCCCTCTGATTTGTGGGTGATTCTTCACATGGTATTTCCAAACAAATTGTTCTGGCTTTAGGAAGTACCACTCAATAAACGATTTTTAAGATACCATGTATTAAACCTTTGGAAAATGTTCAAGAGCATAATCAGAGCTATTGTGTGGGAAATTTGATTTGGCTTAAATATCTTGTGGTGTAAGCTCCACTTGTCCCTATAATTTGTGCTAGAGAAGCAAGATGCTTTTAATGAGTCTCTTCACACTTTAAATGTTTAAACAACAAAAAAATGAACAAAATGTCAACAGAAGTTTGTGTGCAGAAAATGTTTGCTTTACTAGCTGGGTGCAGGTTCCTGACTAGGTAACAGGAGATTTGCCAAAGTGACATGGAGCCCTTTCTAGTACAGTGTGCGCAGAGACAGCAGATTTTGTGTCTGTGATGGAAATCTGGTGGGATGGCAAATGAATTTAAATAGTTCATCAGCAGTTTATTTTCAGTGCATGACTTTCTCTTTTTTTTTCCCTTCTTTTCTTTTCCTTTGAAGAAGGTGTGTATTCTACCTTCAGCAGCACTTAAGCAACAAACTTCCTCTCGTGAGTACAGCGGTATCATCTGTGGAGAACAGTGATGAAAGTCTGAGTAATTCCCACCACAGTCCTGCAGCCGGTCACATGGCACAAGCTATGGATGTTGATGGTTTGAATGAATCCAGCAGCAAACAAGGTTATACCCAAGAAACAAAACGCCTGAAGCGTGCTCCTGTGCAGGACTCTGTTGGTCCAGAAATGGAATACCGGTTTGTTGATAAAGTATTATCAACTTGTAGGGATGTGGACCAAGCCAGGTTTGCTACTGCTTATAGAAAATGGCTAGTTACTTTTTTAGGTCAGTGAAGGAAACGTTGAAAGCTTTCAGGGTTCTTCTCTTAGTGCAATATTCTGTTTTCAGACACAAATGCATGTCTTGGTTGCAAGTGTTAGCTAACTCTGTGTTTCTCTCTCTTTTGATGGTCAGTCATAAAGCTAAATTTCAGAGTACACATCTGTCACTTTGTTAAAGAACTGGCATACATTTTTATTAAGCAAATACAGTTTGTTACCTAATCTCTCAAAGAAATCACTCTTACCTACCAGCTTTCTACCATGACTTTTTTTTTTTAACTTCTGCATTAAGGTGGACTCTGAATCATTTGACTTAAAAAAAAAAAAAGAGGTAAAAAAAAAAAGGTTTAAAATGCTTGTGAAACAGAGTGTCTGAAAAAATGGGAAAATCTGTCAGTATCAGCTAAACCTGTTTCTAGTTTGTTCCTGTATGGCATCATGCTAATACCTTATGGGATCCAGACTATATTTGGTGAGTGCTATTAGTTTTGTATAGCAGTCTTTGGTAGAACACCAGAATACAGTGTTTCTTCCTGAAGGCTTCAGTAACAGTTTTGGAGCTGTGATGCCTTTTACTGTTTTAACTCCATTTTTTGTTTGCTTATTAATTGTCGTGTTAGCTTGATAGGAAGGTCTATAAGGTTGAAATTTTGATAAGCAGATACAGGAAAATGTGGCAGAAAATAGTTCAAACACATGTTCACCCACAGCCAGAGCTGTATTTGTGAATTGTTTTCTCAAAACAGACAACCTTAATTTCTTACTTGGTGTTTATTTATTTTTATCTCAACAATCCAGATTTAATCATATTTGATACACATTTCTGAATGTCTTTTTTACACTACAGGTTCTCACCCTGCCAAATCACACGTTGGTAACTTGTACTTAATCAAGACCCTACAAGTTCAATATTGGATGGAGTAAAAAGTAGCTCTTCCAAATGATGATTGAGACTATACAGTTAAAAAAAAAACAGTGACAGCAAGGAGGTAGCTAACCCTTCCTTTCTGTGTTTTTGAAGAGCTTCAGTCTTTGTTGTTTTGGTTTTGTTGGTTTGGTTTTCAATTTTTACTCTTAAAGAAGAGCTCTACTCCAGCCATACATCTCTGTTTACATAACTTTAAATTTTAAGGGAATTTGAAATCAGTTATGAATGGTGTATTTTGTCATTTCCTTAGAATTTGTCTGTAAAAGGGATATTTTACACTGGTAGAATTGTGCTGGTACACAGACCCAGGGAAAACATTCTACAACTGTAGAAGTCCAGACAATCGCAATATTGCCTCTTTTAAAAGCAGACTATTCTCTGGGGGTATTAGATTTTCATTACCATAATTGCTTTATATATCTTCTGCCCCATATGCCTCTTGACCATAAGTTTCAAGATGCTGTTTGTGTTGGGCATAGAGAGAAACAATGAGGGAGGAAAAAAAAAGGTAGCCTGCTCAAAAGATGTCACTTTGAATCAAAAAAGCACTCAAAATGTGAAGTTCCTGCACTTCTAAGTAGTTTGATGAATGGCATTTACTCTTACATTTCAAAATGAAAACAGACCACTCCCGTCTTTGAGAGTATGTTCATGATTCATTTAAGGCACAAAGTAGCTGAAAATGACATTTCTAAATGTACACTGTTCTGTTTACAGTGCATAAATAAGACTGATCTAGGCTTGAGCATCTCCATGTCAAAGCTTTGTTCCAGAGGGCATCCACACCTGCATTTATTAAATGCATACATTAGCTCTGAGGTGCTGTGGGATGCTGTGGTGGTTTGGTTGATGGTTTTAGTTGCAGAAAGCATAATTGTTGTCTGAAGGAGGTGTGGGACTGGCTTGAAAGAACAGTTTTGTTGTAAGATGTTGCCTGAGTGATCACTGACAAATGGGTAGGTTCAAGTACAAACAGGAGTCTGAACTTAAGTTCTTAACTTGAGCAAGAGCTTTTGCCCATCCCAGGAGACCTGATGTTTAGTGAAGGTGAATGATACATTAAAGTATGTGTAGTAGCCTGGGTCAGCTTGATTAACAGTATCCCATTAATGACTCATATAAATCTGGAAAGTGTGAAGTCAAGGGGGCAGTGTATTAAAGATCAGGTTCTTGGTCTTAGATTACTTAGTAATGTTCTGTTTGCCTTGTTCTGTTTACCTTGGCAAAATTTTCCTGTTTGTGAGAAAAATATTAGTGATAGGAGCAATCTCAGAAGTGGGAGCATGATAAGAAACATTTCTTTAACTGTGGAAGGGAAGAGATTGTCTCTTCTTGCACTGGAAAGATTGAGGCTTTCAGAAGAAAATACTAATATTAGAATCTTACTTGAAACTCATTATATAGTTCTTCCAGACTACAATCTGGAGTCTTAGTTAGCATTCTCAGAGCTGAACTGTGGAAGTTCTGTGCTTTTGAACTTGACATCATAAATGTTTATGCAGGTGCCCTCATATACATGTGTATAGTTCCTATTCCTGTCAGCACAAGTGATACATTCTTGTAGGATGACAAGATTTGGTCCTATGTAACTGAATAGAGTTACATTGCATTTTAGTACTTGGAAAAATGTTCTGAGAACTCTGATTAGAGATGGTGCTGATATTCCTACTGCTTTTGTAAAACACTTATGGCTGTAGTATAACTCTTAAGTGTGGGTTTTTAAAGTCTGTTCCTCATGGAAATATTCCCCTCCACTCTATTTTTTAAATCCAGTCAGAATAGTTACATTTAGAAATGTTTGCAGACCTAAAAACTAAATGGTGAAATTGAAAAAAGTCATATCTTTCTGTTTGATGAAAATACAAACAGTAAAATGTTACATTTGAGCTTTAATTTTTTAACAGTAAAAATATAAATTATATTAAGTAAAATAATATCTAAATTGCTTCGAACTATCCATGTCCTGAGGCCTCATGCATGAAATTATTGAAGAGGTCCTTCTAACATACTGCATTAAGCTCAAAACTGATGTGAAGTTGTGGAACTATGATCTTTGCAGTATACCTGTCTAACCACTTGGTGTTACTGCAGAGTCCCCTTTGGGCCCTGCTTGGAAAATAGGAAGTGGCTTTAGGCCATTGGTAGTTAATGTACTGAGCACGGCTACTTCACATTAGGCATTTCAGCTGTTTTGTGTTTCAGAGATCAGAGACTAATAATTTAGTCAGTGAACATTCCTGCAGAGAAAATGTCCAGCAGAAGCTGCAGAATTCAAGGCTCTCACACTCTGAAGTCTCTTCCAATATAAAATCAAACTTTGTACATCTTTAAACATCTTAATGTAAAGTTCCGCATCTTTCCTAATTTTGTCTTTTGCTGTAGTATGTGTCATTTGAATTGATTCTTTTTGTTCACTGGATTAGTCTTTGTAGAAATTTGTACTAGAAACAAAGGGTTTCGAGGAACAAATGTAATTTGAAACTACAGAATTTGGAATAGAAGGAACCACGTCTTAAAGTGGTAAATTCTCAGCTGCTAAATACAGTAACTGTTATGTCACTGGCATTTTGTTTGTCTTGTGTGTTACAGTCACTGGAGAAACACGCAGCACTAAATACAGCTACAATAACAAACTTGTATGAAGTCATTGGAACGCATTGTTATAGCTGCTCTGATTAATATTTTTAATGTACTCATGTCTGCATATTTGTGTTTTATTGACTGCTTACATATTCTTTATACAACGAAATCCATGTGTTATTTAAATAGGGATAAAGTAACTTGTCAGTTAATACTATTTGATTAATTACCTTGTATGTAATTTGCTTTAAGACAAATAAGCAAAGTGATAACATAGTGAGAAAGCTTAGATTTTTGTCTTATAATGAAAATTTCTGGCATTTCCAGTTTTACTCTAGTGCTGCTTAATTAGAATGTGTAGCTAGACTTTATGGATGGGAGTGATTTTTTTTTCCTAAGATAGTTAATGAATTTTTAAAACAGTACTGTATAATATTGATGAACAGAAAGAAAGGGTTTTGGAAGGGTTTGTCTGCATAACCAGACTCAAAAAGCATACTTTTTTCAAGAACATATAATACACTGAGCAAAATGTGAGTACCAGAGAATAATTTAGGTTGTGAATCTTTAGAGATTTGATGATTAAATTTTTGGACAGTTGTTGTTTGCTTAGTTTTGCTTTGCCTTCTGTAAGGGAAGAGTGCTTTTTGGGTTTTTTTTTAAATCTCGTGGGAGATGAACCATTGCACTTAAAATATGGGGAGAAAAACCCACAACTGCTGAATTGTATCTCATAGAGCAATTTTGGAAAAAGCAATGAACTGACACTGAAACATAGATGTCACTTCAAAATGCGTCTTTGCACTCATTGAGTGATGAGATACATGTAATTAGATCTTACTATTTTATCAGTGTCAGATACAAAGAATAGGGTGTAACTCACCAATTCTCAAATGCACTTAATGTTCAAGTTATTTTCAAAGGAAGTTCAGTGTCCCTGTCTATGATAATTTTCCTGGTGTACTCAGAGGTATGTTTCTTTTCAGCCTCTTCTCTGTTCTTCCAACCAGCAAAGAAGAATGTAGCAAAGCATTGGTGAGGTGGGCTTATTTCGTGTTTGAGTAACTCTGACTACCTCCCAAAAAGTACTTTGACTGATGTCCATAAGTGGAGTTATCAGGCTCATTTATTTCAGAACCTCATGCTAGACCTATATCCTCTTTCAGACGTGAAAAGCAAGAGCTTTATCAATGAATCTATTGAGTTTTCCAGGGACAGTTTGAAGGAGAATGGAAAAAAATACTGTAGTTAAATTTGGAAAAGCTAGAATTAGCATAAATGTTCATTTGTCTTTTCCTCTGAAGAAGCATCTCTGTTGCTGAAAAAGGGAGGAAATATGCTTCCAGGGAATTCCATATATTACGCTTTTGAACTGCAGACCTGACACTTCCTAGTGGCTTTAGCTTAGTGTGTAATGTTACTTCTCAGGGCATAGTCTATTTTAGTGAATTAGGGTGCATTTTTACAGTTTATAATTATTGATTAAAAAGGAACAAAAGCTAAACATGTAACTGGCTTTTAATTACTTTTTTTTTTTCTAGCATGTCATTTTATAATCTACCCACATGCCAACACTGTACCCAGTAATGTACAGTAGACCTCACCATCTCATCTGCTTCATACTGTTATTCTACTGAATTGCTGTGGCAGTCTTGCAGGGAGCTCATGATAGTTGTTGGATTTATTCTCTGAGTTTCCTAGTAGTATTCAGTGAAGGAGTTAGTGTGTTGTAATGATGGGGAAGCTTTTTACAGCATCTGTGTTGATGCACCTTAGGTCTTACATTCAGTATTTAAAAACCTTTTGTTAGGATTCTGAATGCTAAATCTTTTTCAATAGCTGTCAAACTCTTACATGCATTAATCTGGAAAACAGGACTCTTAACTGAAGTTCCATTTGTTAAATATCTTTATCTGCACCGTCTGGAACCTGCTGTACATGCTTTTGTATAGACAGAGGTGGGGAGAACCCACAGTGAGGTGCATATTTTCTTCAGGAGACATTTTCTGAATGGAATATAATTATGGTTAAACACAGAGCTTTGCTTGGATGAGGTACACCTGTCTGTTCATTGTGAATAAAGTTATGAAATTGGTACATCATTGATATGGTAAGATTTGCTAAATGGCTGTATGTAATGAGTAGATAAATCTGCTATTAAAAAAAAAAATTACAGAAATTATACAAGGTACCAGAATTTGTTTTTAGAAAGCAAAATTTACATACTGTGTTCATTCCCTTTTGTATCAGTTTTTCTTTTTTGAAGTAGCTACATTTAAAACTGAAAGGTGTACTTGGGAACACACTTAACTTCATATAATCTCATTACTTTCATATAATCAAAATAATAGATGTCTTAAATGTTTTGAAGTAGCATTAATATCCAAGGTAGTGACAGCACTACAGTGTTCAAGTGAGCCAATAAACTAATTTTGTAACATCATTGTGTTCATCAAAGTACTTTTCTATGTTGGGAAATGTTTATTTTATCAAGATCTGTGCAAAAATATTTAATTCTCATAGCTTTCTTATTAGGGGGATATACAACTACTTTTGAGCATAATATTTTGCAATATTTTTTCTATGAAAATTTCTCAGATGCACAGTTATGACCATTGTAAATTTTATGTAGATTTTCAAGATAAATTAGATAAATCATAAATGTTGTAGCAGAAAGACTAAAATTACGACAGGACAGTAAGACACTGAAAAGTAATCTGCTAAATGACCAGTGTTCTACAGAATAGTGAATGTAAAGAGTTGTTTTTCACTGGTCTTACTTTGACACAGGATGAATTCCTGTCAGATGGGGATTATTGTCTTTTTTTTTTTTTTTTTTCTTTTTTTTTTTTTTGGGTAATCAGTAGAGAATTTATCTGTGAATAAATTATCTATATTTATTTTCCCACAATAAGTGTGCATGTATGTGTGAATGGGTGGATGGCAGAACTGTATTTATGTCCTGTGAACACTGCAAAAATCATCCACTTTTGGCTATCTGCTGACAGACTCCTCCATGGAAGACCTGTTCTGAGTCTGAGTCTGAGTCTAGCAGGGTCAGTGCCAGGTTATCTGCTGAAAGCAGTGAGATCTATTGCTTCCCCTCTCTGTCTTAATCTGCCTGATTATCATTATACTTGGGCAAATGCCTGCACACACCAACCAAATCATTAGTGGTGGTGTTTATTCCAAGCGCTTGTAGAGAGTATTTGAGACTGTGAAAGTGTTTGTAAGGTCTTGCTAGTTGGGAAGATTTGGGGGTGCTCAGTCAATAACCAGGGGGTACTTTTCCCAAGTCCTCCAGAAAGGAAATGGACAGGCATGTTTTGCATGAGTGCTTTAGCATCACAGGAGACTTGAGAAAAGTATAACTAGTGACTTAGATTGGTATTTAAAAACAACAAGTAGTCTTTTTAGTACTTTGTTTTTAGTATTTTTCTCACATTCTTTTTGTAAAAATAAATAATATAAAATATTCTCAGAATTACTCTTAATTTTGAGTGTCTTCTGATTTTGAATTATTGGATTTGAGAGCTTTCCTTAAAGGAAAGCTGTTTTACTGGAAAATGCTAGCACCTTTCCTGTTTCCTCGTAGACAATGTGATTCATTCCAAGTGTCCTAAAATGAGCACCTGAAATCACAAGGTGTAACTGAAAGTATTGTTTATCATCCTAAATGCAAAGCTTAAAAAAGCTTCTTTCATGTACTTAGTTTTCCTTTTTTTTTCTTTAATTTTCTCTTACTAGCTGCCAGGTAGAAAGAATATATAAGGTAGCCCACAGTCAATATGAGCAAGCTTGGCTTACTTAATTTGGGTGTTCATTAGTTCAGAAAGGAGCAAGCAATAAACCCACCAGGTTGTTGAATAGAAGTAATTTGCAGGATCTGGTTATTTGTTTGTGATCTGAATGCTTTATTTTTACCTCTATTGAAATGAGTTTCAAAATTCCCACCAACTTCATTGACTTCAGATCAGGTCATGCTGTGGAGAGAGTATCAGCCTCTGCCTGATAGCCATCATGCATTTAGTGTGATGAATTGTAAGGGACTTGTTTGTCTTTCACAAGACATACATGGTTGTATTTATGGCTTCAATTAAAAACCAGTTTGTGTAGTGTGTAGTCATTAGTGCTGTGGAAAAGGAGCCATTAAGGTTATGGAATGTTAGAGGTTTAAAAGGGCAGCTAGAGAAGAACTAGGGGTACTACTGGGTATCAGTAGCTAAGGACACTTCCTTTTCCCTCTTTTTTTTCCCCTTCTATTCTCTCCTCTGCTTCTCTCTCCCTCTTTCCTCCACCTGCCCCAGCTCAAAACTCCCCATTCTCTCCTCTGTCTCCATGATTTGTCATCTTTTCTAGAGGCAGAAACTTTCATACAATATACCTGTGTGCAAACCAGGACAACGCTTCAGTTTTGGAAGTATTGCATATAGCAAATTGATACCAGTGCTTGAGGTTTGTGCAAGGTATTTAGGGATGACTGGAGAGGTTTTAAGTGCTGTGTGATAACTGATGCAATAGTAAACAGGAATGTCTTAATAAGCAGTGGATGGCCTGAGTGTTGCTGTTCTCCAGGCATGCTGTCTGCATTTATGGTCAACAATAAACTGCACATTTGTAACCCTTCCATCTCCACAAAATGCTAATCATTAGCTAACAGCTAATCTGCTTTGTAAAATGCATCTGCATAAATGTTGATTTGAGATGTTCTGCAATTATTTGTTGTTATCTAGTACTAGATAACTTTGACCATGCCTTTAGCCCTCCTTCAGTGGAGCCTGGCCAAGTATAGATTTTCATGGTTATACATCTGGTTTTGCAGTGAATAGTATTTGAAATTCCACCATATAAAATGTGCATTTTCCTAATGTCTAGTTAGAAACATAGAGGGGCATCTTAGCACTGTTTTCCAATTGTGCACACTGAGTTTTACCTTGTTTATCTCAAATTTTTTCTGTTGCATGTTAATTAAATTTTTGCTCATCCTAGTAGTACAAAATTACTTAAAAAATAAAAGAGAGCACCCTTACAGTTCTAACTATTCTATGCAGATGTCTTCCAAAATTTACAGGTACAATTTTAGTGATGATGGTTGATAAACAGATTTTTTTCATTTATTTATCAGCAGACTTGTTTTTATATGTATTAGTGACAAAATGGACTAAGCACCGCTGTAAGTTATTGCATTTCTGTCGAAATTGGGAAATAGTGTAATATTGTTTTTGTTAAATGTTGGCAGTTTATAAATAAACTTTTCATCTCCTAAAACCCCTTTGTTTTGTGACAACATTTTCATGCATAGTGCAACAGATGCTCCTTGTAATTACTGCTAATCTCTTCAGTGATACGCTTCCTTTGACAGGAGCTTCATCTTCTCTTGTGAATTAAGTGATGATAGCAGACTTATTTGTGGTTCTTTTAAACACTGACACTTAGGCCTTTTCTGGAAGCTTTCCTAGGTCTTTGTTCAATAAAAGGAGAGAGATGAACAGAGTTAGTTCCTTATACTTCTTTCTGGCAATAGACAGCCAGCTGTACTGTTTAGAGTTGAAGAACTTGGACAGCTGATTGCTGCTTTTGTTTTTCTAGCTTATTACAGTTTCAGCATGATGTTATGTGATGTGCTTGCCTTTTTTAAAGTCTAGAAGCAACCAGAAGAGCTTGTGCCAGTCTTCCCAGGTTCCATACCATTTCTGTGCTGTTACAATTGCAGGAAAAGCATTTCACAGATATTAAAAGCAGGTACTTGGCCTCTTGTGTTCAGAAGATATACCTTCTTTGATTCATATTAAAGGTAGATGTAATATAGAACATGGTATTGCCTTTACATGGTACTTTGATTCTGGTTGACTGCCTTTAGAACATAAATTCTGCTGTATAAATTTTATACCTGAAGAAGAACTGTCCCTAATCTGACCCCTGATCTGAACTGGATGAGAAGATATTTGAGGTATGTTTATTATTTTTGTAATCTTTCTAATTATGCACATACAAATACATTAATAACTGAATCCATAGTGTTGATCTGCAGTTAAGCTCTTCAAACAGTATTTTACTTCATATATACTTCTTTGATTTCATTTAGAAAAGTTGTTAATTTTTTGGCAAAATGGACTTAGATGTTTAGATCTCTTTCATAGACTTGAGAGAATGCTGCAGTAATTTGCTTCTAGTCCTTATATTTCAGGGCAATCAGTAGCTCTATAAAGAGCTTTCATTCCCGCTGTAATCCAAATAATTCCAAGGTTCATTTAAATAATGTATTTAATGACTAAATATTAATATAAAAGAACATTGAACTATCCGAACGTGTGGTTGGGATTGGGTATTTATTTCATTAAGCAGTGACAGTGGGATATTTTAATGTAATGGCATATGAAAAAGCTCTAATTTAAAGTTGGAAAATTTTGTATTTCATGTATATTGTAAAGTGTGACTGGAACCACAGATCCAGTATTTCTCTAATTTACTTAAGGGTTTTTTTTTTTCCTAAGATTGTTTTGTCATCTTGTTCAGATGTACAGGGAAAGAAGTTAAAAATATGTCTGCATCGTCATTCTCTTCTGCTTGCACTTAGTAATAATTATTTGTTCTCTGGCAAAGGGCTTCAAGACTCCTACTGTTTTCTGGTTCCAGTAAGTCTAAATATTCCACAGCTACTAATACCCCTTTAGAACTAAGCCTTTAGAACTACTCCTTTAGAACTCCTTTGCTGGATACCAGAAGGTGCTCTCTTCTTTTCCAGAAATGTGGAGTATCTGGCTGTTAAATCTAGTCTGTTTGGGCTTCTACACCTCTGAAGTCAAACCATGGATTCACCACTTCCTTTGTCACCAAACATTTGAAGCACTTAGAGAATTACTTTTTTGCAGTGTCTGGAAAAGAGGTAAAAAAAAGAAAAGAAGAGGAACTGTTACGTCAAGAAATATCAGTACAGAGTAGCTAAGTTTTGGGGCACAGAGTGGAAAAAAGCACAACAGAAGCAGTTTCTTTCGGTTTTTGTCTGAGTCTTGCTATTACCTGCATGATTTACGTCTGACATGCTAGGAAAGCAGTTCCTGGGGGTGATGACAGCCTTTGGAGGGTGTCATGATTTGACGCTGGCTCAATGCCAGGCACTCAGGTGAGTTGCTCACTTGCCCTCTCCTGCTACAGCTGGGCTGCAGAGAGGGTGCAGGCATGGATCCCCATGGGCTCTGTGTGGATCTCTGCATCCCCCATGAATCCCCAGGGCTCTGGGTGGATCTCCTCATCCCCCATGGATCCCCAGGGCTCTGGGTGGATCTCTGCATCCCCCATGGATCCCCATGGGCTGAAGGGGCACCGCTGCTTCACCATGGTCTCACCAAAGCCTGCAGAGAATCTCAGCTCTGGCACCTGGAGCACCTCCTGCCCCTCCTTCTCCACTGACCTTGGTGTCTCCAGGTTGTTTCCCCTCACATGTTCTCACCTCCTCCTCTTCTCTGACTGCAAGTAAAACTGTGTGCACTTTGTTTTGCTTTTCTTCTTTAATATGCCATCACAGAGGTGTTAGCAACCTCCATCGTTGGCCCAGCCTTGGCCAGCAGCATGTCCATGGCCGAAGCTATCCAGGACTCACACTGCTGGACATGGTGGAAGCTTCCAGCAGCTTTTCATGGGAGCCATATTTGTGCCCCCCTCACCTCCCCCACTGCCAAAAAGCAGGCTGCGCAAAACCAATACAAAGGACAAGAGTATTTGAAATTCTAAGGTGGAGTGTTCATAAGGAAAGGGGGAGGTTTTCTATTTTCTAAGCTTTAAAGCCTTTTTTTTTTTTAATCTTGAATATATTCTCAACTCTGACAAACCCTCTAGTATGGTTTTTTTATGCTGAGGTACCCTTGGCTGTTGTCTTAGAGCTCAAAAGATAAAGATAACAAAGATTTTTAGCTGTGAAACCTGAAGTTTTGCTTTCTTTCACCATTTAAGGTTGCTGGTTTAAACAGAGATATATTAATCTACCTGACACCTCTGTCTGATTGCTAAAAATGATGTAATGGAAGTTGCACTTAGTGGTTTTCATGGCAGTTAGTGATTGCCAAGTGGAGTCAGAAGATAGGAAGAGAAAAATCAGTCTGGTCATTATCATTATTCACTCTAAAAGCTTACATCTTTTAACACATACAGGCATGAAGCAAAGAAAAGCTAAAAGTTGTCTGAGTTCTGTAGTATCACGCCAGGTTAGCATGTGTGGGTATGCATCTTTAACTGTATGGGACTTGGCTGCTTTAAGCCAGTGAGATTTCTCAACACTTCAAACAAGTTGGTGAAGCCATGAAAATTTAGTAGCTGCTGATAATCTCTTGATCTTCATTTCTTTCCTCATGGAGGTATCTTCACTACTGAAGGACAATATGGCTTTTTCTTAGGAAAAAGGGAAGAAGAATCTGTGCATAGCTGCTGTCTTTACAAGGTGCTGTCTGGCTGTGTTTTATGAGTAACTGGTCCCTTTTGTACCCCTTGCTGTCTACCACTGTCCACTACCTCCCCATCCCCATTCCTGCTAATTCTTCACATATCTGCACTGGTACACCAATAGCCTTGGACACCCCGGACCCTCAGCTTTGCATCTTCATCAGTTGCAACTTTTCTAGTTTGCCTTTGGTTTTTTAATAACCCATCATTTAGGTTTGTTTCTTGTCTTTGCCTGTTAGCTCATCTGTTGGGTTTGTGTCTCTCTGTGCTGTGTTTGTGGCTCCCCCTTTATTTGTTATGCCCTTTGGTATTGAAAAGGTCCTTGATCAGATACCTGTAAGGGAGCAGAGACTCTCTCCCTTCACATAACCTTGCTCAAACAGGTTTGCCTGTTTCTGGGAAAGCTGAAAACTTGCTTCAGTGTAATTTTTTTTAATCCCATGACAGCTTTATTCTTTACTTTCTGAAGCCTTTTCACTTTGACTGGAAAAATAAAAGCCAAAAAGTCTTCAAATGAACAGCTTTATTGGTTCCTACAGTCCCATGAAACACATGCTATTCAGTTGGGTAGTGCTTGAATAGAATTAATACAGAAATTAAAATTTGCTTTCCATCTGCGCATGAGATTCTAGCAGTAGTTGCAGTTTTCCCTGTAAGATACTGCAATCACAAAAACAAAGGGAAAACTGCAACTACTGCTTGAACTGAGTAAGTGGAAGGAGAAGGTGGCAGAGCTGAGAAGTAGTTTCTAAATGACTGTAATGAGGATGGAAAGGGAACAGCATAAAATATAAAGAGATAAATCCCCTTCTGTCTAGAAGGACTTTGGGTTGTCTCAATGAGCAGTTGGTCTTCAATTAATGAAGAGAACATACTTGCATTAATGAAGTGGGTCCACTGGGTTAAAAATAGGCATGCAAACTTGAATGCTTATTGATACACAGCAGGTCAAAGCTGGCTGCACTGAGTCATAATTAGGAACATGAAAATGAACTGGGAAAATGTCAATTCTTTGCCATCCCTGCTAGCAGAACTAACCACTGCAGACTTACCAGCTTATGGGTTAAACTCTCAGATTGCACTGGAACAGAAAGTAGCACTGGAACAACCTGTTGATGAGTCTGGATATTGAGGGGAGAGAAGGGAAGATGCCTATCTCCATTCCTCTCTAATTAGGTGTTTCCATAAGAGAAGCAGAAATGTAAAATATATTTTTCTTTAAACTTGGAGGGCAAAGGAGGGGATGAGAAACGTTCTGAAGGTACACAGAAAATAATATGGGCTCACCACCCCAAAGGAGAGTAACCAGAGAGCATGAGAGACCTACTTTACCACTGCACAGAATGGGCAGACGAACCTGCTTGTCTGGAAACCTCAAGGGTGATATCCTTTCTGAAGGATAAAAGCTGCTTCATGGCTTCTGTGAGTCTGGCTGTGTCAGTGAAGTTGAGCCTTCCTATGTCTGGTAGGTACATATGGTCACTTCTTTGAAAGATATCATCATACTTCTTTTTATCTCCATTTTTTATTTTCCGAGTCAGTGAATATATTTGGGGTTTTTGTTTTGCGGTGCTAAAGGTTTGATAGGAAGAATAAGGCGTTTGTTCCCACTCAGGCCAGGAAGACAACTGTGTTTGACTATGAAATTGAACTATGAACTGTGTTTGACTATGATCAACTGTGTTGACTATGATTAATTAACATTAACATACTGTTAAATATGCTGAGCAGCACGGTATGGTGCAAAACAGGAATGATTTGTTTTGATGAATCTGTAGGAGCAGGATAGGATTTAGCTGTGCCTTTGTGTTTAGCACCTGACTGCTGTGACTTTTGTTCTGGAGGGGTTTAAGTCATGTAATGTGTTGTGAAAGGGCTCATTAGTTCTACTAAAGCAGTTTACTTTTCTGCACTGCTCAGAGCACCACGGGTCCTACTAGGCATCCAAAAAACAAGGAACATTTGGTGGGCATGTATATAGCAACATGCAAATTAGTTAATGCATTGTCATGTATGAATCCTGTTCAGGAGGGTCAGGGACCTGGCTCTCTGTTCTGGCTCTTGTCCTCCAGAGGATATTGGTCATGCACTCAAGGGAGAGAAGTTCAGTCTGTGTGGGAATTTTTTAATGCACTTTGAGTGATCTTTGTAGTCATATCTTTTTCAACAATGCAAGTAATATATATGAGTGTATATGCATGTATTTTGTGATTGCAGTTTCTAAGTTCCACAAAATCAGTAGCTGGAAAGTTTGCCTAATGAATAGCAGACCTAATATTTACTTAACACTGCAATGTTGTAACTGCAGCAAAGAATCTGTGTCATTTTTGTGTGATATACTGCATATGAGCCACAGTATTTGGTCTTACTGTTGATAACTTTGGTATGAACATATTTCATTAAAAAAAAATATTTTGCAGGTTAACTGTTTATACTCCTGTCTCCTACAGTTCATTTTAAAAGCTGCTACTAAAAGTAATTTCTGCACATACATTTTCAATGCAGCCATTGCTCAAGAAGGTCTCTAACATTACAGTTTCTGACCATTTCCCTTTTCATGCCGTTAATGACATAGTAACAAATGCAAATGCTTTCCAATTAGTGGTGTTTTGAGGTGCATTAAGTATCTATGAAGCATGATCTTCAGTACAGATCAATATAAAGAAATAAAACTATAAATAAATCCAGGCTACATTTTAATAAAAGTTAATACAAAAAAAAGTGCACTTCCTTGACTCTGTTAACATACTTCAATTTATTCTAGTGGTGATATGCGGTAAAACCATGGCAACAAAAATATCTCAAGAGATAAATCATAAAATATCAGACTACCTTCATCTAAAATTAGGTTGGAGAAAAATTAAGGGATTACATGTAATCATAGGAGTTTGCTATGTCTTTACAGCACAACTAGCAGACTATTTAAAGGAACTGTGCTGCGAACAATTAAAAGTTTTCCTCTACTCCCACAACTCTCCTAAGACTGACAAATACGTAGACCTAGGATTTGCTCTTTCTTCTGTTTTCCTTCTTTGAAGACAAAATAGTTATATGTGAACACACCTGTATGTGTACTTCGAGCAAGGCTGACATTTCCTCGGCAAGATAATCAAAGATCCCATTTCTCTGGCAAAAGCTGCCTCTCGCCTTAACTTGGTTCACATGCTAATGCTGAAACATTTCTCTCATAACCATCCACTGACACTTTTCAATCATGTGTTCTGCCCACTCTTTTCACCTCTCCAAATGACAGTCATTCTTCAATCTGACACAGCAATCTTACTTAGCAAGAGTAAAAGATGTTAGTGCATGAAACACATCTTCTTTCAAATTCACCTCATTTGTTGCTGCCATCTATCATATAGTGACTAATGCTAGTGCCCCACCAAGTAAAGCTTTTTGAAATGGAGGGTGTAATAAAAGGGTCTTTCTGTAGTGAACATAACTGGTGTATCTGAACTTGGTCTAAACAAGCCAGCCTCCTGAGCTAATTTGACAAGGAGGAAGCTCTATTTTCAGCCTTCAGTCACACTTACCATACAGAAGTCCATTTATTGCTCTGTTTCACCATCACTTTGAAAACCAGACTTCAGAAATATTAATAGCTGTTATTATTTGAATGAAAGTAAATACGAATGTATACACAAGACTAGACAGACCACTGTTTTCATTTAGCTTGTTCCTCTTGTTTCTTCAGAGATCAGGAAGGTTATTTCAATTTTTCACAAGGCTTTATTATCCAATTTTACTCATAATTCAAATAACACAAATATTCCTGCCTGCTATGACAGCATCTCTTGTGTTGGCTCTGCTACACCTTGTTTATTTCACTTGCTTTGTATTTGAGTAGAAATGCTTGGCGTTTTTTATTCTTAGGTTTGCTCCCTTGGTCTGAATGCAGGCTGCTAGCTGAATGATTTTCTCATTAATTTGGTGTAAGTTAAGCTGGGTTGGGTTTTTTGTTCTGTGTTTTGTATTCACTGAGCTTTGACCAAGACACCAACTACCTCAAACTTGTATTGCGTTTCTACAGCATTCTCATCAGCAAGGTATGACAGTATTATGAGACTGACACATGAAAAGGGATCATGTACAATTACTGTCCACTTGAAAATAAAATTTAGAAAAAATTTGCTTTCACTGGTGCTCTTTCAAATGGTTTTGAAAGGAGAACTTCCATACTGCCAGGCAGTGTGGTGAGGCTTAAGGTGCAAAGTGTTCAAACAGCAGGTCTGACATAATGGATGTATTTTTTGCATAGTATAGCTGTGACATTTAGGTGCTTCAAAGAGCAAATGGTACAAGATTGCACCTGATATCTGTCACAAACATCACCTTGAAATAACAAGACTTGCAGCACTTTCTGAAAGTCCCCATATGCAAACAGTATTGGGCTCTCTTTGGTAGCAGAAAGGAGCTTACGCTTCTGAGGATCCTTGGCTGGGTGTATCTCCTTTTGCTCTCTCTTGGACCACTTGGGGTTAATAGTAGAAGTGCCTCAACTGAGGCTGAAAACTTGCTGAAATCCAAAATCAGGAGAGTAGTGCCAAATCATTGCTTTAAAATATGAAATTACAGGCAGAAGGCCCTGTGTCCTGGTTCCAGCCAGGACAGGGTTAATTTCTGCAGCAGCCAGGAGGGATTTGGACCAGGACCTATAGGTTATTCTATATTACCTGATGCCCTGCACAGGGGCAGGAGGAAGGGGTGTCTTCCAGTCAGGTAGTGGGAAGCAAGCGGTAAGGGGTAACGTGTCTGCGTGGTGAGCACATGTGAATCCTTCACCTCTCTTCTACACTCTGTTATTAATATTGTTGCTGTTACTGTTCATTTATTATCTCATTGCTGCTTCCAGTAAATTGTTCCTATCTTAGCCTGTGATCCTAGCCTTTTGTACCCCCAGTTCTCCTCTCTAGCCTTCTGCAGAGATGAGGGGTCGAGAGGGGGCAGGGGATTGAATGGGTGGTGCATGGATTGTTATGTTTCAGTGCCAACACTAAATTGGGGAATACCATTCCTAAACCATGACACTATGGGTTAAAAAAACTGGACCTGAGCCTACTTCTGGCTTGGTTTTGCCAAGCAGTTGGGCTGATCACATGACTGACTTCTATGACACTGCATTCAGAAGTACCTGACTCCAGGAACCAGCCCACCAGTCAGGACACCACTTGGCTTGTTGCTGAAGTGATGAACAATCCTAACCAGAAAGAAAAAAAATCAAGTCACTTCATTAACTATAGAATTAACTTGGGGTTTTTTTTCATATTCTGTAAAGCAAGCACCCCAGCTCTTTGGGAGCAGTGACTAATGTTTGAAACAGCACTAGGGATTAAAGTGGTGTTGAATCCCAATTGATTAGGGGCTATATTACTCGTGTCATAAAATATAATCAAAGATAAGACAGAAGAAGCATTTACAGAATGAGGTGTTTGATTTATTCCAATACTCCCTTAAGACTACACCTATTCTGATAAAGAAAAGCATCCTCCTTGTGCACATGGAGATTGCAGGAGTGCTTGAAGGTTATGTTAAGATATCGTTCCCTGACATGGAAAATTACTGCCTCTGGAACCTAGGTTCTTTCTTATGCTGCTTGGGAGTTACAGACAGACTGTATGAAGGCACAGTGAAATTTAATATGGGAAGTCAGGATAATTGACAAAACTGGATTTTTATGCTTGAAAACCATAGATCTGATTCCATGCTATTGACTTAGTTATTTCAGACCAAGAAGCTAGTAAAGAAGATAAGATGATTGAGTCTGGAAGATACTATTCATAAAACTGCCTTCCTTTAGTTCATCGGTTCAGTACCAGAATTTGAGAACATATTGATTTCTGAAACCCACCTATTTCAGTACCAGCAAGCACCCTTGAAGCAGCCCACTCTCTTCTAGCAACATGTAATGCACACACCACTACAGTTAGTGATTAACACTTTTTGAGATATGAAAGCTGTAATCCTGAGTTTTCAGTCAGTAGAAAGCATTCATTTCCAGCCCTTCTGGGTCTTGAGATGACCTTAAAAATGTCAAGCTTGCACTTGTTTTTTAACCTGTGAGAGCTGTTCTGCTTTTGGCCCAAGCCTGAAAATAATGTCACACACACCTAAGATGATTGCAATGTCCAGTTCCTGAATACACATAGAAGCTGACCAGATTAGTAGGCTAATGTAGGAAAAATGTGTCTGAACTTCCAGGGCCAAAGCTTTTATCTAGGCTAATGGGTATATAAATAGCAACACTCCCCTTCCTCCTCCCTCCCTCCCTCCCTCCCCCCCTCCCCTCTCCACTCCGCCCCCCATACAATGAAAGAATTGGTTCAGTGTAAATAGCACTTTTTAGCTAGCAAGATTGTCTGAAGATGCCAGAAGCTGGCTGATGCATATTTGTCACTGATACCACAGCTACTACAAAACTGTCACCCCCAGAATGTTATAATTGAATATCCAGCAGACAGTATTGACACATCTGAAGCACTACGTGATTTTATAAATGTTACAGATTAGTCTTGATGCTTTTCCTACTGGTTTTTCAGTTGGTTTTAACTTTCTAGATTGAAATTTCACTAAATAATGACGATTATGAAAACAAGAGCCTGAAGGTCAATGCTAATGCAGCATTAGCAATACTAATGCTGTTACGTTCTAGCAGTGTCCGTCTCTTCAGGTTCACAGACAGCTTATGTGCTGGAAGACCTGTCATCATGAGCTGTGAAACACAGACGCTAATTGGAGCTCTGTGAGAAAAATGCGTTTAGGACATGAAACTTCTCTAGGATATAATTTAGCAGTAATTGTTAATCTTTTAAGCGATAGATGTGTAACAGGCAAACGTAGGTCGGGGGGGACCCCTAGAGGTCACCTGGGCAAACGTCCCTCTTGGGGAAGGACGAAGATCCCATTCGGGCCCAGCTGCTTCGTTATTTTGAGAGGAAAAGCAGGGGAAAGGAGCTTGATTGCAAGTGAAGTGTTTTGTCTAACGAAACTTTCCAAGAATTGATCGTTTTGGAAATCCGCCATGCATATTCTATACACCTTAAGTCGTGGTAACCCGGGGCTGCTACAGGGCCATACACACAGGACGTAGCAAAGAAGAGAACAGACATGGCCTCCAGGTTTATTTATTTTTGCTACAAATGTTAGGTTCCTCCAAAACAGCATAGAAAAACAGTGATGAATAGAAACTATTAGCATAGGAGGGAAAGAAATGAAGTGTTACAATGTATTAAAAACAAAGGAAGGGACTTTGGTAGCAGTTGTCTAAAGAATAAATGTGTCTCCTTCACTTCTTCATTCTTTTCAACACATTTTTCATACTCTCATTTTTGAAGTCTTCATTTGGAGAATACTGTAGCATTTTGGCATTGGGCATTTAAAAATGCAGCTGTGGAATACAGAGTGACTGAGCTATATCATAACAAGATAATAGGTGGTGTTACCAAGAACCAAAAAGTCTCTATCCACCAGAAGGGGGAACACAGAATTTAAATTCAAACTAACACCAAATTATCATAGTAATTAGTTAGAAGCCTTTACTTATGATAGTTTGCAGCAGGGTTTTTCTAAACATTTCGCAGATGTTTAACACAACGTGTTCCCTGAGATAAATTAACAATACTGTCAAAATGTATCAATTTAGGTCGCTAATACTATAGCTTTTCATCAGTTAGGTTTTTTAAAGTCCCCTGGCCTTTTTCAAAATGAAAAAACTGGTCAGGCATCCATGTGGCTGTGTAAAAGAAACAGTATATTTCTTCTGATAGTTTATTTTGTTTAAATACCATAAAACACAAGACACTATCTTGAGGACTTCAGGATTTTGTTTCAGTATCTTTGACTTCAGGATGTGTGGAATCACTGAGACAGTTAAGTACAGGGAGCAGGAGCTTGGAGAAGATACGAGATTGTTTCCAGCCGGGCTATGGATGCAAGCTTAGGTCCAACGCTTTGCTTGTGTACATGAACACGGGCGTAGGTATTTTGGGAAAGAGGCACTGCCAAGCCCTTTCTAGCACAGCAGTAAGCCTCCCTGCAGGCTGGGTGCACAATTCGGCTAGCTGCGCTGCCCCTCGGTCTTCGCAGCTTCTCCCCAGGTGAGGAGGACGACCAGGGCCTGCTCGCAGCTGCGATGCGGATGCGGCGCCTTGGCACATCCATCCTCCTATCTCCTTCTCGGCGCTAGGAGCGTCCTTCCTCCCGGGCCCCCGAGGCTGCGGGGCCCGTGCCCAGGGAAGGTGAGACGGACAGGTCGGTGCCCTGCAGGGCCTCCCTCGCTCCGAGCTGCTCAGGCGCTGCCAGCCGGTCCGGAGAGCGCCGACCGAGTGACCGGCGAGGGTGGGGGCAGGAGCCGCGCCGGGAGCAGCCGGGCCGGCTGCGGCACCGCCCACGCCCGTCAGGCTCCGCTCCCGCCGGGAGCCAGCAGGAGGGAGGGAGAGGGCGGGCGGGCGCTGACGCGTGAGGGCGGTGCGGCGGGAGAGGCCGGCCCGGGTGGTGCTGGCGGCAGCAGGAGGAGGAGGAGGAGGAAGATGGTGGCCGCGGGAGGAGCGGCTGGCTGCTGGGCTTTCCGCCCTGCGCTGCATCGCAGCCCCCGCCGGAGCCGCCCTGTCTGCTGAGGAGGCGGCGCGGACCCGCTCCAGGTGCCGAGGGGTCGCGGCCGGGAGCGGGAGGGGGGTCCGGCCGCGCCCCCGCCGTGGTGTCGGGGAGGCAGCAGGCCCGCGGGGCGGGTGCCCGGCTCGGGGTGCCGGGCCCGTCCCGCCTGGCGGCTCCCGCTGCGGCGGCCTCTGTCCGGCTGCGTGGGCGTGCGCGCATCTCCGAGCCAGCGGGGCAGCTCTGCACCTGCCCCCGGCTGCGGAGACCGGTGCCAACGCGGCCATGACCGCCTCCATCCCGGCCTCCGGCGAGGCACTGCGTGCTTTCACTCAGTTTATTTATTCCATTATTTCATTTGGTGTGGGTGGGATGTGTGTAGAATAGTGTTGTGCGGAGCCGTGCATGCACCCCAGTGCACTGGTTTGCTGTTTTTTATTTTTTCCTACGTGCACCTTTTCTATGGTGGAAAGGAGAAATGGTGGGGGGCGGGGGCAATGTGGGGATTTCGCATCCGGCGATGGAATGGTCGGCGTCGCAGCAGGACGGTCTCAGCAGCCCCTTCCGTCTGGAGATGCTGCCGGGGCTTGCGGCCGCGTCCCGCTTTGCAGCAGGGAACCCACGGGGGCGTGGATATCCCCATCCTCCCCGTGGAGCGTGCTCTCCACCCCTGGGCTGGGGGGAAGGTGACATCTGCAACCATCACGTTCTGGTTTCAGGAAATGGAAGGCGTCTTGGTTTTTTTCAATTTTTTTTTTTTTTTTGTTTTTTTTTTTTTGTTTTTTTTTGTTTTTTTTGTTTTTTTTGTTTTTCCCCCGGTGAAGCAGTTTGATGACAATGATTGTCAGAATCACAGTTGTGGTCAGTGCAGCCGTGTACATTACATCTGCTTTCTGTAAGGATCAGAATCAATAGGAGCAGTCTACCAAGAGTTGTTTTACTGCCATCATAAATCTCCTCTTTAAGAGAGACGGGGCTGTGGGTCTAGGATGGAAAACTACATCTTTTGGCTTTCTCCTGTTGTAGATTTTTCGGGCTGTGGAATTGCAGTTTGGTTTAGAGAGTGCATTGCAGATCTGGCTGTTTTTGTAGCTGCTGAGGAACTAGAAGGCAGAGATGTTTGCCTGACTCTGCATGCATTAAGAGTGAGCTAATGTGGGTGTAGGGCATATCAGCCATAGCGTTTTTCTTGCCTTTGACATGCGTCACATTACACCAGCTGATAAGGGTACACCCAGGTGGCTGCAGTTTTGTGTTTGCTCTGCAGCTGCGGCCCATGGGGTCCCAAATAACTTGCCAATATTCCAGTCATAGTACTCCAGGTTCTGCTGCATTGTTGTTAAATATGGACCACCTGCACCTGCGTTTGCAGCTCATATCAGGAACAAGCACATGATGTCTATTCTTCCCAAAAGGTGATGGTGACAGGGAATGTGTTTATTCTCTATGTGCTGCTAAATCAAAAGTGAGGTGCCTGTTTGCCTTTAATGCTGTAGGAGAAAAGAGCAGGATAGATTGCCCAAAAGTGCTGTTCAGGAGGGAAGTAGAACAGTTAGCTATTGAATTCTGTGCATTCATGTGTGTTTGTACAGAAAAATTAAGAGTCGGGTGAATAATAATGGATGACCACAAGAAACTCTGAAAAAGTAGAACATTTAGTGTTGTACTGCACCTTAGATGAGTGTTTTGGATGTTTAGTGAGCAAAATTTAAACCTTAGTGAAAGACAGCTTGCCTTCCTTGGAAAATGGGGTCTGAGATTGGTATATCAAAGAGCTTTTAGGCCAAACTTATTTCTACAAAGTTATGGTCGCTCAAGGTTGGCTGGGTACTGTGAGTCATGTAATTCATTGCTCTGAGTTTTGGACATTTCTAGTTGTAGCTTAAAATGATACTTCTATTTTACATTAGGGCATTATCTTCCCTTAAAATAGCAAAATTTCTGGCTACTGTGCTGTCTTTTAACAGATGCAAGGCCAGCCTATTGAAGGACTATCAAAAGTATTTACTGATTAGCTCTTCAGCTCAAAAATGTAAGAATGCTGGGAAGATGCTTTGGTACATCTAGGTAGATAGAAAAGATAGTTCTGGTGTGTTAAGAGGGAGACATGCCAAAGCTTTTAGTGTAACTCTCTTTGGTTCTGTTTGGTTACGTTATATGAAATCCTTTTCACAGCTTTCCTGAGTTTTCAATTTAATTCTCAATCCTTTGTTTATGACAAGTTTGCGATTTCATATCTGTTGGGAAGGGAATGCATTCTGGGTTTTTTTTTTCATTTTCTTTTTTTATTTTTTTAATTGAATAGAATTGCCTTTGTGTATTTTAAACATGGGTGCTAATGCTTTAGAACAGATTTTGTGATACAGGATGTAGTGGATGTTTGTGGATGCCAAAGGTGAGACTCTTGTAGTCCACCATGCCCTTATTATTTTGAGGATTTTAGAAATCTGAAGATTTTGTTTGCTCTGTGGTAATGTAAGTAATCCATAACACTTAGAATAAAGAGAGTACTAATTTTGAGGCTAATGTTTGTGTCATCTATCTAAATAGGAGCACAAATGAGAAACCAGAACTTTTTGCATATGAGGTTTGAATGGATTTTAATTTGACCAGGAGCTTCTGACTTCTTTGATACCATTTTAAGCCATATGCAATGCTTATGATCTTAAACTTTAAAAGCCTTCAGTATGAGGACTGTATGCATCTTTGAAATGTAGATAACATTTATTTTTATAAGCAGTGCTTATCAGCACTAAAGCCAGCAGAAAAGTCATGAGGGTAAAACAAAATGGAATCTCCTGTTCAGCTGCTTGTTTTGTATTTTTAACAGGCTAGTGTGGCCAGTCAGCTGCAGTGGTTTTGTTGCTTGGCTTTAGGTTGTGTCAGTGTGTGGTAATGTTTATGGCAAGCAAAAGCAGGAAAAACTAATCATAAGTCCAGAAAACGTGGCTAGGAAAATAAAGACCATGTTGCTGCATGTATGTGAGTTCAGGGTTAGTAACCAAAACTAATGAACATGCTAAAAAACTAAAAAAGGAGGTTATTAAAAGGATATTATAGTATAAAGTTCGGAGTCTTCAAATAGACAAAATGCAAGAAAAATCAAGCTGAGAGCTAAAACTTTTCACTTGTATCTCATGGCCTAGATACTTCAAATTCAGCATTTTTCCCCTTGGCACATGAGTTGTCTGTTATTGATGGTAACTGCTCTAGATTTACATGAGATTATGAATTAAAAGAATCAGACCTTTTTTCTTAAGATCTAAAAAAAGAATTTTAAAAAATATTAGATATGGTTCAGATAGTTTAATACATGTTGTCCATAGGCAGTGCAGCTTGATTAATTAAATCTTCACTTTGAACAAGTTCTTATTACCATAGGCTTAAGTGAAGCCTTGATAAATACATTTTTAAATGTGTTTTTCTGGTTTCCTAGAAGGTCAAGATTCCTTCTTAATGAGAGTTCTAGCAAACAATCCTCTGCTTATTTATTTCCAATAGATTGCCAGTAATACATATTGCATAGAGGTTAAAGGTTTTTGAGAAACAGATTGATTGGTTTTTCTTCACAATAATGATTGATCTGGTAAGTCAGCTACTAAGAGCAGTGTGATAGTATTTTTCTGTTCCCACTGCATGCATCAGTGTTCTGCCAAAAATCTCCATGTTTGTTGCTTTACTTAAGGGGCCTAGGGAAACATCTTTATTTGCTGCTTTCACATATGGAGGCACGTGATGATAATGTCTGTCCCAATTCTGAAGAAATAAATACAAAAGCAGTACAATGGGTGCATGACAGCTGTGGATGGCAGAGGACTTAGCTGAAGATACTCCAGAACCATAAGAACATGTGTTTTCACATTAAACCCTTTCTGCCAGAAGCCATCCATGTTGACATGAGAGGAGGAATGAAAGTGCAATTCTGTTTCTAGGGAGTTCTGTTTCAACGGAGATGCTGCTAGGCAGGTGGCATCTCACCTGGTCTGTTCTGTCTCCTGTGGTAATTTCTGTCTAATTAAAAATACGTACTGGGAGAAGTTTCCATCACCTGTGAGCCTGTGTAAGTGGCTGTCTGTGGATAAGCGGTGGGGTTTTGAACATCATTGAGGAAACTGAAATAAATGTATTAGAAGTATTTAAAACAATATCTAGTCTGCATGAGGTAAACCACACTGGGAGCCTCTGTTTTTCCTATACTTAGGAAAAGGAGATGTCCCTCGATGTTTTCCAATTAAAACAAAAAATTCAGAATGTTTAAGTATTTTTTTTTTAACCGTATACCTTCCCTTTGTGTTTGTGGGCTGTTTGGTCCATCAGATCTTGTTCACAAGCCAGCAATTAAGAATTACTTGAGTCTTTTCTTTCTATGCTTTCTATGAGCACTTCCACAAATGCTACTTTCCTTAAGAAGATGACCACCTTGTCACCCATCTGAAAAAAATGTAATTGTAGGGAGTGAGAGATTTCATTTAAAGTCTGTGAGTTAGTCACAACTGAGCAAAACATCCCTGGAATTTAGGTTGAATCCTTTTAGTTGTAGTTTCTTTATTCAACTAATTAAACTCTTCTGAACCTTTTTTGAATATCAGGAACATGCCTGCTCTATGTAATTTTCAAACTCTGAACTCAAAAGTTGAACACAGGTCAGAAAAACACGAGAACACCAGAGCCATGGAGGCTACAAAACTTGCCCATTTTGGCAAAGATCATTTGAGTTACTGCCCTACACTGACTCACTTTTGCCTTATTTTTTCCATTTTGGGGCTGCATGTCAGAGTGAGAAATGCCTTTCTGTATGTATGTGGTTAATGTGTTTGTTCAATATCTAGTATTTATTGGTTTGGTGTATTATATTGATTTGATTAAATATTTTTATTTCTCTGCAAGAATTTTCACTTCTGTACATAAGACGGTAGCTTTCTGATTATTATTCTTGGCAAGGTTGTTCTGATTTGAGTTTTTTTAAATAAAAATACTTTCTCAAAACTTGAGGGGACAAGAACTTATGGTAGGGGTAAAAGGAAGGAGAAAGAAAAAAGAAGGAACATAATGGAAGATTTTAAACATACATGACTGTGACTTGGTATTCCTAATATATGCTTAAGTTTTATTTGTGGATTTTTATAATTTTATTTATTTATTTTGATATGCAAGTTGCTGTTCATGCTAACAGTCTTAGTGTTTGTTACCATGTATTTGTGTAGTGTCTGTTCTGATGGGGCTTTGATCATGTTGGAAATCTTGGTGCCTTGGAAGTCTTGAATGTAACTCTTTAGAGTAAATTAAATTAAATTGGGGAAAACATTTTTAAAAAAAGAGCTGAGAGCTTAAAAAAGCTCTCACCAGAGTCAGGTGAAGAAGCACAGAGTAAAAGCTCTTGCTCCAGGTTTTACACAGGCTAACATCAGCAGAATGCTTTAACTAACACTTCAAATCCCAAAACCAGGCAAAACCAGTGGGTTTTTTATGTATTTTTCTGTCACAGTTAAATGTTAGGAGGGTGGCTACTGCCTCCACTGTTGGAAGAGGTGGTCGGTATGTTTTTGTATGGTGTGCGTGGGGAGCTGAGGTTTTTTTTCCCTCTCCTTCCTTAACAGCTTTCTCACACCAGCTTTTTTATGATCACAGAGTAATTTGAATTGGAAAGGATCCCTGACTGCCATCTGACCTAAGCTCTGCTCAAACTAAGTGACTGAGACAAGGGCTGCACATGCCATGTTTGTAACTCTTGGCTTAACCAGGGCAGGAAGCTCTGAGGATGGAGTGCTGTGCCTCTCATGGGTATCCAATACCAGCTTGTGCAGCAGGTTTTGCTAGAGTCCTGGTGGGATGGGATATGACTGCTGGACAGAGCCTTCCTCACGCCTGCCCTCCTCATCCTCTGCCGAACAAGCTGCCCTGCAGAAAGTTGCTTGCTTTGCTGCTGGCATTTGGGGCAGTGGGAGTGTTGGGGTGAAGGGCATGTACCATGTGAGGGTAATGGTGATCTCCTCCTGTTGAGTGCTGGTTTTTACGTCCTTCTTACCACTGCCATTCCCCTTAGGATAGCACTGAAATACAGGTGTATTTGCTGTATTAGCCAATTAAATGAGCTGAAATTTATTTTTTTTAGTTGGATTTTTAAGATGGTCAAGATAGAGGAGATTATTGCCCAGTAGTTTAGAAAATTATATTCTAGGTGCGAGTTTATTTTGCAGCGTTTTCAAAATTAGAGCACTGTTTTTAAGAAATGGAAGATTTATTAAACAGCATTCCTAGTGTGTATGTGCAATGCAGTCACATTTAACTTAATGAGAAAATCTCTCCCACTAAGAAGGCTATGGTGAGCTGACAGAAATTTGTATTAAATAGGAGTCAGTGCAAAACCAGGCTTTAGCTTTCTAATTCCATTGCATTTTTAGTGGACATTTTACATAACCTTTCCCCAAACTTGGTGTGTATTTCTGATATTCACAGCTGTTATACCTCTTGTCCCAGAGTGACAAATAAGGATGAACTCAGGGTTCTGCTGTTGCTTAAAAATATCATTCCTTGTTGATAAATGATTAATGTAATCCACTTATGAGATTGCCACAGCATCATTCAGATTTTGGCATCTTAATTTTATTTTGTAACAATGAGAAAATCCCAAAGTCCTCAAAATCTTCCTCTTGTAGAACCAGGATGCAAGGCACATGGGAAGGAGATGTTTGAGCTTGATGCTTTCTTGGTGGGGAGATGGGTATTAGACCAAGGGGACAGCGCTGTACTTCATAGTATTGACTCTACATTAGCTTCAGCATCCAGGCTGTAGGCTTTTACCTGCAGCTTCCTGATGGTTAGTCTGACTGCTTAGCCCTAGTTTAAAGTCATGTCCAAGTCAGGCAGTTCTAATGCATTGCATTTTCAGTGTGACACCCTTTGGCCCACACTGATTCTAGTTGCAGTTAAGGTTGAGTGTAGACTTAAAACATCCTTACATATCTTTCTGTTTCTTTATCTCGGTAAACTGTAAAGACTGCATGTCTTTAATTCAGCTTAAGTTAAGCTGCTTTTGAAGGCAAATTTAAAAGCTACATGAAACATTTATATTTAAGAGTAACACGGACTTAATGCTTTGATCAACAATACTTCAAACATATTTTGGATTAAAATCAAACTACACTATTCAAAGAAAAAACCTAGTATTTCTTGTTAGCTACAGACTTGGTTATTTCTGGATTTGAAGTCAAAATAACCCAGCTTTTTAAACAAAATTTTTTTGTATCAAAGAAGGCCAAATAAGTAAGCTGGAAAGAGAAGAGTATATTGCTTAAGATGTGTGTGTCTGTGTAATTGGTTTTTTAGATGTAAAGTATTCTCAGTAATGTATTGGATGACTCTTTGGGTGATACTGGTTATCCAGGTGACATGGAGCATCAGCTGATGTCTTCCATTGCTCTGGGTATGACAGTGCCTGTGTCACTGGTGTCCCGTTGTTAGCTATCAATGACCAAGGACAATAGCATTTAGCATTTCCTTAAGGAGATTTGCTTCCCTATCAGACTCCTCTCAGGATAAATTGCCTCCTGATAGCAAGTAGAAGGAGTTTAAGCTGAATGTCAGCATGGAAATATAGTTGTGTGAAAGCTAAATACTAGAAGCACAATTGCAGCTTGTATACAGTTAACATTCATACAGAAGATTTTCAGAAAAGTAGAAAGGTCCCTACTTCAAAACTGATTAACTTTTGGTGATTCTCTAGGAATTAAAAGTAGAGTGAACAACCTTTTTGTGCATGGAGCAAAGACAATTTTTATATGTCACATTTCTGGTGTGTAAAATCATATTTTATTGAACATACCTTTTCTTCAGCCACTTTATCCATGAAGATAATGACTAGAGGTTCAAATACTTTTTTTTTCCTTCCAGTATGTAACTGTTGAAGCCTGGACAGTTCACAACTCAATTTTGATCTTCAGTATTAAATCTGTGTTATGATCTTGTAAGCAGTGGCATCCACAGGCACTGTAGTGCAAGTTCATATATGTACACCTGGTACGATCTGATAGCAGAATAGCATGAATAGTAAGGTAAGAGTTCCTTTTTTACATTAAGAAGCAGAACTTCATTTGTATGTGAAAGAAAGTGTTTTAGCTGCTTACTCAAGAACCTTATGTTTTCAAATAGCAGGGTGTAAAACAGTTATTTTAGGGCCATTGGCCATTTGAAACACTTCTTTTAAGGGTTATGTATACTTTTGTAGGTGTTTTGTACCTGAAAACCAGAGGGTGAAATTACCAGGAAGGGATTCACAGGTTGGGATAGTCAAAGGATCTGACTAATTCAGAGTTTCTTGTGACGGAAGGAAGAGGATCATATTTTTTTCAGTCAGTTAAAATCATTCCAAAATCAATCAGAAATTTTAGTAATCATATGAATTGTAAAGACTGAAGGATAGTGCACAAAAAGCCCTGCTCTTCTTCTGTTTTTATAATCTGTGTCTGTGTTATTATGCTCAGTGTATCAAAAAATCAGGCACATGCCTTCTACCTTCAAGACTAATCTCCTCCAATCATGTGCAAATCCATAGTCACTTTATTTACTCTCCCTGTTGAAGACTCTCTCTCTCCAGTGTACTACAGGAATCCTGTGGCTTTATGAATTTTTGCAATATCTCACACAATTGCTATGTTGTAGCAGTGTACAAACCTTGGTGGCCTCCTTGTCTGTGTTAACTTTTCAGATGTAGTGAGGTACGGAGCAGTGGGTGTAGTCCAGATAAAACTCACTCCTTCGGGCAGGTTTCACTGGTCTTCACCTGCCACCTGTGGCCCTTCATGCTCATATGGGAAGACATTGTTGCCAGTGCAAAGCCATCACATCTTTGAAATGTGAGGTATTGTGCTGTGAGGTTACCTATAATTATTTGCATGTATTTTGAACAGCCTGTAATACTGGGGGTTTTAGGAAGGAGGACTGTGGTTACAGAGAAATGTTTTGCAGTGTGAAGTAGCAGTCGGTTCCGCAGCCTCATGGAAAACCTCCTGTTTTCCCAATGAGGAAGAGGCCTTGCCCTGTTATGTCTGGTCTGCTTGGACATCAATCAGTAGCAAATGTGAGTTCATACTGGGGAAGATGTGGGAAACAGAGGAGTCTAGTTGATTTCCCCCCACTCTAGAAAGACAAATTGGAATGTTGAAAGTGCAAAAAATATCAGTCACCTTTTCTGGCAGTGTCCAGGGAGCTTGAGGCTGTCAACAGAAGTAGATTATTTAGGGAAAAAAAAAAAAAAAGAGAGACTTGACTGAGACTTTCAGTTGTGTGTAGTTCATGTTCACCTGGTCAAACTTCCTGAAGCCTTGCAGGCACTGTGGCTTTTGTGATAAAGTCCAAATTTTAGCATTATTTTTGACTAAAGTTATTGGTACAGTGATTACACTTTGGCAGGGAAGTGATTATCATCATAGGTTTTCCATGTTGATGCCTGTCCCTGCTTTTAAAAGTTACATCCCATTTGGAGGAGACAAGTGGGGAAGGGAAGAGATTTGTGTAAGTGGAGCATCCATCTGGTGCATTTTGATGACACAGCCTGTTGGTGCGTTGTTACTTTTTGTAACCAAGGCAATGCCAAATGTGTAACAAGGATTTAGCATACGGTGTAGAAAGGACCTGCTGTTGTGCCTGGATTACGTATTCAGACTGCTGTAATTTCTGAAGTCTGTTTATTCTTGCACACTTGTTTGTTAAATGAATATTTTGAAGACACTTGAAGAACCAATGACCACAGCTGTTTTAAAACAACATTTATTAAATAGGAACTTTTTTTAATGAAGAGGGAGGAATCTCCCAAGAGGTCTCTGACATGCTTTCATTATCCAAAGAGCAAATCTTCTGGCTGCAGTCCTGCCTGAAGAGAAGATGTACTGACCAACATGTTAAGCTTCCGGGGCATAAATATGGAAACTATTTTCTGCTAAGGAGAGACTAAAGCATTAGAAGTCTAGGCTTTTGTTCTGCTGCTCCACAGCTGTGATAGGCTTTCCCCTCAGGCAGTAGTTTCAGAATTCTGTTGTAGTGGCTCCCAAGTCTGCTCTTGCTGATGGTTATAGCCTACCAAGTGAGCACTGACACTGGGAACTGATGGGATTTTTGACACTTTCAGTTGTGAGTAGGCATTTAAGTGTCAGAAACAAACATGGAGTGAAACTACACTAATTTTGATACATGTTTTATGAGATGGCAGTGGTATTGTTGGAAATTTTAACCTGGGGACTCAGGGTGGTAGCAGTGCCTTCCTTTTTGTTTCCAGTATTATCTTTATGTTCACAGAATCTTCAGTCTCAGACCCAAGTACCTCAGAGGAAAGCTTCTTCTATGCTAGTTATAATTGTATTTTCCTGTTCCTAAGTGTAGAATGTAAAATTTGCATTTCTCCTTCTAAGGCATAGTATTGTCACCATTCAGCTCAATTTCCATGGCACTTGTGACAAGTGGAACACAATCTCATGTACATACTGTATTTTGCATCTGATGCGTTTACGTGAATAGTTTTCCTGTAGGTACTTTGTATTTTACATGCCTTTGAATTGTTTGTGGTGGAGATTTAGTAATCCTTCTTTTTTTCTTCTCTCCCATTTGGATCTGGTTTGTAAGTAACATAATGTTTTCTATTTGTTCTCCTTTGTCCTGAGGAGATTAATTCTTCCAGCTCTAAATGTAGCCCTGTTCATGACTTCACAGTATGTCTGGTGTATTTCCCAAGAAAAAACAATGTAATATATGGATGGATTTTTATATGCAAGGGATCAAGGTTAGAAAAAAGCCTTTGAAAAGGATCTGGTGAACCTGTGTTGGAGGTTTGGGGATAGTATTGCATTTAATCTAAAAACATATTTTTCAGAAAAAAACACCACCTTTTGCTACTGAAAATTATTGGACAGTCATAGACGGGGTTAGTGGCAGTATGTTAGAGCTTAAAAATTGACAGATGCTTGACCATTCTGGACATGGAAACAGCTTGGCAGTCTGCAATTTGGAGCCACTGGCTTAGAGCATCTAAATAAATCTTTGTTACGTAATACTGAAGACTTGGTAGTGGGTGGTGACCATTATGCATAGCTCTGATATATCAGATTCTCGGAAAGTCTTTCCTTTTTCTCTGGCCTTGTGAATTTATGGTCAAAGTAAGAAATTTTTCTCAGTTTAACATTTGCCTCTTTTGATTAATACTAAATATATTTTTGGGATGCTGTCTCTGTGCACATGAATAAGACGGCATTTGGTTTTCTTCTGCCTTGCTGATTAAGATACTTAGTGAATTACAGGAACAGAAGACCTCACTGTGCCTGGCATGGACAGTTTCTCTTGTTCTTGTCTGCATATCAAGTGCCTGGCACTTCTGTAGTGTCTGATCAGCAAATGAAGTTAATGTTGCTGTTGTGATTCTACACTGCTTTAGGTGGGCATTTGGCTGATTTATTCAATTTTTTAGGACCAAATGCATTCCTGGATTCTTTCTCCATTTTACCTGGTAAACCTTACCTTCTCAAAGAAAGAACTACAGTAATTTTGGGCGGAAATTGGATAATTAGTCTACCCTGTGAAAATGGCATTTTGTTTCTAAATTGAAAAAGGTTCTTTTTTTTTTTTTCCCTTTGATTCTTTACATTTGAGGCATGACAGAAGTCCAAGGTTTTTAATGTCTCTTGTGGGGGAAAGTTTCACTCTGCAAATTTTTTTAACTGTTGAAGAGAGAGAACAAGGAGTAAAGAACTGATTTAAGAGTAATGAGAATCTTGATAGCAAGTTTCTAGTGTTGAAGTGTGTCTGGCTATTGAAGCTCTTTGCTTTAAATGCACTTGAAAATTTTTGAACTCTAAGTTTTGTGCATTTTACAGCTTAGGTTGCTTGTCTTGTACACATAACACAAAGATGTTCAAAGGGCAGGAATGATGCTTAATAAATTTGAGGAACAAAATGTTATCTCCTTTTTGTTAATGAAGAGGAATAATTTTACCTTGTGACCATAAAGAACCCTGGTACAAACAGTCTGAATCAAAGCTATGTATGGTGAGGAGGATTTAACTGGGAATGATATGGTGAGATAGAGAAAGAACTTAGCATTGGAAAGAAACCATTTCAACAGTAGTGTCTACCAGACTGTGGAATAATATCCCAGGGAGCAAGAGAAGATATGTGTTCAGAGAAGTGAATACTCAGTGGTGCAAAGGCTTCAGCAATACTGTAGGGAGCAATCCTCAGCTTGAACAACCTCTTTCAGAGGGATTTTCACATAGTTTTGCTTTTTACAATCCAGGATGAATTTATCCTTGAAACTGATTTAAGCAGCTTTTCTTTTCTTCTTTTTTTTTTTTTTTTTTTTTTTTTTTTTTGGTCACTAGATGTAGTTTTCTGATGTTTATTTTTCCATGGGAACAATAATTTGATGATGTGGTAAATTATTTTGAACTTTAGTTTTGTCCTTGAAGCAGCATTCCATGGCTTTTTCACCTGTCAACTTTTTTAGGGCGATCTTTCAAGTAGAGTTTGGGAATGTACCTTATCTGTTTGGTTTTACAAAGCAAGATCAGGTGACTGTAGTGTAATTGTATATGGTTATGCTTTGTAGTGATTTTTTTATACTCATCTGCAGCTGATTGGAATGTTTTTAGCAAGGATCCCCTGTACCAATGGATCTATCTTTGATACAATTTCACACATTACTACCACAATTTGTGCCACTTGCCTTTCCTCCTTCAAAAATACAGGGGAAGTAAAACCTATTAAAAAATCAGCTTTCATGTGTAAGAACCAGATGGATTCACAGTGAGTGGCAGAGGGAGTGCAATCAAATGCTGGATAAAAAAGAATTTAGACAAAAATAGTAAAAATCAGGCAAACACTCTCAATGAAAAATGGCTAACATGGAAAGAGGGTTAGTTAATTTTTTTGAAATTGTTAAAAAAGAGATGGGTGTTTCAGAGTTAAAAGTGTTGGAAAAAATAATTGTAAATGTTGTAACTGTAATAGTAGTGATGAATTAAGAGAAATGCTTCTGGGGAATAGGTTTGGAAAACTCTTTATGGGATTTGGGAGTTAATATAGTTTAACAAAACTATTTTAGCTCCTAATTGTTAAATTTTCTTTCCAGGGGGAATGAAATTTCTAGTTGAAGTATCTTTGACTGTCACAGCTTCGAAAGAAGGTGCTTTGTGCTTGTAGGCAAACATTTTTATTAAAAGGTGAAGTAGATATTTTGTTTGCAATATGCCTTGAGCTATTTCAGAACATTTCTCTTTCCTTCCCCGTAGGAGGTTCGAGCAGTGCCACTGTAACCCTGAGGATTCTTATTGTCACTTCTCTCCAAATCTTTTTTCCTATGCTGTTAAAATCTGACATTGTAGAAATGTTTGTTAGTAGTAGAACAGTTACTAACATGATTTCTGTATTGCTGTAATCATCCTGACTTTCATTTTCTGTGTTACTCATCACTGAAATGCCTGCAGTGTACAAAGCAGGCAGTGTTGCCCATTGCACGACCACAACTTGCAGCAGACAGTAATAATCAGGCACCAAGGTTGTCTTCATTGAGTGAGTGCTGAAGTTTTGATTGCACGTGGTGTGACTGCACTTGTATGAAACTGGTGTTGTGGGTTCAGTGCTACTCAGAATTGAGGAAATCACTGTATGGCATGTCACTGAATTAGTCAATTCCTTGGATATGTTTTGCTTGCAAGTATTGAGCAGTCAAGGAAGTTGTACATTTTGTTTCTTCTTCCCTTAACCCTTAGCTTTTCCAGCAAAGAGGATTTTGGGTCAGAGCTGAAAAACTACAGTTTTCAATAAAGCACCTTTTACAACATGTATACAGCAGTTACTGATTAATTTTATATTTTTGAGATCTTCTTCTTGCTTTTGAAATCTGTATGAAATCCATTTAATTGACAGCCCTTTCTAGATCTTTAAAACTGAAATCACGATAACATGCAGAAAGTTGTGTGGTCCCCACAGCTGTGTGCCCACGTGGGTTGCTGGCTCTGGTGGGGAGCCCCAAAAGACCTGCTGCAGCTCTGATTTCTAATGTGAAGCCTGTTAACTGAAACAGGGAAGTTACCTGCTGTCCTGGTGACCTGCCTACCAGCTGTGGTTTGTGACTGCTCTACTTCTGCTGTGCTGTGTGGGGCATTGGAAGGCACACCATAAAATCTGCCAGGAGCTCTCATCTTCTGGGCTTGGTTCAAAGTTTGATAGTAAGTTGCTGATGTGTTGCTGCATATGTAACCTAGGTCAGAAGTCATTGAGAGAGTGGTGAAATGGCTGGGCAGCTCGAGTGCAGAGTTTGTGACTTCAACCAGCATACTAATAACGTTAGCTTTATCTTTTCAATAAATACAGAACATGTAATTAAACAACTTTCTGATGCCTGGATCTTATTATTAAGGGATTTCACAATCTTCCATGACTTCCTGTAAGATTCACTAAAGCTTGTGCAGAGGTTTAACTTGAATGTGTAGTATTTGAAAAACAGTACAAATACCTGAAAAATAATTTTTTTTTGTTTTCTTTCTGTGCATAGCAACAATGAAAAGCAATGGAGGTGATATTGCTGCTTCAGTGTTGACAGAATAAGGAGAAAAGTAATGAATTGATAATCCTCTGTGTGGGAGATGACCTTTTTAATTTAAAGTAGCACTTAGTTTATTTTGATAGTAGTTATTACATTGCATGCTTCTGTTTACATTTTCACTAACTGCTTGCTCTTGAAAAGCTTGTAGTAATTCTGTAAAGCCTTTTTCCAAGCTATGAATAGGTTAGCTGAGCATGGCATTGTGGAAGTCCTGGATAATAGCTGAGGCAATGCTTTTGAGCCTCAACATACAAAATCTCTGAGATGGAAATTAGTGGGAATGAAAGGTATTATCAGCAGCATATTTTCTGAGCTTAGCTGTATCTTACCTAAATGATTTTTTTTTTTTTTCCTGGGGATCCCAGGATTGCAAATCTTCAGATATTTGAAAAAGTAGGAAATAAAAATGTCTAAGAGTCTTAAAGATTTTTTGACCTATCAGGTCTCATTGATCTGCTTCTAGCAGAACTGGCCCAGTGCCAAATAGTGATTTTTGCCTGCTCCAGGAATCTTGAAGAAGCAATGTTTTTGATGAGGAGAAAACAATTCAGAGGCTTCTGATTTAAACCTCTGTAGCTTTGCTCTAATCCTGCCATTAGCACAAAACTGTATTCAGTTTTGTGGATTTACTTTTATTCAGAATAAACTGGAGGTCCCTCCTTGCTGTGTAATCTATATGCTTGTTACTTATACTGTCAAAGTCTTACTTGGAAACTGAGCTGAGGTGGCACAGGGGCATTATGGACCTCAGAGACCATGCCCATATTCTGTTTGAAAGAAATTTTGCCATACAAATTCCACATTTCTGCTCTTCTGTTTTTTTTTTCCCTGATAGTTTTGTTGCTTTTGTTTTTTATGTTGCTCTCAAAAAAAAAAAAAAAAAATCTGTGTAAATAACTTCCTTCCTTCCTCTTGTGTACTGCTCATAGACCATACTCTTCTTATGCATGCACTGTCCTAACAGAATGGCTTGGTTGATGTATGATTTTTTTCAAATTTTTGTTGAGCCAACTGAACAAAACCCACCACAAACAGAACCCCTCCAAAACTGTAGAAGTTCATAAATTTGGACTCTGGGCAGCTGTTTCAAGGCAATTTTTCTGTTAATAAGGTATTTTTTACTGTGAGCAGTTAAAAGTTCTCCTCTAATGTGGAGAACATTAGGTTTGCCTCAGGCTTATGAAGCTTGAGGGAATTAAAAAATTCCTTCTTATCCAAATCATTTTTGTGGGATTGTAGATAGATAGAAAAAATTTCCTGAAACAACAGTCATATAATAGTTTCCACTTAAATGACTGAGGTGTTTTAAATTATCTGTCTTTTACAATATGGATGTATTTTTTAGATTATGCAGAAACTTTCAAAAGCTTTTAATTACTATATTGTTTGTTTACTTCTAAGTTTCTACTCAATTTAGTCAGTGTTTTTGGCACTAATAAGAATCATGACACCGCACTACCTTGTGCAGAATTCATCAAGGGTTTGTCCACTGGGGCAGAATGTATAGGTTAATGCAAAAGCCAGCAATGAAATCCTGTGTGTTCTTTTGGGATGAAAGAGGTACTATTCAGCCTTATTTTCTGGCTGTCTTTTTAGCTTCTCCTGGGAAGTCATAGGTAAATGGGAAAATGGTCTTTCAGTGAAGTGACACTGCTGCATTTCTGTACTTGAGTTGTGCTCTTGTTCAGTTCCTCCTATGCTTTAGCTTTTGTTTTCTGTCATAGCTTGCCCCTACTTTATGGTCTTGTCAGAACTCAGAAAATTTCAATAGGCAGATTGCAAAATTTAGAAGAAATCACTTCTGGAGTAAAGCCAAACAGGAAGATCATTAATTAAAGCGATTTCTAAATAAATGGACTCTGTACACAGGGAAGGAGCTGAACTTTTGGGTAGTATGATACTTAGAAATTTGTATAGAATCTCATAAAATGGACCTGCAGTTGAAGATGTTTCAACAGGCAAACCAAGTATCTTCCCATGTATGACCTGTAACCATGTTGCCTGCCTCTTCCTTTGCCCTGGCATCAGCACCTAGCAGGAGATGGTGGGGCATCTTCTGATCCCTACCACAGTGGTATAGAACCATGTCAGCCCCAGGTGTTTCAAAATCTAAAGCTCTTTCAGTATCTTAAATAATTCAAGGCAGTAGGCTGTCTGGACTACTCACTTTCACAATACAGTTAGTTTATGTTTGGAGATGAGTGAAAATGAAGTTATGAAACCTGACACAAGGGTGGCTAGCACAGTATAGACAGAAAAGTGCTGCTATGGGAAAGAACTTCCATGAGAGGATCTGGGAGATTTTTCTGATCCAAAGCCAGGACTGGTGAAATGTAGGGAGACTGGCATTGAGTATCTGTGTGACGCACTAAATACAGCCATGGGTCTGTGATTCCTCCAATGCTTTGCAGAACTCATAAGAAATTACACAAAGAAACAAGGAGCCTGATTTTTTAAAGATTCATAAGGATTTCATAATTCTACTGTTCTTATACTGGTCTGTTGCTTTCTTGTCCACTCTCTGTATCCTTACTAGACATCTCCCTAGAAAGCCAGGAAGTTTGTCATGAGGGAGAAGAGGGTGAGGATAGGGTTACGCCAAAGACCTGCTGAGCTGTGGGCCTGGTCGTGCCATGTGTGGATTGGCCTGCTAGCTGCTGCTGGACCTCACCCTGCTGGGATTGCTTCTGAAGCTTTAAGAAATTCCATTATCTTTGAAGCTCTTATAAAATAAATTAAAAATTGGCCAGTGGCTAAAAAAGTTAAGTGTGAGAAATAAACAAACATTTAATCACTTAGAACTATTGTTTGTGGATTAGCAAAACAGCCTACCTTCCAGCCTCTTAAATCACAGGGTGTTTTTTTCCAGTGTAATGTTATTTATAGGTTGTAATCTTACAAGCTTGAGTGGCTCTTTGTTTTCTTTGTGGTGAACAGTAAGTGAAAATCAGGGACAGAATATCTTAAATCTTTAATGAAGATTTAATTGTGCCAGCTTTTTTTTTTTTTGAGTGGTATCAACTTGAATAAAAATGTATACTTCACATATATAGTTGGCTCTGCACAAAACTGCTTATGAACAAATAATTTTACTGTTTGTGCTTTATAAGTTCATTCTTGCTTATGGCTTTGGTTATTTGGTATTTGCATTCTCCACAGATCTTTAAAGAGTCAGTGCTATATGAAGTACAGAATTTCAATTATGTTTCTAAAAACAATTTAAATGTTTTTATGTTAAAAACGATTAATTTATAATTCTCCATAAGGAAAATGTCAGACCATGATTACTTAATTTTGATTTTTTTACTTCCTTTTTTCTTTGCATCTGAGACTTAAGTTATGATTAACTGAATAAAATATTACTGAAGGAGATTATTAGAATCCTTAGTTTTTAGTTTCAGCACTTGCAATTTTGCAGCTGCAGTCATCTTTCATAAAAAGGTCGTGCAGCTAATAGTAGTATTTTTATTTGCACCAACAATGTTTTTACAAGTGAATGAGCTCCTCAAGAGAGTAATTTCAGTTACTTCAAAAGAAATGCAGAACTTTGTTATAATCAGACCTTTTTTTTTTGAAAAGACCTTTTCCTTTTTTTTCTTTTTTTCTTTGTTTTCCTGGCATTTTTCACTAAACATTTGAAATAATTTTGAATCCTTGCTATCACTGTCACTATTGTGTGGCTGCTGCTGTAATGGCAAATAATTGAAAATAATGGGTTTTAGAGAGGAAAACTCATCCGTTAGAAATAAATTTTCAAGACAGTGGATTGATTTCGTGTATAACCTTTTCCCTGCGATAAAGAAGAATTTAGGCCATCAAAATTGATGTATTAGCACATCTCAATGGACAGGTTTGGCATTTTTGTTTCTGTTTTGTATTTTGTTTTCTGTCTTGGATATTATTGTCTGAATTGACAGATGATTGACAGACAAAGTATTCTTTGTCGTGACTGAATCAAGAGATTTCCATTAAAAGGAGATTAAAGATGGTAGAATGAATCTAATTGTAGTGAGTTACTCTAGTTTCATTTTTTAAAGAATTTTAAATATAGTGTTTTATTTTATCAATATATGATTTTATTATTCTGTTGACTTCTGCATTTTTAATTTCACTTCCTGAGGGAGAATTGTTCAAAGGCTGTGATTTATTTTGATGATTGGTTTTTCTGGACTTGTTTTCAATTTTTTTTCCTCTGATAAAGGTGAGCTTCAAAGGTATCCTCTTACTATGAGTTGAATCAGCTGTTTTTTGGATGGTAATTTTTTTTAATTTTAAATTTAATATTTTGCTTCACTTTGTATAGTTTCCTGATAAGCCCCGGGTCTAAATTTATTTAATTATTTATTAGTTTGAGTGGCAGTGGGGAGAGTCCGGGTGGATTCCATGTTGCACTTCCTTTGAGATTCATTGTAATCCCAGCTGTAAAACACAGTATGCAATCCACAGAGAGGAATCTCATTATTGAGGTGGAAACCTTCATCAAGGTGGTATTTTCAGGATTTTGACAGTAGTACTCAACATTTTCATCAAAGGTTTGAAAACTAGAGTGGAGAGGCAGCAGTCTTGAAGGGGATCCACCAGGGTGAAGGAGATAAGAAAACAACTGCAGTGAGTATTCAGAGAGGACAGGAGGTGCCCCTCAGGAGGTGTCAAAGTAAGGTGCATGGAATTGTGGGGAGGGAGCAGCTGGATAAGTAGCAGGTCTGCCAAAACCTCTGCGGGGATTGCAGCTAATGCAAGATGGGTTGGCTGTGAAGTATTGTTACTGAAGGGAAGTGCTGTACTGACAAGAGAATTATAACCTTAGGAGAGGTGCAAAGTGCTCAGAGTGGCCTCAGGTGGTGTATCCTGTCTGGCATGCTGTGCTGGAGAGAGCTGGTCAAAGTTTAAAGGAGGGTGGTGGAAGTCTCTGGAGGACAGACTGAGTGAAGAAGGAATCCCCACAATTAACTGGAGATTGTTTAGGCTGAAGAAGGGATGGTGTGCACCGAGCACTGAAAGTATCTTAAGTGAAAAAAGAGGCAGCAGGCAATCTGTTCTTAGTTTGGCAGGACTGGGGATAACTAACCAGCTGGTACAGAGATGGTGAAGAGTCAGATGACAGCTTGGGAAAACTGCCAGCAGTAAAAAGACCGAAACACTCAAATCTCACTAAGTAGCCATGGATAAATACACATATCAGAAATGTCATTGTTATCACTGATGCTTCAGGGACAGGCACATTTATATGGTTATGTCAGATGGCATCTCAAGATATGACTCAGTGATTGCTGAGTTGTTGGTATGCTGTCACAGAACTGCTGTTTGATTGGTCTTGCGGGCAGGGGGGTAAATTCAATCCACTGGAACCACCTCCTCTTTTTTTGTAAAGTGTCTATTTTCCTTTTTTATTCTCCAAGCAGTATTCTTGCTGGTTAGTTCCAGACCATTTTGGAAGAAGAGACCACAAAAGTAAATAAAACCATTCATTTTTAATGAAACTGCTGATGAGATTATGGGAAAATATATTGACTTTCTCCTCTGAAAAGAACACAAACTGAACCTGGCAGTTGCCAAAGCAGTTGTGTGTGTTGGACCAACAATGTTCATGTAGCTCTGGACCCATTGTAGATTGTGAGGGCCACCTGTGCCCTGGGTGGCATTAAGCACAGCACCACCAGCACGGCAAGGGAGAGGATTGTCCTGCTCTGCTCTGCCCTGGTGGAACAGGCTCCTCATGGTCACAGCATTGAGCCTGACAGAGTTCCAGAAGCATTTGGGCAATGGTCCCAGGCACATGGTGTTACTCTTGGGGGTATCCTATGTGGGGCCAGGAGTTGGACCTTATGATTCTGGTGGGTCCCTTCTAATTCAGCATATGATTATATGGTTCTGTTTCTTCCCTGATCAGAATTTATTCAAATGTTAGAATTAATTCTGGTTTAGTAGTAATAGAAGATGGTTTAGAAAACAAAGACTAGCCAGACATAGGGATTTGAGTTTCTTTTGAGTTATCTGAGCAATAGAATTGTTTTAATTCATGAAATGTTAATCCCAAGTGTTCACAGAAAAAAGTGCCTCCTTCATAATACTCATATAGTTATTTTTATGACCAACTTTATAGTTCTTTACTCCATCCATTTTTTTTCTATTTTTGCTGATTTGATATCATATGTAATCTGTAGCAGATAAAAGAACCATATAGAAGATACCAATGGCTTTGTCAAAGTTGTAACCACTGACTTCCAATATGTAATTTAGATGTTGAGCTGAAATGTTGTGACATACCCAGCAGGTATGTGTAAAGGGGGGTCTGTTTACAGTTTGTGGTTTTAAGGGAGAGCTGTAAACACAATGTAATGGCTGCTTGTTTACTGGTGATTTAAACATGTTAACTTGTATTAATTCTCTATTGAATGCTAGCTGCCTCCTACTAGTTAACAATTGTAACACATCTGAGCACACTCTATGCAGATAATGTAGGGGGAGTGGAAGGAGTCTGGCTGTCTTGCTTTTCAAGTAGATGTGAAATCCTAGAAAGCTCAGATCGACTGATCCTCTCTCTGTCAGAATTTGAAGCCTCTGTGCTTGCCTATGCATATTAAGTATTTTCACCTGACATGCGTCCTGTGTGGTTGATAGTCCAAGAATCTTTGACTTATGATGGAGCATGAACTGGATTAGAACACATTTACACTGTGAGCTCTGATAATGGATTCTTTCCTGCCACTTCACTTTTTTTTCTCTTTGAATGCAAGTTCTGTGATGCAATTTAAAAAGGAGAGTAGGTGTTTGCAAATTAACAAAGTCAAAGCCACAACTCAAGCCTTCAGTAACAAGTTCTGCAGGCTGATGTTACCACTGCTCAGTTTTCCAGAGTGTTTGTCTCTAAAATGAGCTCTGCTCTCTATTTCTGCTTACTGAGTCATTCTACATTAGGGATAATGTCCAACATAATTCCCAGAGGAAGTGAAGAAATTTGATGGAGATTGGTTTGGTACAAAATACTGCCCTATACCTAAGTAATTGAGAATAGCAATATAATTTGATTCATGTGAGAAATAGCATGCTGGGCCTGAGAGAACAGAAATGGAAATTGCTTATGCAGGGGGAGTGAACTGTGGCATGTTGGGTACTAATACAATACACAAATCCATTCTGCTCCGATTCTTGCACTCTGCCTTTCTGTAGTATAACAGGGGGTCTCAGTATAAACTTCTGTCTCAGCATTTCTGTTTGTTGAATTTCCATCCAGATTGTACCTTTTCACAGCTGGCTGCCTGGTGCAGTGTAATGTTTGTAGGGCTTTCAGATGGAACAATGTAGTTAAACTTATGAAAGATTTCATATTGGAAGTTTCTTTTAGAGTACAAAAGCAAAACAATAACATGTTAAATAGCACAAAGTAAACGAGTGCTAAAAAGAAGTAATCAGGAATTATTCTTGTTCAATACTTGTGTTTCACAGACTGATAGAACCTTCAGTGCTGAATATTTCTAGCTATTTCCCTTTGACTAACATGTAGCAGAGTGTATTCTCTGCCCTTGTCCATGAAGATGTGCTTACAGCATTTTAAACTGATGCCTAATTCTTAAACAGTAGATTCCAAGACGCAGTAGTCTAGAGGGTGTCAGAGGTATTTTAAAATATGCAGGAAACAAGGCAAAATAATGAAATCTGTGCAAGTAGGTATTTCGTTCCTCTGAGTTGTATCTTTACCATGATCCTGCCCTTATGGGTCCTTATAGGTTTTATTAATTCTTTTGCAAATTCTGTACTTCTCTTGCCTAGTAACTGTTATCTGAAATTTTAATTTTGATCCTTCGGGGTTTTGTGTTCAATGCTGAATTGATGCATAAAATACAGAACAGAATGGTAATACATTGCATTCAGAAAAATAGTTCTCAGTGTATTTTTGATGTGAGAGACAAAGAGAAGAAAACAAGGAACTTTCACAGCATTTTTCACAGTGCTGTATTTAAGCTGCTTCACACTGAAGTATTTTAGACTAAACCCCTCCTATTAAAGTACCTTCTGAGTCTCCACAGGACACCTGTGAAAAATGTGTTGTGAAGGTGTACTTAAAATTAGCTGAAAAACCCCCAACTCATTTTTGCCTCTTTTTGTATTTGTTTTGTGTAGACCTAGATGCTGTGCAGTGTAAGGTTCATGGCGTGTTGGAGTCTTGGACAAAAGGAAGTACTACAGGAGCAGATCCCTCCATGTAAACATGTTTGTCATGTGGGCTGCAGGGTCCGCTTGCACGCTGATGTCGCTGGGGAGTTTGTAGATTGAGTAATATTATGATGTTGTCACTCAGCTGCCTTTGAGAAATGTGAGATGAATGGACTTTCCCATACATCATGGTTGTCTGTACACTGTGGTTATGCTACCTGCCAGTGTGGCAGCAGCTTTTTATCCTTAATAGTTGAAATGTAAGGTGCATTTCATATCTGCATCTGCATTCAGATATGGGCCTGTCTACTGAGAAAGCAGATGTGTGCATGACAACTTGTTGTTTGTACCTTGGTTCATGTGCCATCTCTGGGGACAGTGTGCAAGTTTGCCTTATGAAGTAGTAGTCTGTGTTTCAGGAAGTCAACTGGTATGCTCCTGTTATGGTTCCACCAAAGGTCAATCCCTTGGGGTTACATGGCTAGTTGAGAGGCTTTGACTGATTTCCGTGATAACTGTTTGGAGGGAAAGATCTGATCCTTTTTTCCAGGAGCAAACTCTCCTGGAAGCTTTCCTCCCCAGCTGACTATGGAATAAGAAAGTAAGTTACGTAGAGCAGATAATTGTAATCTCTGGTAAAATTCAACAAAGTTGAATTTAACCATTTTTTTGAGGCCAGTGTCTTTGTGATGGCAGACTTTTTTTTAATCCTATACGTAAAAAAATGTCGTCTTTTTTAATGAGTTTCTAGATGGCATTGTTAATGCAAAACTTATGTGTGGAAGTTTTTCAGCCTTTCCAACTGGTATCCCACTCTGCTGAGTTGAGTGGACATAATAAAATGCCAATTTTGAATTCTAACAGAAGAAGGATTTGCCACTTTCAAGTAAAATTTTCAAGCATTTATTTGAAGAAAAAAGAAGGGATATTAAAGATTTTATAGCTGATGGGAAAGCCTGTGGCCACTCCTGGAGTTCTTGTTGAGGACCCTGCAAGTTTTCCTTGCAAAGTAGTTCCAAGATTAGATTAACAGCATACATGGATTAAAGGTATCAGTCTGTGTTTCGGTCTGTGATCCTTCTCAAAAGAGTCTGGATCTGTCCTGCAGTGAGTGGAACAACTGGACTGTGAAACTGCTGGATTGACGTCTGCCATTCAATGTGCTTCCTGTAATATGTAGAAACATTTACAAGGAATATGACGTTTTCCTGATGCCCTTTTGCTTCAGCGAGACTGCAGCAAATAGAACTGCCCAAGAAGTTCTAAACATACAAACTGAGAATTTCTTTACTTTTACTGAAAAACTTAGCATCAATTTTAAACATAGAAGTGCATTGCTCAGCTTGGCCACCAACTGTTTAATATTTGGAGGACATTTTGGTCTTGAATCACAAAGAGTAACTCAACTCACTCCCTCCATTAGTGACATTTTACAAGCATACCTTATTTCAAGGGCTACCCAGCTTGATTTAAAGACCAAAAATTCTATTCCTAGCTTCCTGCATTTCCCTTAGGGTGCTGAGTATTTAATAATACATTTTATAGTTGTATAAATAATCTATGTTTATATATACTTAAATCTGTCTGCTGCAGTGTGCCTGATTTAACTCAAAATGAAAAATTCACATCACATATAATAAACATGCTTGAAAGATGTGTTTAATTTAATTACTGCTGTTGTGTGCATTTCTTTACTAAGTACACATTTCTCAGAAATTCTCCTGGCTTGTTATCTTCAGGACAACATAGCTTATGTATTTATAAATTCAGTGTTTTAAGAAGACTGACCTTGTTTTAAAGTTTTTTTTTCCCACTGCTACAAAAATAAAATAGATGAAGGAAATAGAGAATAACTGTTCCCTATGCTTAAAGAAACTGTATTTCAAAAGAACTGTCTCTTCCTCTTCCCACTGTATTTCATGTTGCCAGTCCTGTGTTGTTTTAGAATTCCTTGCTGATTCAAATTGTCCTTTTCATTTTCAGAATTTACTATAGATAAGCACTTATTAATTTTCATTTCAGTCTAGTAGTCTGGTAACTTTCTGGGTCATGCTCTTTGCACTAAAGGAGAGATTTTTATGTGACTTGTCCACTGTCAGGAAGGAAACAATTAAATAGAAATCTGGAATTTCTGACTGCCATCTATATTCTTGTTCTTTCTGCCTCATTATGAAAACAATCAAAACTCTACAAACTTGAAGCAGTGGCACAAACTTTATAATAGAAATCACTTAAGCATTGCAGCTGCTTATTTCTTTGTTAGTCTTAATGGAGAAAATGGGATTCTTACATTGCTCCCTACTTTTTAGTATGTTTTTTACTTAATAGTTTTTTAATCCATAGTAATATGAGTCAATCTGATTTTGATTTATCTTGGTTAGAGAGCAGTGCACTGCCTGTGTATTAGGTTTGTTTGGTTTAGTACTACATTGTTAGAGAAAAATAGGTCCTGTTGGACTGGGTAATCTGAGGAAACTGAGGCTGCTGCTGCTTTATGACCCTTGGATTTTTTCACACAGCCTCACACATATGTAGTAGAAGAACATCAGAATTGTTGTGTGAAGTGTTCTGTGGCTGCCAAGATTTGACATTCCCTTCTTCAGAAGGGAGACTTCAGACTTAGCTGGTGCGTGCTATTAAGATATTTATTGATTAATGAACACTCAAAGAGTAAACAGGTAGAACAGCCAAGTAGTCTATGCAAAATAATCTGTAATCTGTGGAATCAAGTATACAGGTTACAGTTCCATAATGATACAGAGTGCAGATTTTGAGGAATCACATATGCGATTACTTCTAAATTACAGTTTTCTGTGTTCTGAGGTGTAAATCCATTTCTTGCCTCCACAGGTGCCCTCCTCCTCCCAACCCCCAAAACCCATTAAAATTTGGATAGACAATGTTAAGAACAAAAACCTGATTAAGAGTCCAGCATTTAATCCAAAGGGTTTCTCCCATCCTCCTTGTGGACTTAAATCCACATGTCAGCATGACTACCATCTAGAGGCATCCACACAGTTACCGGTGGAAGACCCACCTTCCATTTTCTCCCCTTGATTTGGCATTTTATTCTTTATTTGCTATGTTAGTCTCTGTTTTTTTCTGAGTTGGGGCTGAGCCTTTCATTCACCTTATACCTCCTTGTTCTGCCAAAACTTTTCAGAAGAAAACAGCCCCCTCATAATTGCCTTTTTGTCATTGGTCCTAGTTTTGCTACATCCATATTCAGATTTCATAATTTATGTTGTTCTGTGGGCAACCTAAGCCTTATGCAGTATTATCAACAGGATTGCTTTAGACTGCGTGGCTTGGCCATTGAAAATTCGTGCGTTATTACCGTCTTAGCGTGCATGGATTTGGTTTACATTTTTCAATTACTGCAGAGGATTTTTCTGTTTTAGATCTCTACCTATATCCAATTCTTCATGATGGTGTTCTTAGTGTGTGCTGGAGCACATGCCAGAGCAGCAGGGTACTCTGTTTTTCACACTTTCACTGTGGGCTGTCATGGATCCTTACTAGGGCCTAAGCTAATGTAAGGGAGGGAGTATACTCTGCATTCACTTCTTAACATTTCCTTCATACACCATCCATTTCATACTGAAGTCCTTCTGTTCAATTTGCTAGGAAATTATGTGGAATCTGCAAATTGCCAACATGCAAGAGTAGGGACAAAAAGGTTTTACAGATGTAGATCTAATTGGGTGGTTCCTGTGGCTTTGGCTTTTTTTTTTTTTTTTTTTTTTTTTTTTTTTTTTTTTTTGTTCACCTGCTTGGGTTGCAGAGGCTTGAGACATTTCTGTAATGATACATTTGCAGACAGAATCCTGTGCCTGGATCTGTCAGAGCAAGAGTTACTGACATGCTACTCTGAGGTGTACTAGAAACTATATTTCTATATTTTACCAACTGAAGCTTTTAGAAAGTGCTTTGGTTTGTTGAATCTGTTACTTGATTTTCCTTTTTCTGAATTAATGCATAATCACAAAATAATTCCCTTTTGTTATTTAATGAAATGCAGAATCACTGAACTGTTTAGGAATAGATTTGAAGGGGAAGCTGATTTCCCCTTGCAAACTGTGTAACATTATTTCTGAAAATTTAGTGTACTGACTTAACCTCAGTGGACCAGATACCACATGTTGGAATTAGAGCCATTTTAGTCAAGGAAGTTGTAAGCTTATTCCAGTTGCATGAGTATATCAATGATTTGCAAGTTGCAGCAGTGATTCTTTATCCTGTTAATGAAAAGACACTCCAATTACATGGAAATAATTCTTAATAAACTAGTTGGCCTTTTCAAACTGTAAATTGGTTTGTTAAAAAAAAGGTATTTTTTACGACCCAAGTCAGATATAATAAATTATTTAGTTTAACTGAGAAATTGTTGATTTTATTTTAACTGAGAATTGTTGAATTCACACAGCAGCTTAGCATTTTTTATAGTGTGATTTTCCTGACAAGAAAAGCAGAACTAAAGCTGAGATTTTGGACTTACATGGAATTCTCAGCCTAGCTCTAGAGGATGTCAAGAAACTTTTAGTCAGTAGTCAGTGTGTTAACATCAGACTAAGCTGTTAGTTTTATCAGTGTTATCCTCTTGGGACAGAAGTAATATCTGTAATATTATTAGTGATGCAGCCAGGTGTTCTCAGTAGTTCAGTTTATTTTTTAAAAATCCAATCAGTAAAAAGCAGTAAGTGTTACATTACTATAGTCTTTAAACAATATAAATTAAATAAAATTAATATTATATAAGGATTAATATTATACTAAATAATGTAACAACTGCTATAATTAATAATTTAATTATTATATATTGTATTATTAGTAGTATTATATTCCCTATCATGTCTGTTTTTAGGACAGTGTAATGCCTGCATTACAGTTCAACAGTTTCCTTAAGTGATATGAAACATTGCAAATCTCGTAGAAGAAAAGGATAAAATAAATGTGGGCTCAAAATTATTTGATTTTGAATTCTGAAAGTTAATTCTAACTTTGGATTTCTTTGTAATTCTATTAAGGTAGAATTAGACTTGTTTTTCTCTATCTATTGAGGTAATACCTTGTCCTCCAAGGCAACTGTAGGTAGCAGGTACTGCAGAGCAGCTCTAAAAGATTTTGGGAGTACTAAAGATCATGCTGCATTTTGGGAATACTAAAGATCACTGCTACACTTTAAAAAATGCAGAGAAACTTTATTTTAAAAAATGCAAAGTAACCTCCATAGCTGTGATCATGAAACTTGCAAGAACCACAAGAGTCTATGGTGGCTTGTCTGTGCTCTTTTTGAATATGTTATTTATTGAAGGCGTAATGGTTTTGCTTATTTCATATTCATACATTCAATAGAAAGGTGTCACTCTTAATGTTTGCGTGTCTTGTGACAGAAACTGTCATTAGAACTGAAAGTCTATAAAGTCTAAGCAAAGGGCTCTTCATTTACATTTTATTTTAGACAGCACTTAAGTAAAATAGAAAAGAGTGTAGATAAGAATTTTGACGATATAAATTGCTGATGCTATTGTATAATAAGCCAGGCAATGTGATTTCAGAGGGTTTTTTTATTTATTGTTGGAGATTGGTCTGTTAAATGGGCTTTTCAGTGCCAAGACAGTTGGAGGATTGAGAAGACCAACAACATGTGTGTCTGTCTTTGTTTAAGACAATTTAGAGAGGTGGCCACTTTAAAATGACCTCCCCTTACTTTCAAGCAGTTCCTTTTCACCTATTAGGGGAAATACAAGTAGATTGATAAGAGTCAAAAAGTAGCATTTACTAACAGGCAAAAAAATTACAGTAAATAATCATGCAATACAGAATTGCTAAGTCTCACAAACTTCCCCAGAACAAAGGAAAACCCAAAATAGTGGAAATACCCCTTCCAAGATGTCACCTGCCCCAGGGAGACAAAGGGAAAAAAGATGGCCACAAACCCTCCTGGGGTAAATAATTTTTATCTACTCATGTGAAGTCAGTTTCACCTATATTTGCATTAAATTAAAGTGAGTTAAATATATGTCAATACTGTTTTCATAATTACTATTTTATTTCATTGAGCTTGTGGCAGATTGACCTTGCCTGGCTGCTGTCTCCCTGTCTCTCTCTCACTCCTCCTCCTCAATAGGATATTAGGGAGAAAATAATATGGAAACGCCTGTAAATTGACCTAAAGAGGGGAATTTCCAGTTGCTGTCATGGGCAAAGATTTGATTTGGGGAAAATTAATGTATTGCCAATTAGAATAGAGTTGCATGGTGAGAAATAAGGACAAAACATAAAGCCACTCTCCTTGCTTGAGGCTCCCTCAGCTTTTTTCACACTCAACATTACTCCTTCATTTCTGACTCTTCTACCTCTTCTTTCCTGGAGTAGGTCCTGCACCCCATCTTGACATGACAGCTCAGGTAGAGCAGCTGCAGCTCAGGAGGGAAAAGTGAGGTAGTTTCTACTTAAATTATGACTCAGATTTGACAAGTGTTCATACTGTGAAGCTTAGAGCCTAAATCAGGTATGGCAGGGGGCAGCTGAAGAGCTCTGGGTAGCCCTAGGTTTGCTTAGGGGTTGCAGAGTTGAGGATTTTGGGATTTGGCAGAGGAGACCATTGCAACTGCCTGTGACTCTGGGCAGGGTCTTTTGGTGAGGTGACAGAAGAAAAGCAGGCCTTGGGACCAAAATGGAAAAAGTGTGATTTATTGGAGAAAACCTAACAAGCCCTGCAGCTTGGTAGGAAATCTAGGGAAGCTAATGTGCTTGCAGATGGTCCTTCAATACCACCATCCAAATTTGGCAAAGCCCCAGCACCAGCTGGTGCGTGCTGCAAGTCTTTTCCGGGCATGGACTTCTGCTGTCCCTGCTGCCAGCTGAGCTCTCACAGAAGGGACCCATCTTCCCCCACACATGTACATGCAGGAATTGCCCAGTGTATGACCAAAAGAGTTATCTGTGGGGTGAGGACAGGTGAGAACAAAACCAGTTTGTCTCCATGTTTCTTTAAGTCTGTTATTTTGTGGAGTTCAGATTCCTCCAGGCAAAACAGTGAAAAGAGAGCCACAGCTTCATTTTCTTTTATGCATAAATGAGGCTGAGGTGAGGAAAACCTGGACCGTGATGGTACAGAGGCCAGCCTCTCTGGGACAGGGGAAATGTGTGAGGATGGGACTTGGCTGCAGTTGCCATGGCTGGGAGCCAAGGGAGATGTCATTGCTGCTCAGCAGCCTTTGGTGCTCTCTTTTGTAGTCACTCAGGTGCTGCTGTCGTGCTGTTGTGGGGTACCAGCAAACTCTCTCTTGCTTATTTTCCTTAAATGTTTTTCATTGCATAGCTCTTTGCAGCAGCTATGATAATTGATTTTGAGCTTGTTGGCTCTTCTTTATTGCACCTTGAACATCTCTGTTTGCTGATACTTTTTTCATTTGCTTTCCAGTGTAATATTCCGGTTTCCTGTATGAGCCCTCCAAATATTTGTCTTCATGGTGTTACTCATATGAGCTGTAAAATAAATCTGTATTTGGCTTTTCAACTTGCTTGGTTAGCTGAACTATGATTGTTCCTTAGATTTCCAAATAATCCAGAATTAAATAACATAGTACAAAGAATTATTTTGGTGGTTTTAGGGTTTTTTTCTTGGGTTTGGGTTTTTGAGTTTTTTTCTGTTTGTTTGGATTGAGTTGGCTTGTGTTGGGTTTTATTTGAACCTTTGGGAAGGAAAAGGATACTCTATGTTTAGGTTTTTTTGAATAATGTATTGTTTCTTCTGTCATTACAATGATTTCTTTTTCTTTTAGGATTTTGCTGTTATGTTAGGTTTATCTATTTTGCAGCTATTCACCTGCATTTCTTAGCTCAAAGCCTCTCTTCTGCCAATTCTGGTAGTTGTTTTGAAGAAATCTATTAGATGATCTCCCAAGTCTGATCCATGTGTACTGAAGTACAATCTGTGGGGACCATCACAAATTGCCTTCAAAAGTGTACTTCAGATCCAAGCTCAAACACATAGCTAAACCTACTCTGAGAAACTCTCTGACAAGTGTATAAGACAATCTATTCCCTTTCCAAATGGCAGATTTTTTTTCCATGCTCCCTCACCTTCCTCTCTGCTTCTGTTTTTTTCTTTTTTTCCCCTAGATCTGATGTGAGTTAGAACTTCAGAGTCTTTTAGAAAAGCGAGACCACTGGACATAGGCCTGAAAGATCCATCACTGTTTTCCCAGGATTAATTTTAATTTTTTTAATCATGGATTTAATCAAATTTTTGAAACATTCAGCTTGTAGCAACTCACCTTTCATTCCAAAGCTTGGATGATGTGTATTTGAGCTCAGGATCTGCACGAGTGACTGTCAGCAGTTTGAAAACTGGCCTGAACTTTTGAAAGGCTTGAAACTTGGTTATGTAAAATTCCTACTGTTGACCGACCAGCTGCATTTATACAAAAAATTGTTCTATTCAGATGGCTGATTTAATGTGTTTAGAAGTGTGTGGCAGAAGAGCAATTTGGAGTCTTAGTTTTTAGTAACCCTTTTGGTAGGCTTTCAGAAGACTGTAAGGAAGAGTATGTTGTGTTAATATTTTAAAAAGTAAGTGAATGTCTAATACTTGTAGCATGGTAGTTTAATTTAAGTCCCCTGTAGGATAATGGAAAAGATGTTTTGGATTGATAAACTTGGAAAATTGCAGGCCTGTCTAAACAATGTATGCTGCAGTTCAAGCAAGCAAGAACTTAGGGGATCATAATGGTTTGTGCTTTTTAGGAGCTTGGATTTACTGATCATCATGGATTTTACAACTTCTATAGAACTAAAAGTTTACTTGTCCAGAGAAGTTCATATAATTTAATACTGACAGTAGCCATGTGCCTGACTGATTTGAAACGTGCTGAATTCTGTCGTAAAATAGTAAACTTAAAATAATCCTGTAACAACCTACAAAGCTATAAGAAATATGGAGTTATTTTTTGTTTTCATTGCTTTTACGATTTAGTTCCATGTTTAGAGTTAATTTGGTGACTTCCTACCTTCATTTTAAAGCATGAGAGAGATCACATCCTCAGTACTTTTGGTCTTGAATTTAAGAAACTAAAAACAGAAGGGTGCTGTAGTATAGCAACCAAAAGGGAAGTTAGCATGTACAGTCTTATAATGTCACATATGCAAAGCTCAGGTATTTGAAGAGTTGTCAGACCAGTGCTTTGCCTGATGGATAATAGAGACCAGGGCATGGATTTTAATTTGAGTTTAATACCACCAAAAAGTAGAATACCAGTTAAGCTTGGATCTCAGACGAGAAAGACATTCTTGTCTAGGAGGAATGGTACTTCCTTGAAAATGAATAAAAGAAACCAACTCAGGATAATTTCAAATATATGATTCCCTGGAATTACAGAATTACCCCTATCTAGGTTTAATGGAACATTTAAGAAGTACCTTATCATCGCTTTATAAAATATAACAAAGCAAAATAAAATAATTAGGGCTCCTATTTCCTGTGGAGAAAGGATTATAGGTGCCTTTGAAATACATTGCCTTAATAATAACTTCTGAGGATGAGTGAAAGGAGCCATTGACAGTCAGACTGACTGCAATCTAAAAAGAGAAAAGTACTAACCAATGAATAGCTAAATACTTGAAGTACTTCAAGCATTGAAACATTTCAGGATTGTTCTGTTCTTCCTTTAATTTTATTCATGTTAAATATGTTTTACATTTGAATCATCACCCTTTTTAGTTGCCACTTTTCTCTACTGTAATTCCACTGGTTGGGTGTGTTAATAATATAAAAGGGTTTTATAATGTTAAGGATTCATAATAAAATATTTTTAATTGAATACATGTTTCTACTAAAATATAAGAATTGCTATGTAAAAAGAGAAGAAAAAGTAAGTTCTTTTGGGTGTCATTTCTCTTTCAAAGGTAGACAAATGCGCTGTGGGGCAGGGTAAAAATAATTTTTAAAACTAGGCAACTGCCACCTTGTATGTGTTGAGAAAATTTTTAATTTATGTTCCAGTTTGGCTTTGACTGTATCTTTATTTGCTGTTACACTCTATCCTTTTCCCTGTTGTCTGTGTACCCGGACTGGGACTGGTCTGTGTGGAGGTTCTAGCTGTAAATACTGCATAGAGATGTGAAAAGCGTGCTTGGGTGACTCTCCTCAATTTTCTTCATTTTCTTCCAAACTCTCCTGTGTCGCTGTGTTCTGGTCAGTTTATTTCCTTAGCAGGTAGAGACTGGCAAGTGTATGGGAAACATTGTGCCTTTTACAGAGTGCATCTACTTTTGATTTGCACTCTCTGGTAGTAGTGTGTGTGATCTAGTTAATTTGATTAACATCAACAGATTTTTTCTTTCTTAACCTGGTGGGACCCCAGTGGCTGAGACCAGGTATCACTTCCATTTCCCTGCTCAGACTGCAATTTCTGAGCCAGCTGTGCATCTGAGCACCCTGAGCTGTGAACAGTGAAATTGCTAGTACTCCTCAAGTTCTGTTGTAAGCTGTAGATGTGGAGAAATGCCAGCCTTCATTAGGGTTCAGTCATGTCTTGGGAACAGATTTCATGTGTAGTTGCCTTGGAGCAGCTATTTCCAGTAACAGGAATGTGCTTGTGCTGAAAAAGAGGGTCTCAAGATCTTCCACAGTTCAGAGAAACTAATGATGCTGATGTCCTCCCTGTTTGGATGAGTAACACTTGTCTCGTAAGCTCGGGGTGGGGGTGGCATAGGTTGCATCTTGCTTTCAAACTTGTGGAAGGCACAGAAACTGCTAATGTTATGAGCTAGGAAAAAAATTTGTATGGGGAGACTGGAGCAGGCAGATATGTCTGATGAGGCCAGTCAAATGCAGGTAGGTGCTGGTCTAGCCACACAGACCATTCCTGATAATGAAAATCTGGTGTGCAGTGCCATGTGGTGCATATGCTTTAGTGCTGACAAGTGGCCACAGCATTTCAGAAAGGTTGTGACAGTGGAAGATGTGCTTGAGAGTTTTTTACGTCTTCCCTCAGGACTATGCTTGGAAGTAATTGTATGACATCTTCCTGTATGGTTTTGGAGATGACTGTGGGGCTATGTGTATGGTAGGGCACTGTAACACAGCTGCCAATCTGTGAGAAAATAGAAGTTTTGCTTTGAGCCTTTGGAAACTTGTGAGTTGGACTGTGTAGCTTTGATTTTCTTTTTTTAATGTGGACGGAATCAGCAGCTTCTTCTTGAAATAGAAGTGGTAAAATGATCTGCTAGATTTAGAAGTTGATGGTTAAAGATGAGATTTGGCTTATTATATGGGCTAAAAGGGTAACAGAAAATAGAGAAGAGACAGCTGTCGATGTAGAGAGGAGAAAAAAGTTAACTTTAATCTCCTGTAACCTACATGTATGCGTTCCTACTTCCTTCTCTTTTGCATCTGTTTTGTGCCATAGTTCTTGTTTCTTGTGAGGTGTTTTTTCCCCTTCTAGATACCTACACATATACCACATATACACATATACTGAATCTGTTGAAGTAACGTTTAATTCCAAGAATATTGTGGTTTGAAACCACCAAGGGTTTTTTTTTTGGGTTTTTTGGGTTTGGTTTTTTGGTTGTGTTTTTATTTTTATTTTTGTTTTGGTTTTGGTGGGTTTTGTTTGTTTGTTTTGGGTTTTTGTTTTGTTTGTAACTTGAGTTGTGACTCTAATCTTTAAATGAAATACTTTTGTTGGTGGGATTTCACTGTTCCTTCATAAGTTTTTGTTAGCCGGCAGCCCTTACATGCTCTTGCTTACTTAATTTCTGTGAATGGAAGCAGATACCTGATGTCTTGCCTTCTCTCAGAAATAAGTACTAAGAGACAAACTAGCTGGTACTTGAAACCTTCTTCTTAATAATGCAGTCCAGATAAATATCAGGTTGTTTAAAATCTTACTGTATCACAGATAAAAAGTGTTTGTTCAGTTGTTCTGATTGGCAAGAACTTGCATGCACATGACCAAATACCTGGGAATTATAGCTATCTCATCTCTGATTGGCTCGTACTTCCCCACTCTGGATAATGCCTCCACATCCTGTATTTTGTCTTTGACAATGACTTTTTAAGAGAAAGACTTGGAAAATTCATTGTCAAAAAGACATGTAGTAAAGTGCAAGTAGAATAAAAATAAAAGTTTAAGTAATAGCTGTCTATTTTGAGGTGTTTCCTTTTCCTGGTATAAAAATAGGGTGGAGGGTTGGGGGATTGTGTTATCCAGTGTTTCTGGTAACTATGTGTTACAGTTGCCAGGCAGTGGTACATTTTTAAGTACATGAAAGGCAAGGAAGTTCTGTATCCTGTCTATCCCCATTTTTGAGTTTAATTCAGGTATAGCTCCTTTGGAACTTGTGAAAAAAAAATGAATTAAAGGAGGATCAGATCTTTTAATTCTGTGCAGTCTGAACCATGATTGCTTTTCATGAGGAAATATCGTTAGCTTGAAATTCTCAGGAAATAATGAGTGTCTCAGAACAAATGCATTTGCTGATTGAGTGACAGAAGTTATTAGGGTATCAGCACTATTTCTGTACCATTTCCATGAGTTGAAACAGTGATCTGTGACAGCTGAAGAAGCTGATGAGGCTGACAGACTTCTCTAGCTGGACTTCATTGTCTTTTGTTTAGCTTGGTATTCCTTAAAGCTGTGAATTTGCTGAAAAGCCTTCTATCATGTTCTAGCAAACGCTTGAAGTGGTCTCAACATCATCCAAATGTTTCTGTGTACCTGACACAACCTGTGGACTGGTTGCATGAAAGAATTTAAAAAGCTAGAGTTTAAGTCAATTGAAAACTTTGCTTCCGGTAACAAAGTTGGTGTTTTGAGGAGAGAAAGTTGAGGGAAAATTCAATGAATCCTCTGTCTTGCTTGCATCCAAGGTAGTTGTATCTAGATTGTGCAACACTGGCCTAGAATGCAGCTGAGTCAGCCTATTACAGCTAGAAAGGTTTGATCAAGTCTTTATGTGTAGCCAGAGGAGGAAAATCCAAGGATTTTTTTGACATACGTATTCTTACTCTGTCAGTAAAGCTTGAGGCCTTCGTATTCACCCTGAAGGTAGCCATGCTCTGCAGTTCACTGGATCATATAATTTAGTTTTGTCTACATTTATTTATATTCCACTATTAATGACTTTTAAGGGCATGGAAAGGGTATTGGGCTTCCTGGGTTGAATTTTTTTTCTTTTTTTCCTTTTGGTAGGTTAGAGCTAATCCCTCTTTGTTCAAATAGAGAGAAAAAGGTTGTCTTCATTACTATAAAAATATCACTAGTGCAAAGATAATTTGAATTCAGAATTCATCACTGAGGACCCAGCATTTTATACTGTATTCTCTGAGACAATTCTGCCCTTTACATAGGGGAGAAAGAATGGTAAATTACAAACAGCCATGAACTTAGATTTGGTATAGATTCACTTTTCATAGTGGTACTTCTAACAGATATTGACATTAGTTTCACATTGTAATACCGATTTTAAATGCTGTGATACTCTGATAGTGCTTATGTACTTTTAAAATTTTTTCATTCTTATTTAAAATTGATTTTATTTGTAACCATGATTTGAATACCAGAGTAACAATTCCAGCATTCTAAGTTTTAGATTATCTGTCTGCTACTTAAAGATGCAAGACCTAATACCCAGGAATAAACTCAGCAGTAATGTGTCAGAAAGTGACACCAGAGTGAAAGCAAACCCCAAATTTCCTTAGTTTACCTATTAATAGGACTATTACTTAGGAAGCTTAATCATTTTGGTGGTGACAATAGTCAGTTTTATTCCCTCAACCTCTTATGATCTGGGATTTGTGATGTATTTTTATAAGTGTTTTTGGTCTTCTGTGTCTAATCATTGCACTTCACTGCAGAGGTTGCCTGTGATTCCTTGTCAAGATTTTTCTCTAGTGCTTTTAGTTAATTTTGCCTGTTTGGGCCATAATATCTGTTAACCTTTGTCTGGCAGCAAATGGACGGCTTCCATCCATATATTGCCTCTATTTCTTGTGCAGGCAGGACTTAAGTGTTAGATGGTGAGAAGGATCTGTTCCTTTTCTAATCAGAGTGCTCCCCATCTCCAGTGCCCTGAAGTATTCATGAGCTCTGGACTGTCTGCATTGATGATTAGTGAATCGTGTTTCTTGCTCAGGAGTGTATTTTAGCTTTGAAAAAGATGTGAATTGGAAGGGATGAAAAGTGTAAAATATTTTGAGTCCTCTGAATGCTGGTAGAGCATAAATTCTAGATCTGTCTACTGTTAACAAAAATTGTGGTTTCTTGTGTGCAGAGCAATATTGTGCATGCAGCTTTTCTGCTTTATAGTTACTGTAAATTTTCACAGATTTTCAGCCTCATTATGAACCAGTGTGTGTGTGTTTGTGTGTGCATGTGGTGGGATGTTAATGTCATTTTCCAGGTGCTGCTTTTGCTGACTGACAAGAAATATAAGTTTCACAGCTTTTTTATTTAAAGCTGTTTTGGATGAGCTTACTTAGCACATGGCAGCAGAAGCAATGAGGTTTCCCAAGCAGGTTGCAGTTCAGAAAAGTTACCTAATATAGGAAGAGAACTCCTTCAAAGCAGGCATTGCATATGTTGTCAGATTCTCAAAAATTTCCTAGCATAGGGGATTTTTAAAGAAAAAAAAATAAAATTTAGGTGTGTTTCAAAGTCATCTGTTTGCTAAAAGACTATGTTGGTTTTTTGAGAGGTAGCTTGTGTTCATATTCCTTGTTGAGATCTGTACAAGTGAAACATGGGTGTATTGCTGAAGTCAGGAAAAACAGAGGTGCTTTATGAAATTTCTCAGAAAGTGTGCCAAGAAGACTTCCACTTGAGGTGGGATGCCTTTGAAAATTCAGTCAGAAGCCCCTGTATTCCTAATTTCATTTGTGATTATGTGTAAGTATGTTGAAAGACATAGAAGACATGGGTGAATGTGGCTGAAGTGTTTTAAGGAAGACAAAACTATTTTGCTCACACATTCAACTGCCAAATAAGAAGAAACAGTTATGCTTCTTATAAATGAAATAATTAATTACCAAAAAACCTCAGTATGTGTGTATTTAAATACCCCTCATGATGATACAGGCTGGGCCTGCTGGGGACAAGTAGCAGATCTGGGACAAGGCCCAGGCAGTAAAATAAGGGTCAGCTGCACCTGGGTCAGTATGATACTGACATGATCCTGAGAGCCAGGGTAGAATAGGAACTATCCCCTCTGTTCAGAACCTGCCAGAGCCCACCTGGGTACTGCGTCCCTTTTGAGTCCCTGATACAGGGATGATACTGGTGGGAAACGATGGGAAGCCACAAGAGACACAGGAGAGGCAGGACCAGGTACTTCAGCTGAGAGGAAGGATAGCTTCCATGTCACCTGCCCTCGGGATAGGGGAGATGCAGCCAGGCTCCTCACAGTAGTGTGTGGTGGGAGGGAGGCTTAGAGGCAGCTGAGACATGCTGAAACAGGAGAAAATGAAACTGACTGTAAGGAAGAAATATTTTTCCTGCAAGGACAGGCCATTGCTGGCATTGGGGCCCAGACAAGCTGTTGCCATCACCAGTCTTGCAGTTTATCAAACCCCAGCTGGTTAAGGCCCTGAGAAACCTGGTCTCAGCCCAAAGCTGGCTGTGCTTTGGGCAGGATTGAAGTGGTGACCTCGTGTGGTCCTTCCTGAGTTTTCCTGTTATCCTTTATGTGACAGAAAAACATGTGCGTGTAGTCTAGTTCCATGTGGCACACAGCTTTGTTTTGAGACATTAACGACAGTTAACAGACGTATCAAGAGTGTGAGCTTTTATTCAAGTCAGCATTAAATTGTGGAAATACAATGCATAATGCTCTTAAAGTAATATTTATAATAATAATCACAATAGTTTGCTTTCTGCCTGTGTATACAAGAAATCAAACAATTATTCATCTGGACTGGGGTGAGAAACAGCAAACCGAATTAGAATCTGAATACTCACACTTTCACATTTTCTTACTGCATATCTTGTCCTAAGTAGAACTTGGCTTGTGTGTTGAGTTCTTGCTCTAGGATGATAGTCTGCCCTTTGATGGTGTTTTAAAGTAGCAGAGAAAAATTCTTAAACTTTCAACTTTATATTGCTTAAGAAATATATTAATATAGGATATATTATATTATATTAATATAGGATTTTTTTTTCTTCTTTACAGACAGGAATATAGTTTAACCTTCAATAAAGAGTTAGTTGCAGTAGTAATCAACCCCTGATTTCTCTGTTGTGGAGACAGATTCATCCATCAAGTCCTGTGTGCAAAGCTGAGAGTGCTTACAGAGCACTTACCCAAATATGTTTGATTACCAGAGCACAGCTGCTGTTCTGGGTAATTAATGTGAGACTATAATATCATTCAGATCAGTGCTGTGTCTATAGTTCCAAGGCTGGGTAGCCTCTCTTGCTTATATTCTCTTCTGTCTATGACATTTTATGAAGAATATTGATTTTTGTTTGCTTGCTGGAAATGAAGAGCTTTTTGCATGTCTGGTGGGAAAGCTCAGGCAAGCCTTGCATTTGTTTGAGGAAAGGGCTGCTAAGAATAAATAATAAGTGGAGTTTAGTCGTCTTCCAGCTACCATGTATAAGCAGGGGTTTTCTAATTCTAACTGCCAATCTTCATGGGTGCTCATTAATTCACTATCCTGAAGACTGATTGTTAAACAGTAAAATAAATGTTCTTGACTCAGAAGCTTAGTTTTTGTTGGAGGTTACTGAGACTGAGGTGACCTGAGGCCATTCATTCAGATTAGATTTCTAAGTCAACTTACTTTGAAACAAGTAAGAATTTTTTTAGATTTCAAAATATATAAGTTATTGTTTTCAAAGTTAAAATCTGGAATTTAATTTATAGCAGGAAAGGCAAACAGAAGGGTGTTTTTCAGTAAAAAGCTTTCAGTAAAGCTTTACATTTCCTCCTCATCCCTTCAAAATATACAACCTTGAAAGTTTTGGGATATCAGTAGTTGAAATCAAGCTGAGAGATTTCTTTAAATGAGAAAAATTTTACATGTGAAACTTTGGAAGCTATAACTTTGTCAAAAGAAAGTGATGGGTCTCCCAGGTGTTTTTTAGCCATATTTTGTGTGGTTTGTAATCTCTCTAAGACATGTCGTTGATGCCATCTGTCCGTAAAACTCATTATGTTGCAAGCATGTATTACAACTTCTAAAACAGGATAACTTATTTTCAGCAATTATCAGTACTTTTATTGTCATAAAAATTATGGCATTTGGTACCTTATTTGACTTGAGTAATCTTCATGTAGCTGATTTTTTTGCCTTCTTTTCTAAAAATGTAATAAAGTTAAAGATGTATCAGGATATATATGAAAAACTTAAGAAAGTTGATCATTATCCTGTGTTTATCTGTAACTTGACTTGTTTTGACTAGCACTATCCTTGTTCTGAGGATCACCAATGACACTGAGTCACAAGTCAGGGGCTAGTTAAATGCAACAAATTTAGGTAGATTTTTTTAATTAACACTCTATTTTAGCCTAATTTTCTCTATGTAGAGAAGAGTGGAAATTTTATAATTTACATAAATGAAAGCAGACCATATTAAAGAGATCATTTGCATAGGAGATCATACTGTTGTGCTATCACCTGACTGCAGAGCTTAGTCAAATGTTTGCTGGGAAGGAAGGATGCATTTTGTTGCTTCTGTTTATTAATTCCGCTTTTTTTTATTGGGAGTAATGTCAGAGTTTTTTTGTTTTGTGTGTTTTTTTTTTTTTTTTCCTTCCAGTTGTGATAGACAAAATGTCTGCAGAATAAGTGACCTACTCTCCAAACTTTGCCATGAACCATTTGGTTGGACCGCCTGAGGGGGAGATCAGTGAAGAGCCAGCAAACGGAGCAGTGAGTGAGTCAGTGGAAGCTGACCTGGAGCGCTCAGAGGTGGAAGAGGAGCAGAGGTATGCAGTTCGCTACCCAAGGCACACCAACAGCAGCCGCGTGGGCCTGTCTGGGCAGGAGGAGGAAGGCATGTTAGCCCGCTCAGCCAGCACTGAGAGTGGTTTCCACAATCACACGGATACTGCAGAAGGGGATGTGATAGCCACAGAGGAGGACAGTTACGATGTTGAGAGAGTGCAGGAAAATGAGGATGAGAGTGCATATGCAGTGCAGTACAGGCCTGAGTCTGAGGAGTACACGGAGAATGCCGAGGCTGAGCATGGCGAGGCCATTCATAACCGAACATTGCCCAATCACTTAAATTTCCATTCCATCGAGCACGAGGAAGCCATGAACGCAGCCTACTCGGGTTATGTCTACACACATCGCCTCTTCCACCGAGGAGAGGATGAGCAGTATGCTGAGGCGTACGCTGACTATGGGCTGCAGGAGCATGTATATGAGGAAATAGGAGACACACCAGATCTTGATGTTAGGGAGGGCATCCAGCAGTATGAGCGGGAGAGGGAGGAAGCTGACAATTACCGCAAGGAGGCACTTGGTGCCCGCCTTCACCATTATGATGAACGGTCTGACGGAGAGTCTGACAGCCCTGAAAAGGAAGCAGAGTTTGCTCCCTACCCAAGAATGGATAGTTACGAACAAGAGGAGGACATTGATCAGATTGTAGCAGAGGTGAAGCAGAGCATGAGCTCCCAGAGCTTAGATAAGGCAGCTGAAGACATGCCAGAGTCAGAGCAGAGTTTGGAGCATGGCCAGGCTCTTGTCAGTGGTGGGCATGAAAGTAATGGCCAGCTAACATCAGGTTCTCGAGTTATATCTGGCTCAGGAGAAGCTGTACAGAGGTACAGCAAGGAAAAAAGAGATGCAATTTCACTGGCCATCAAGGATATTAAAGAGGCTATTGAGGAAGTGAAGACAAGGACCATCCGTTCTCCTTATACCCCTGATGAACCTAAGGAGCCTATCTGGGTGATGCGACAGGACATCAGTCCATCCAGGGATTCTGACGACCAGAGGCCTCTAGATGGGGATGTGAGTACACAAAGCTTTCACCTCTCAGGTTATATGTATCTAATTCTTTTAACTGTAACATGCATGGCAGTGAGGGAGGGTGCATTATATTCTTGTTCTGTGTCTCATTCTTGAAAAGTACTTTATTTTAAATTTGTACCCTGGATAGCATAAGAGAAGTAAATGTGCATTATCAAGTAGCCAGATTTTTCTTTGTTTAACACTGCTGACTCCAGGTATGCTGTATAAGAATTTGTCACATGAAGCTCTTTATGGGTCTTTTCTGAAACAAATGCTGTTATGGTTTTTACTGCCATTGTATATTTTAGAATAGCAACCAGTTTTCTACTGTCTATCTTTGTTTGCTTTTGTTAACTCTTAAGTTTCTAGGTTTCATGTTCTGTCATGTAACAGTCCCAACAGTTCTGTCAGAAATCTGGTCATTTTCTTTATTATGATATCATAGTTCAGATTCATATTCTAGAAAACTTGCATGTCAACTTGCATTCTCTAGAACTCAGTGTATTACGAACCTCAGTGTATTACATTATCACTGTGAAGTGGTATTTACAGCAACCTGAGTATTGAAGGCAGTTGTTCAGATTTAAGCATTAGCATTTCTGAAATTGTGTACTTTTGGGATGAGGTTTAACTTCGATCAGCATTGTCTGCAAGGCTGGGGTTCCAGCTGTCTTTAAGTTAATATTTACTACATTTTTTATGAGTTTTGTGCATTATTTTATAAAGTAAACTCAAAAGCAACTGTTAAATAGGTTAAAATACAAAAAGATACAAAAAGAGCTGGTAGGCATAATTAACTGACCAAAAAGTATCTATTACATATTATTATTTCAAGGGCAAGTACCTGCAAACATTGCTCCATTCTTCTGTGTTGCTGTGGAATGGGTTTTGTGACCTTTTGTTTGGGTTTGGTTGGGATTTTTGTTCTGGGGGGAGGGGGTGTGGAGGGTTGTTTTTGTTTTGGTTTTGTTGGTTTTGGGTTTTTTTTGTTTTGTTGGTTTTGGGTTTTCTTTTTTCTTTGTTTGGTTTGGATTTTGTTTTAAAGAACAGAAGAAGTAGAACTTGTGTGTTATTTTGGTATTTTAGACTGAATTATTGTAACATTGTAGAAATGCATGGGAACTATTCAAAGCACCTCAGTTAATGCAAAGGGAATTCAGATGGTGAAAAAAGATCACATGCCAGGTATATCTATATACCTGTAACAGGCTTCTGATTTGTTTATCTGCCTTCAAAATGAGGAAGGCTAGTATTCTACAGATAGGAAGAGTTTTTTGGAGCATGGTAGTTGGGATGCTGTAAAAACATGCAAGCTGATTGAGACACAGCTTCCAGATTTTATTTTTCCTGCAAAACTGTTGGAAACACAGTGATGAGGGTGTTGTAGGGCTTTTTTTCTTAATTCTTAATAGAAAACCTTATTGAACCTTAAAAAAAAGCCCAAACAATCAACTATATTGCAAAAGTTATTTCTACAAATATTTTTAAAATTATGTCTATTACAGAGTTGATTTGCAGTCATGTGAGTCATGGCTTCACACTGAAAGAGGGCAGGTAGAGATTAGATACTAGGAAGAAATTCTTTACTGTGAAGATGGTAAGGCACTGGAACAGGCTGCCCACAGAAGATGTGGCTTCCTGATCCCTGGAAGTGTTCAAGGCCAGGCTAGATGGGGCTGTGAACAACCTGGTCTAGTGGGAGGTTGGAATAGATGATCTTTAAGATCCCTTCCAAAACAAACTATTCTATGATTTCATGATATTTTGAGTGAACAAAATCTCTCCACTTCACACTCATAGAACACAATCTTGTTCCACAAGAATCAGCAATGTAAGTGTAAATTGTTCTGTCCCCCTCAAAAAAAGAAAAGAATCTCAGATGGGGGCTTTTCAGTATAACCAGTATATGCCAGAGATGTTTTTCAGTCTGATTTATAGTATTGACCTGGAAATGTGAGTGTTTTTACCTTCAGGCAGACAACATTTTCTTGCCCCAGAAGTATCAAATTGCTGCAGATTAATAATGGAAATTGGGTGGGGTTTTTTTGCCTTCAGTTATTTTGTAGGTCTACTTTGAAAACTATCCTCAAATTGTGTTAAACAATTTTCTTTCAGAGATAGAACTTACCTGAAAATATTTCTAATAATATTGCCTTTTTACTCATGTGATACTGAAACTCATAAGACTTCTTTAGACACAAACAACAGTCACTTTTTATTTAGCTAGAAACTGTCCACTGGAGACCAGTGAGGCAAGAAGAATGATTTCTGGTTGAGGCTCATTAAATACAGCAGCCTCCTTTGCCTTTTTTCCCAAGAAAGTGACTGTTACTCCCCAGTGCTAAGCATTTGGGTAATGCATTCACAGCAGAATGTTTGGTAGGATGCCATTTAGAAGTGTCCAGAGACTGTTTTAAGAAGTTAACAATTTAGAGGTCTTTAGCTAGCTTGCAGCTAGGTATAGTCTGGGACTGTTAGGAAAGACATGCAATGATTGTGACAGTAAGGAAGATACAGATCACTGTATCTGTGTGTACAGATTCCAGTTTTATTCACAGGTAATCTACCAGGATTATCAGTCATTCCTGGATATTTCTTCTCAAAAGAAGTGTTTGGTAGGCTGTATGAGAAAAGTAAATTGCTCACTCCCCATGGACAATTCTGCTGTAATAAACTCTGGTAGTCCTGTGGAGTAGGAGGCAGGGAGTAGACTTCTGTGAATAAATAAATAGTTTAAAGAGGTACCTGTTTAATATTTAACAATGGAGATTATTAGCTCCCATGTACCTTGTGCACCCTGGTTTAATGATGCATGCTTTCACTTGAATCAGATGTGGTCTGGACAGTGAGTTTGAGCAGAAAGTGTACTTGTGTATTTGATAAAAGCTGAAAAATCCTCAGTGTCTTTTGAAAAAAGGCAGTAACAGTATTTTTTAACATTTGCCACACAAATGAGATCTGTACAATTGGCATATATTTCCAAAGTCTGTTTATCAGAAACCTTTTAAACCAAAGCAGACCATCATTTCGATATGACCTCATGAAGATCTCCGTTTCAAATACAATAGCAGTTAGAGCTGCACAGCTGCAAGAAGTGTGGCATCAGGAAACTGAACCTTGATGGAAAAGGCTGTGTAACTGCATTGTTGATTCTTGTGGAACAAGATTGTGTTTTACGAGTGTGAAGTGGAGAGATTTTGTTCACTCAAAATATCATGAAATCATAGAATAGATTGTTTTGGAAGGGATCTTAAAGATCATCTATTCCAACCTCCCACTAGACCAGGTTGTTCACAGCCCCATCTAGCCTGGCCTTGAACACTTCCAGGGATCAGGAAGCCACATCTTCTGTGGGCAGCCTGTTCCAGTGCCTTACCATCTTCACAGTAAAGAATTTCTTCCTAGTATCTAATCTCTACCTGCCCTCTTTCAGTGTGAAGCCATTCCCCCTTGTCCTGTCGCTACATGCCCTTGCATACAGTCTCTCTCCAGCTTTCATTTAGGCACCCATCAAGCACTGGAAGGCTGCAGTTAGGGCACCCAAGGCCTTCTCTTTTCCAGGCTGAGCAAGTTAGCTTTTGCTCACCATTCTTGTCAGATTCTCCACTGGAAACCTGCTGTGAATGTACCTAGCCAAGCACAGAAATTGTGATGTTTAAAGGTCTAAATAGAATACATGCAGTGCATGGATCTGGATTTGAGGATAAATGTTCATCCACATGTTCAAGTGGAAAGGATTACAGTTTTGTATAGTAGATAATTCAAAATGCGATGAAATATTCTGGTATTTAAAGTGCATGGAAAAAAAGTATCTTTGTTACAGAGCTTTGAGAAGAGCTGCTTACTTAGCTGGGGAAGTACAAAAATGTACTGAGAAAAGCACTGGAAGGCTCAGAAAGTCAAGTAGCATTTTTTGAGCTGTGAATTAAACAGAATGGAAGCAGGCTGACTGCTTCAACTCTGCCATAATCAGAAGAAAACAGTGGTTTGGAGGTAGAAATCGTCTATTTGAGAACCAATTATCACTACTTTTTTCTGAGCTCTGTTCAGTTATCTATAGGGTCGTAGATCTGAAAACCACGTTTTGTTGATGTCCAGAACATGATTTACTTCTGCATGACAAGACTCTGGTTTTGCAAAGCCCTGTCACTGGTGTTTATAATCTCTGTTCCTCTGCAGACATTTGAGGTGGTGGGATGTTAGAATAAATCCTAATACAAAGTGAAATCACGTATGTGGGTGATTTAGATTTGTGAAGTAGAAATTCAGAGCTGAAGACAAGTCTGCCAGGTGGAACAGAACTGAGCTGCATTGTTTTGCTTCTCTGTTGTTTTTGGTTATGTATATTTTATCTCAACCCTTGCATTCTCAGTTGCAGGATTTTCTCAATTTTGATACCTCTGTGTTTTCATGGAGATGAATTTGCTTCACTTCTTCCTCAGCAGGAGTAATGTATTATTAAAAGGCAACAGAGAAGTCTTTTAAATAATTAAGCAGGCTTCAGTAATAAATGAACTAAGAGGAAAAAAGAGAGAAAAGAAACAATTGAAATAAAGATGAATTTTTATTGACAGTATATTGTTGGGTTTTTTTCTGAGTAGGTCTATTAAAACTGTTGGTTGAGCACACAAACTATATGTCAGCTTTCCATTTATGAGAGACCCAGACTTAAGTTTATGCATGGAAAAAAAGCCCCAAATTCCTCAACCAAAAATCACTAAAGAACCAGAGCAAACTAAAACACAAAGCATTTTATTAATCAATCACACAGAAGAAAGCTTACATTTAGCAATTAGTCTGCTTGAAGGCAAACGCTCCCAGATGAGTTACTGGTTTTAAGTTATGGTGAGCACTGGATACATAACCCCTTGAATATTGATTTGTTTGATTACATTTTTAAGTTATTGAAAGATGAAAGTAACTTGATTGTTCTTTGCTGTTGAAAACTAAAACAGCACTTGCTATAGTTAAAATCTTCTGAACATGCAGGAGGAATCCACAGTGATGTTTTTTCAGACTAACTCATAAAACTGCACTCAAAGTTACGTGAAACTATGGCTAAGGAAGTCTGTACTCAGAGAAGCAGCCAGCACTGAGTTTGATCTCTCAAATGGGATTGTTTTTCATTGTCCAGATGGTGGTAAGTGACAGAAGGCTCTGTCTTTGCAGGACATCCTCACCTGGATCAGGGGAAATTCCACAAACCGAGACTTCCCAAACTGCATTTGTTCTTAGATACAGTTGGTTTGTGATCCTATGTGACCCCTCCTGCATGTCTGATCTATTGCAATTGTTTACCTTAAGCTACATACAAAATATCTCCTTCTTTAAATGTGTAATGAGACTGTTGTACGTGATGTTATCTGCATATGCAGGAATAATTTCTGATGATTACCAGCAAGTGTCTTACCCATAAGCAAATTGGTCATTTCTGTGGCAGCAACTGCATGAGTCAGCTGTTGGATCAGAGTTCTGACCCAAGAGTTGCTTGTTGACAGAGCTTCTCACTTCAAATGCTAACTACCCAGGGTGGTAGTTGAAATGAGAAAAGGTGCTTATCAGTTTTCTTAGGCACAGGAGGAGCCTTTTGGGGAAATCTCTTTAGGCTGCCTGAAATTCTTCTATGGAGAGTCCTATAACAGTTAATCATATGTGCTGCTCTGAAGAAGCAGTTCAGCCAGTAACCTTGTCTCAGGTCATCTTTCCTATCATGTACGCACAAACTGACAGGGGGCAGGTCCCAGACTACCCAGCAAACTGATGGGTAAATGCATGCAGTATGTGCAGAGGCAGTTGTACCAGAACTACAGTACAAAGTTAAATCCATTAGCTTTTAGCTTCATTCTGTATGGGTATTTATACCAACTAAAACCTATGGTCTCAGTCTGTATTTTAGTGAACAGAATTCGAGCTGTACAAATAACAGAGGACACTGCCATCACATAGTTGGCCTAAAACCTGGGAGATTTACTGCCATAGTTGTCCTGATAAAGGCAGTTCTTGTGATAGAATGCATCTGACTATACTTGTGCATTGGACCTGAAGATTCCATAGTGCTTTGACCTTTTCCTGATGTGTATAGATTCTTTTCAGAGCACTACCTCTAAAATAAATAAAATAAAAAAACAATTAAACCCTCTCTTCAGCTGATTGTCTCCTGAGCTGATGTACAAAGATACTTTGCCATACCTGTGCCATAATACCTGTAGGTAGAAATTAGTGTCAATTAAGTAATATCCTGTTTTTTAAGTGAATCTTGAATTTCTGAAGCATTAGTTATTTGTCCACACATATGGTACTATAAAAAAGCTCTGAATAAACTACCTTTTTCAAAACAAAAAATGAACAGTGCTGTTTAGCATCTTTGTGAGCAACATGGACAGTGGGATTGAGTGCACCCTTGGCAAGTTTGCCAACACCAAGCTGAGTGGTGTGGTCAGCACTCTGCAGGGAAGGGTTGCCATCTGGAGAGGCGTGGGTAGGCTTGAGAGGCAGACCTGACCTGTGAGAGCCTCCTGAAATTCAGCAAGGCCAAGTGCAAGGTCCTGCACGTGGGCCAGGGCAGTCCCAAACACAAACTGAAGAATTCATTGAGAGCAACTCTACACGTAAGGACTTAGGGATGCTGGTCAGTGAAAAACTTCTTACAAGGGCATGTAGTGATAGGGCATTTTTCATGCTATCTAATCTAAACCTACAAATTTAGATTAGATACCATGAAAAATTCCTTAGCATGTGGGTGGTGAGGCACTGGCACAGTTTAACGAGGTGCATCTTCCACATCCCTGGAAGTGTTCAAGGCCAGGCTGGATGGTGCTTTGTGCAACCCAGTGTACTGGAAAGTGTCCCTGTCCATGGCAAGGGCAGTAAAATTTATATGGTCTTTAAGATCTCTTCCAATCTAAAAGATTCTATGACTCTGTGATTCTCTGATATCATCCCCTCTGTCCTAGCCTGTGTGGCCCTTAAGCTGTACTCTCTTAAAATGATCTGCTGCCAAAAGCACATAAAACAACACTGCTTTTATAAGTGTCACTGTTTCAGTGTCAGTTACATGTCTCTTCATGAGCTGTATAGGAAACAGCTGATTGACCTGGATAGGTTAGATGCAACACAATCCTCTCCTTTCACAAGTTCCGTTACTAAATCCCTCTGCGCAAGAGCAGGGAAGGTTTCTCAGGTGGAGTGGCTTGCACGTTAGTTAGAGTCAAACAACACCAAAATTGAGATGGAGAATTTTTGGATGTACCAGGTTGAGTATCATAAGAAAAATGTAAGTAGATATTCAAGGGGAAAAGGGATAGCTGTCCGTTTTTATTGCCGCATGTAAAAAAAAAAATCTAATTCCATTGATGGACTTCTGTGCCTAATAACAGTCTGCATTATGTGACCTTACTGTGCTTGTTCTGATAAAAACTTTAGGCTCCTAAAACTTGTTTTGTTAATAACAAATGGCAGTGAAACTGTTGCTAAGCCTTTATTTTAGACTTTGTTTAAAGCAGCTGTGCAAATTATCTATCCAATATGATCCATCAAAATATTTCTTGTTGCTGTGACTGCAATCTTTCCTTGTACATGATATACAGTACCTCTAAAAATACATTTTGGTGTGAAAGAGAACTGAGTGTTAATTTTTCAAATACAGGACTTTCCTGTACAAATGTTTTCAAGGACAGCTCTCATGTCCTGTCATGCAGTAGACTTTGTAAGATGTTTGGTATTTGGATTTGGTAGTTCTGGTTCGGTTTTGGGAAGGGGTTGGTTGTTTGGTTGTTGTTGTTCAGGGGGTTTTCTCCCCCAAAACACGTATTTGAGCAGAGCACATAGAAAGCCATGTAATAACTTAGTTCTGATACTTTGGAGATAAAAGTACCTGATAAAGGCAATTACAGTGCTACTGGAGTAACTGCTAGTACATTTCAAATAATGCACAATTTCTTAATGCTAATTGTCTGGTTTAAATGAAATCATTAGTCTTTATCCTTCAGTATGTGAATATGAGAGTTTTCAGCCATTGTAAAGAGCACTTTTGTGTATGTGCATGTACACATATCATGCTTAACTTGATTTCTTCGTTTCTTGTTTAAAGCTGAATGTCTAGATGCCATTATTGCATTGATGTTATAATGCACCTTTTAAATTTATTCCTAATACAGAAATACTGATTAATAATAAGAAAGTGAGCACCATGAAAAGTTTTCCTTATGTAAATAGGCGTTGCCATTTGTGCAGTTGCATCACTGTGACACTGTTGGCTGGTAATTACACAGCAGCTCAAGGGAGCCTGTATCTCTCCCAAAGCCCCTGCTCACGTACTCTGTGTGGCAAGGAATTCTTCAGTCTGATGGTGTGACCACATGCCAGGTTTCTGGGGATTGTTTCACAGCTGCATCTTCTTCTATCTTGAAGTTCTGATTCAAAATACAGGCAGATGCAGGGACTGCTCTTTAACACAGGAGATATCTGTAAAGAGTTGCTTCTTAACTCTTTTGAAGCGTTTATTATTTAATTATAATTTTAATACTTAGTTATTATCTGAGAGAGAGGAATGTCTGTAAAGAGAAAGAAGTGGAGAAGGGACTTATGGTTTTTTGTTTCATTTCATATCTTAGGGAGGCTAAGAGAAACTTAGATGTTTGGGATTTTAGTTATTGTTCCTGGTTTGATTTTGTGGGTTTTTTGTAGACTGTTTCATGGAACTCAATTTTTCAGCTGCAATAGATGCAGAGCATGAGGGTGGAGCTGCTGCCAGCTCAGACCACTGGAAATGTACCCCATTTCTAATTGACTCATTGTCTCAGAGAAGAGCTATGTCATACTGTTATGAAAAGATAAGAATAACCTTGGACTTGTTTTGCCATCAGTGATGAACTGTTGAGCTGGCATAGCTAGAGCTGCATTCTTCCTATGTTAAAGGAGAGTGTAGAATGCCAGGGCTGTTGGGCTGAATACCCAGCTGTAGGTAAATCTAAATTTCCCTTTTGAGGATTTCCATTTTGTTTTGGGCAGGTATATTTTATAGATATCTCCTTAAAATCTGCCTCTAAAAATGCCTGCTGGGTTAAAGCTTTGTACTCTTTCATTTTGGTCACCTTCATTGGTTCCACATTCTGTGTTCTTGTGTCACACCCTCATACCAGGGCCCCCTGCTCTGTACTTCATATACCTTGCTACAGTTTTTTCTCATCACCAGCATTCATTAGGAATTGTCTATTTTTTAGAATATCCTTTCCCAGAACATTCTTCTCCTTTATCAAGATGCTTGTTGATCAATCACATAGACAGTTTCTCCACTGAATTGTTTATGGAAAAAGGAGAAGAATGAGGAAATCTGATCTAAAGAGCATGTACTGAGCTGACAGCATGAATTGTTGAATATTTTCCAAGTCTTTACTGTATCTAGATTGAGGAATCCCAGTCCTTGATTACACTGGTATTGAATTGTCATTGAATATATTAATAAATTCTTGAATACATCAATATTACTCTGCACAGTTTATAAAAGTTGTTTTCTAAAATAATGGAATAACCTTTATGGACAGCCGCTGTGACCTTCCTCTGCTCAGATTAGATTGGTTTAGCACTTCAGGTTAATAATACCCGAGGGCATGTGTGCTTATGGGGAAGTTTCAGTCTTTTATTCATTTCTTCCAGTTTGACAACTAAATGAACTTTAGCTGAATCCCTGTGTGCTGCTTAAGGTCAATTCACTTTTCTCCCATCACAGCTTACTCCTAAGTGACTTTACCTTTTCTTTCTTAGAATGTCAGAGCATAGGATGTAGAAAATGAAAGAATAATTTCTACATTGGGCACTCACAATGACTTTTGATTTTCTTGCCATGTCTAGTCTCCATCTCCAGATTCCTCTTCACCTCGTGGTGCTGAATCATCAAGCAGACAACATCACCAGGATGTCTGCAGTACAGCAGAGGCTTCCACTAATAAAGAGGTAGAGTAAAACTTTTTAAAGGCCATAGTCTGGTTCAGGCTGCTTATGCCTTTTAATTTTCCTTGCTCCCTTTTACCTGTGCAATTCCTTTTTTTCTTTTTTCTTTCCTTATGCTTCTTTAGCTTATGCTTGCCAAGCTGTCTGATTGAGTTTCTAACATACTGAAGACTCTTTGTCGTGGCATTTCTGACTCTGTGTTCAGCTGTCACTAAATTTGTTCAAGAGGCTGTAGGATACTGATTTAGCAAACAGCCAACATCCCCTCTGTAGCAGAGACAAAACAAAGAAGGCTTTTCCTTTTTTCCACTCACTAAGAAAGAGTATTTGTCAGCCAGATGAAAAAGTACTTAAATTAAATTTTTCCATAATAAATTATGCTGTTTTATATTTTGTATAAAATGGCCTGCAAGTGATTCTTAATCAGAATTCAATTCCTGACTCCAGGGTTCGCATCATAAAGCTACATAGTTTGGGGTTTTTCCCCTTACCTGGTAGTGCTTTAGACTGCAATACTTCCACCAAAACAAAATAAGTGTGAATAGAACTGCTCACAGTGTAAAAAGAAAATATTTTTTAAAAAGGATTTGAATTTGGTTAGAGTGACAGGTTCTGCAAACAGAAAAATCTGCAAAAATTTGGTTTATTTGCCTTTTTTTCATAAACTTGAAAACAATCTAGGAACTACCGTAATAAAATATCATATTGTTACTGATAGTAATGGATAAGTTATTTTCCAAAATTAAAAATGTGATCTACTATAAATGGATTAAAAATGAAACACAAATAATCCATTTGTTCCTTTTAAATTTTGCAATTATCAAGGGATAGAAAAGCTTGTAACATGTATGTAATTGTGCCACTCTGCATTTGCATTTACAAAATAATGAAAAATTTCAAAAGACTGAAGAAACCCCTGATTTTTCATATTCTGAAATTTTCAGCTATAGATCAAGCCTTTTAAGTTTTCCTCTGCTTCAATGTTAGCATATTAGAGCCTTAAGTATTCTTTGCTACAGACTTTATTACTATGTATTTTATATTTTAGCTATATTAGGGTATCAGTAAATTTCTCCAAAGAAAGAAAACAAACAAAACACTGTTGATTTCAATTATTAGAATGCACTTACTCATCATTACAGAGGTGGTAAAGCAAATTTCACTGCAGAATGTACTGGGCTATTAGTTTCCCTCAGATGGGGAAAAATTCCCACTTTAGTATTTCTAATGCAAGAACAAAAGTGATAAAACAGCCTCATAATTTCTGGATTTTTAGGTCTTAGAGAAACATTTTTATTAAATATTAATTTATAATAGCAGATGGCAACAAGATTATTGAAAGTAATAAAATATTAATGACCTTATGAATATTTCATTATTCATGGCTATGTAAAATTAAAAGGTGTAGGTTTCCACCTCTTGGCAACTTTACCTGTTACTTTACTCTTCTAATGGTTTTTGTAGAATGCTTTCTACCTGGGCAATGAACAAGAAAAATTATATTTGTGGGTGGGAATAAAGACATACATAATGGTGGTTTGCACCACTCTATCCTGAAAATAAGTTGCTAGTTAAGGGTGCTGAACAGTTGCTAAATCTGTATCAAAGAGTTTTGTTCCCTGCTTAAAAACAAAGATACTTTGTAAAGTATTTATGAATGTGAGCTGCCTCTTGTTTGTAGGGGATTTGTCCTCTATGCTTGTCAGAGCCCAGTGTTTGAATGCCCCCTTTAGCACTACATCAGCAACTATTACAAACAGTTGTTGGAGTCTGTATGCATAGGTGGTCCAGTAGGAGCATTCATCTGAAGAGGCGAAAGAGCCACAAATGTGAAAAGGCATGTCACAGCAGGCTAAATGCGTTGGCAGCTGCAGGTCATTGATTATTGAATCTTTATTGATGCTAGCACAGAACCTGATGGACAGGATTCTTGGATTCTTAACACAGCTTAGTAATTTTTACAGGGAATGAAAGGAATTTAAAGCTTGCTCTGTCTCAGTTGTCTGTGTCACATGCCTTTTTTTTTTAATTCGCAAATTTTATTTTATAGCAAGACATGCATTGTTGGTTAAAAATATTATTTCTTATATCAATTTTCCATATCTTACAAAGGAAAAGACTCCTTGGTGTTAAGTCAGTCAACCTGTTACATAACTGTCACCTTTCTAGTTTTACCTGAGTTTTCCACTAGTGCACAGACCCTGGTAAGTTGCCTGTTGCAAAGAAATATAATTTGGCATATATTTCTAGGTATATAATCTGGAATTATACTTAAAATTATTGAAGATTTTATGCATTATTCTGATCATGTGTATACATTTTCTTTTAATAGAATGGTATTAAGCAGTCATTGGAGGAGTTACTGCTAGTACAATCAGTTGTGGATTCATTAACTATCCACTTACCTGCCTATGATAGCAGCAGGTATTTCAGGATATCCATTACAAATTATATAGTGCCACACACAATTTTGTTTGATAAATTTTTGTATGTGGTTTGTGTTATTAATTAAACAAAGTGGTGAACCTCACTCACTGGAAGTTGTAGCCATCAGATATCTGAAGGGTTAGTCTCATAGTCTTTCACAGAAAATACCAGTAGGCTGTATGGTATTACTTTAGTGTATGTATCTACATGCACAAGTCAAGATTCTATTTATTCCTTCACTATTATGTAATTGGTGCTACCAAATGTGGTTTTGTGCTCCATACCGTGTAAGCACAGGTGGTGCTGCGGTCATGGTGAATCCAGTCATCCCAGAGAATAGAGGCTGCTCCCTAACCTGTTAGAATCTAGAAAGCTTTTTGTAGGCACTGTTAATGTGAATGATACATCTAAAACCATTCCTAATGAGTAACTTTATTTTGTTAAGGATGGTTTCAGTCATGAATTATAACAGTGAAGGGCAAGTTTTATATTCCTGTATGCATTTATTTCTAATTGGAAGATCCGGTATCTTTGAGGTATTATGTACTTTCCTCCATATTTCTTGATTATTAAAAGTAGTGCACCTATTGGTAGATAATTAATGCACTAGTGAAGACCAACAAGTAAGTGAAATCTGGTCTTACCATATTGTCCACTAAATAGACACAAATGGAATACATTGAATTTACTCTAGTAGGTGCTTAGAGCTTGAAAATAATAAAGATAAATAATAATAAGTGGTTCTATCTTTACTAATAACTATGGCTAATTTAAGTTTGGGTTTTTTTGGCACGGAGAAATTTTTAATGCATATCTGTGCATGCTGTGTTCTGTTTGAAATCCTCTTTGTCTTAATTACAGTCCAGAAAAAGCTTGGCTTCATTTCCAACGTATGTTGAAGGTAAGATAGTTCTACAGTTTCTAAATGTTTTTTTTCACATAAAAAAACCCACCTGTATTTATAATGCATAAAATTTCACTTTTATTTGCCGAATAGAAAAGCTGCTAGGGTTGGGTGTACTGATTTAGATTAAATTGTGTCTAATTTAGAACCTGAGCTAAATCCTACTGTGGTCCTTCAGAAATCCGGAAACATGGTGCTTTTTAGTTTTTTGGTGTTTCATTCATCGTTTCTGTATCACTTATGCTGTTTTTTTTCCTCAGTATCATTTAAAACACTGCTTTCTTTATGGTATTTACACAACACATAAGAATGTGTGTGGACAAGGAAAGCAGACTAAGCAAGAAGACTGTAGTGCTCTGTCTGGCATTGATTTCAATCGGCCGGCTCAATCTAATCTCAGCTGGATTTATGGGCAGGCCTGCCAGTGAAAATCTGCTTTGTTTAACAACTGCTTGCCTCCTAATTAAATACTGCATGCCATCTGAGAGTTAAGGTTTCAGTACTGCTGATTTTTTCCAGAACAATATGAAAAAGCAAGTTAACTGTCACATCAACTGCTGTTGCTTTTTGTATGAGTGTGCATCTTCTGTATACTGCAGGAGGAACACAAGTTGTGTGTAGTTATGACAAAAGCAGAAAATAGAAGTTTTTGGTTTTTTTTTTACTTTTCCATTGACTGTGTTGTTCCATGTGCTTAATGAAATTTTAGAAGTACAGTTGATGTCATACTTTATTTAGACTTCCTCATCACTCCTTGGATTGCTTTACAGTGTACTGTGTTTAATTGGTAATGTGATCATTTTCTTTAGATTGCAAATTGATTGTTGTTTTAGTCTTCAGAGTATAAGCTGCCGGTTTTGGAGTTTCTGGCCAGAATGCCAGTTAGTTCATAGCTAAGCATTGGAATTTTGCAACGCTGAAGGATCTCTCTTAGAATTTAAGTTCATCTCCTATTCATAGGCCTGTCTATCAAGGGATTATATTCTAGATATAGGAATATATATCTATATTTTAAAAGCAATTATCTCCACCTTAAGAAAAAAAAAATAAAATGAACACTAAAATTTTATTGGTGCTTGGTCCAGCACAAAATTCCTTAAAATTACAAATGTTCCATTTTTATGTACTAGCAGTCCAAGGAAAAATTTGCCAGCACCTATACTATGTTTTCATTGAGGTAATAGTTTTGTTGCCAGAGATAATAAAAGGAGGATGTATTCTAAAAAGCAGTGTTGTCTGTGTGTTCACCTCTTATGCAATTGGAGCATTACCTTTTTTGGTGTTTAATATGCACTTTGTTATAGTCTTATATCTTTGCCCATTTTTTCTCCCCTCCATTTTGATCAGAAATTGTACTATAAAAGGTTTTGCACCTCTTTAGTATAGTGGTGGAAGTGGTGAAAATGCCTTGATGTGTAGAGTAATAAATAGCAACACTTAGAAGGCTCTGTGATTTCTGTGTAAATACGTAGTACTTCCAGATGCACGAATTTTCCTAAGGAAATAACTCAATTTCTTAAGGTCATGTGCTTGCAAGTGACTGTTCATTTTGAGAATTTTCGAGATGCATACTGCCTGAGCAAATTGCACACTGGAGATGATCATCTTAAATTTGCTAGTCATAAATTTTTGTATTTAAAAATGATAATGAAGACAAGCCTGCTCACAAGATTTATACATGTGCTTCTGTCTGTCTCTATAGTTTCAGTGTGATATTTGCCTCCAGCTCTTTCATTTTTATTTTAATCATAGTAATGACTTGCTCTTCCTTGAGGCCAAAGCTACCCATGCTCCTTCTGAGAGGTTGTTAGTCCTATATGTTATCATTAGAACAAAACTGGCGTCCTTAGTAATTTGGACCTTAAAGCCCCATCACTTTATAGTACAAGATACCCCTTGATTTTAGAGGAAAAAAGAAAGACAAACATAAACACAGGTGTTTTTTGATAAAATGTGAACATATTTACCATGAGCATCCTTTAATATGATTTATATTCTCACTTGTCTTGAGCAACAATTGTTTTCCCTTACTTCTAAGAACAGGAAGTTTCTTAAGTTAACCAGCCTCGCTTTTGGATCATGACAGTTTTAACATGGTGTCAGAATGAAACATTTTCATGTATAAAATTTTTAGATAAGGTTGCCAAACACCAAAAATCTTACAAATCATAAGTGCTGCTTTGTAAGGATTTGCATTGCTTAGTTATGAACACTTCACATCCCATCATTTTCCACTTTTCCAGAAGCTGTTGGGTGTTGGATCTGTAAGGATCTGTGGACTAAGAGTGTTGGTTTGCCATCAAGAGAGCCCATGCTCTGTGTATTTAAAAACATTTTTATTTAACTCAGTGCTTTACCACACTATCCTTGTTAAGACTACTATTTTTAAAGGTCTGTGGCATAAAATTATTGTGATGTGTGGTATGTGTAGAGCATTCCAGGGAGATTGCTCTGCCTGTTGCACCATCTGTGGTTAATGCACAAGCAAGAAAGAGGCTGATGGCTTCTATGAAACTGCACTTGTGCTTGTGCTTGTGACTGTTGGTCTGAGAATTGCAAGGCTCTTTTTGGTGGGTGAGGAGCAAGCTGAGTGACTGTGTCTGTCCCTTTATTGCAGTGAAAAATTGTAGATTATTTTGCTCCAAGCTGATCCCTACTCAAAAAAGAATGAGCTATTGTGAGAAACAGGCTGGATTAACAGTTGTAGCTTTTGCTGGAGAGATGTTGTACTGGGTTTGCGTAGCAAGGTTTTGGTAGTGGGGTGGCTACCAGGGTGTCCTCTGTGGGAAGCTGCTGTAAGCTTCCTGACTGTCTGATAGTGTCAGTGCCAGCTGGCTCCAAGACAGACCCACCACTGGCCAAGGCTGAGCCCATCAGTGACAGTAGTAGCATCTCTGGGATAATGTATTTAAGGAGGTGGAAAAGACTCTGCACAACAGCAACTGCAGCTGGAGAAGAAAGGGCTGGGAATGTGTAAAAAGAAGGATCTCTGGAGACAAGGTTAGTGGAGTAGGAAGGACTGGAGGTGCTCCAGGTGCCAGAGCGGAGGTTCCCATGCAGCCCATGGTAAAGACCATGGTGAGGCAATTGTGCCCCTCCCGCCAATGGAGCTCCACAGTGGAACACATACCCACAAGCAGCCCCTGGAGGACCTCATGCCAGATTATGTGGATGCCCAAAAAAAACAGGCTATGACCCCGTGGAAATCCCAGGCTGGAGCTAGCTCCCCACAGATTATGTGGCCCAGTGGAGAGAGGAGCCCACCTGGAGCAGGCTTGTTGGCAGGACTTGTGATGCCATAGGGAGTCCACACCAGAGCAGTCTGTTCTGAAGGATTGTCTCCTATAGGAGGTATGCCATTCCAGAGCAGAGGAAGAATGTGAAACCTCTTCCCCATGATGAAGAAGGAGCATCAGAGACAGCATGTGATGAACTGACCACAGCCCCCATTCCCCTGCACTTCTGGGTGCAGGAGATAAAGAAAATTGAGAGTAAAAGTGAGTCCAGGAAGAAGGGAGAGATAGGGGAAGGTGTTGTAGCATCTGTTTTTATTTTTCATTATTCTACTCTGTCCTCATCAGTAATAGATAAAACAAGTTTGCACAAGTGGAGTCTGTTTTGCCCATGACAGTAACTGATGAGTGATCTCTCCCTGTTCTTGTCTTGCCCCATGAGACTTTCATTATATTTTCTCTCCCTTGCTCTTCTGAGGAGGGGAGCAATAGAAGGGGTTTGGTGGACAGGGTCAGCCCACAACAAATTTCGATACAATTAGTTTGATGTTTTAGTGCCTTTGAAAGTGCTGGTTGCCTTTTTGTCGTGCTAAAATGAAGCATTTCAGAGGAGGATTTGCAGCCATCAGGTGCAGACTCAAGTTGTTGCAGTTCTGCTTTTGCTGTGTTTCACCATGATTGTCTTCAGTGATGGCTTTCCTGCATTACAGTTCCTGGACCTTGCGATCCTGAAGACTTAATTGATGGAATAATTTTTGCTGCCAATTACCTTGGTTCAACTCAACTCCTTTCTGATAAAACTCCATCCAAGAATGTGAGAATGATGCAGGCTCAGGAAGCTGTCAGCAGGATCAAGGTGAGGCGTAAATCCTGCTGCTTCTTCTATGGCTGTTTTATGATTGTGGATATGAACTTCTTTCTTATGCAGTAATTTTTTCAGGTGAGGTTATCTGTAGTTTCAGAACGAAAGGTGCCTCACCTTTCCTTTGCAAAATGAATCGTATATGCTGCTTATAGAACAAGACTGATAAGGGGATGTTACCAGGTCATTTAAATTCCCTATGGTAATACTCGTGCTGTGTACTGAATAAGAATCTGAAGTGAGTGGTAGTCAAAGTTATGTATTATCTGGGTGTAGAGGGAAAGCAAGTTAAGGAAATAACTAGTAAGTATTGCAGCTGCTTCTGGCTCGGCACTCAATGGAACTGCTGCTGTGGTAGTGACTACAGTTATTTTTGACCCTGCAGCTTGTTTCTCCACACAAAACAGCTGTGAGCTGATTAAAAACAAACAAACAAACAAAAAACCCAAAAAAACAAAAAAAAAAAAAACCTGCCTGTGATGGTACAAAGAGGTGTGGAAAAATAATTTGTCCTGGAATCTGAAAAATCTTGTTCCAAAAGAGAAATTCTATCTGATTTCTGTACATGCCATTTCCAGCAATGGGAATGCTGCTGTACTGTAAGTTACAATTATGACATTGTCAGCTGAAATTAGGATGTGTGGATGAAGTATTGAACGGTTGTACAGCATGCTGCAACATTCCCACTACCCATACACAACTGGCTAGTAGGCACAGAGCTTTATCTTCTGCTAATTCAGCTAATCAGCACAACCCACTCTGGGAATTTTTCTTATTTTAATAAATGTGTGTTCTTCTTTTGTATATTTTATTTTGGGTTCCAACTCAGATTTGGTGTGCAATTATATAAAAGAGAAAGGAAGAGGGGAGGTTATCAGCAAGACCAATATTATTATCTGTTAAGGTCAGCTGATGCTTCCTATTCCTTTTATTCATTCCACTGCTTTCCACAGCAAGTGTTCAGTTTAGTCTCTGTATATAACTTTGACACAGAAGCTCCAAATAGAGCCATTGAGACAACTTCCAAAAATTGTAATTTTCTGGTGTTCAAATGCATAAGCTCTTGTAACTTTGTCTCTGAAAATGGTAAACATTCAGATATTTTAGAAAAGGCAGGAATGTAGCCATCCTATTAAAGATTATACTCCACCATGTCTGTATAAGTCTTCACTACCTTGAACTACTGAACCTTTTACAGAAGAGTGATTTATCTTTGTTCATTGGCAACTCTGGATTAAGTGACATTCTTTAAAAATACATTTCATGCAGCTTTTTCAACAATGGCAGTTCTTTGTGAGTTCTCCCCAAACCTGCAGGGAAGAGCTTTTTTCTTATAGAATCTATTTTTTCCTGCTCTGGGCAAATAAGGCTGTACCCTTCTGTTAAGTAGTCTCTTTGTGTTCCTTCTTGATGCTTGGCTGTGTGTTAGAAAACTTGCCTGATTTGAGTGAACAGGAAACTAAAGGTAAGGGAGAGAAACAAGGGCTTTGGTGAGGCTGGATCTGGGAGGGACACGCCACTGGAGGGTGAAAGGAAAGATTAGCATTAGCTATCATAGGAAATAGGTATCAAGAATGGGACTTGAACCACAGGGAGTTTGCACCTAGAAGGTAAAGCTTTTGTAGGAATACACATTAGAAAAAGATTGCAGGGATGTGATAGACAAAAACAAAACTGAATTGATTCAAACTGGGCCTAAGAGGTGTAACAGAATCTTTCTCTGATACAAAATGTATTTTGTAGAAATTTGTTTTAAAAATTACTGTTCTAAGGATTGTTATGCCTCAGCATTTCTGTGCATCAAAACAGAAGAAATCTATTTAATGCATTTCACTCATTAACGCCATAATTTGTCTATCTATGTAAATCAGCAGCCATGCATATCCTTTCTTATAGTGTGTTTGCTTCAGGCTTGAGGCCCAGGTGATAGCATTTGTGACCTGGTAAAACCCTAGCTGGTGTATTTAATTTTATGAAACTTGATGTATTTCAGAAAATTATTGACTTGTATTGTATTGTTCACAAATACATTTGAAGACTTCTTGGACAGTTACTGCTTTCTGCTTCTACGCAAAGCACAGGCAATCCCCCTCCACCTTAGGCTTCATGGCTTATTAGGGTTGATTTTGGCTGGTTTTGTTGCTGGTTGCCATTAAAGCTTATAGTTTTCAGACAGAAATTCATTATGACAGATGGACTTCCTTCTGCCAGATTCATCACTGCATCAGATATTCCATATCCTAGATGTGTAAATGATGGCTTGCGCAGTGACTATGAAGGCTGTGCCCTACTCATGTTTGTTTACAGAGTGCCTTACTTGTTGCATGTCAACCATTTCTCTACTGTTGAAGAAAACAAAGCTTTAAATTAAGAATTTTTAGAAGAGCTTTTAAAAATTAAGGGCTTTTAAAATACACAGACTTGAAGCTGAGTATTAAAAAGAGGTGAAAGAGCTTTGTTTAAGCCCTGCTATTTATACCTTCACAAAAGCGTGTACCGTCTGAATTTAATAATCCCTAAAGTGCTTCCTTTTAGCAAAGCCTTCAGACCACATATTCATTCATTTGGAATATGAACAGACTTTGAAAACAATTCTCCAGGCTTTTTCTTTAAAGAAGTAGCTTTTCAGTTGGAAGTACAAGAGTTGGGTGTTTTCTTGCTTGGCCTTTGTCCCTGTGAAATCCAGCTAAGTTAAAACAGACACGCTGCTTTGAAGGTGCTCATCAAATGTAGTTAGGAATATTTCATTAGGAGACACTTTTAGCATGCTAGGGGGTAGGTTTGAACATCTCTAAGTTACACCTGGTTTAATTCTGAGTGCAATTTAAGATAGAACACATTTGTGGATATTTAGTTTAGTATTTCACACATTTTCACACACTCAGTGTCCTCTCGATGCCCAATGAGTTGCAAAACATTTTTTGTAGAGACTAAATGGATTGAATAAACTTGGTACCTCTCTGTAGCAAAAGCAGAAGCTTCTTGTATTTTAATGTATTGTAATTTTGGAAATTGCATCTATATAAATAAATACATATAACTTACCTTAAATGAAAATCCTGTATTCTGTATATTAAAAAAAAAAATTGTGTGGATGAGGTATATTCTGTTTCTTTTTTTTTTCTTTTAGAGATACAGAAATAATCCTTGGTTTGAGTTAGAAAAATAATGTGGTGTTAAAGAGGATTTGTCTAATAAAGTGTTTTGCATAGAATTATCCTAATTTTTTTGTTGTTCATGGACCATAACTTCTTTTGTGACATTTTCATGCAGTATTAAATCCCTTGGTAAAAGTGCTTGATCCATGTAATTGCCTTATTTTATGAAATATTTGAAAGTAGTTCTTCAATGTGCTTCCATTTGAAGAACAGAATTTTCAGTATATTGAGTTATAGTACATTTTGGTAAATTGTTGATTCTGCATTGTAAAGTTGTAGCTCAAGGATTTTTTTCCCCCATTTTTCTTAATTTTGCCCTGTGCTTGTCTTCTTTTGGGAGGTCTGTTGTTCTAAGGTTTGGGAAGGGTGAGAAAGAAAAGCTTGATTTTGGAAAGATATCTAAATGCTCTATCTCAGGAGTGTCTCCTCCTTGCCCTGTGTATGACAGGCAGCTGTTACTTAGTAAGTATATTATTTCTAAATATTAATTTAAATTGAGAGTAATGTAATGAAGGGCCTGCCATAAGGCAGTTTTAATTGCTTTTGCAATAGTTTGCAATCACCTGTTGCAACATAACCTATCAGGCTATAAAATACTTCTTAGTTTGAAAAAGGTGACTAAAAGCTATTTTGAGAATGTTTCTATTTGTAAATAAGCAGTGTGGCCTAAACTTTAAGTAGCTGGTTTCAGATTTGTTTAGACAAAATCTGACAGATTTAAGTTGTGAGCATCAGTATTAAAATGTTTGATGTGTCTCATGATTCAGGCCTCCTATTTGCTCCTCGTAGAAGTACTTAGTGCTGAATCTCTCTGGAGCTTGTAACTCTAAGCCTCCTTCCCACCATGAGCACACCTGTAAATTTAATTAGCAAAGAGCCTGTTACTGTTGGAGGTTAAGGGCTAATTGCCAGCCTGGTGAGTCTTGCATTCCTTCAGTGAACAGGTCTGTAAATTTCGGTTCACCATTGGTTTGAATTCATGATTGCAAGACTGTAAAAATTATGTTTGTTTGGGTTGCTAGTAGAAATGTCTTTAAAGGTGTTTCTGGAGCTGAAATACATGCTCCACTGCTTGCTTGAAAAAATGTGATGGTGTGAACATATCTTTGCGTAGGTATCACAGGAAAATTTATTGACCAGTTCACTGTGTGAACATTGGTATGGATTTATTTGCTCAGAAGGAGGAGAAGGTGAAAGTGACAGTTACCTTCTGTCATTTCATTTTTCCAGGAAAAAGCAGCATAGTGTTAGGGAGGTTGTTTCTTTGAAGTCTGTTGAAGTATGAGATCTGAAAAACCTGTAATAACAAGACATACAATTTTTCACTCACCTTTTACATTGGTGTACCTTCAAAAGAAATAACTTCATGGTTTACACTGCTGTAAGTGAGGAAAAGCTCTGTTCTGTTTCTTAAACCATCCTCCCCCTACCAAACCTCAAAACCAATTACACACAAAATAACCTTGTTTGTTGCAAGTAACATTTTAAGTGAAAAAAAAAATCCTTTTGTGTTCTTCCTGACTCTTTTGGTGCTGTTTCTTTTCATTTCTGAAATTAATTTTGCTAAACATAAAATTTTACGATTTTTTAAGCTAAAAAAAACAAGAGGAAGTTAATTTAAGCAGGGACTAATTTAGACCAACTAGTAGTCTGTGAGCCCTGACATTAGTTTGTAGATTCCTGCTTGACTCGGAGTCTCTGTAAGTTCTTCTCTAACTGTTCTCCTGTCTCTGTTTGTTCCATGCTAAGCAGATGGCCCAGAAATTAGCCAAAAGCAGGAAGAAGGTGCAGTATGAACTCCATCAGCTTGATGTTATGCTTGTTCTTTTGTTTTCTGGGAGGGTTTTTCCCTTTCTTTTTATTTTGTGGTTTTATTTTCTGCATCCAGCAAGGTTTTTTCAGATTTATTTCTGAGCCACCATGCAAGTTGATATATCTGAGAAATCAGTTGCCTGATTGGCCATTTTTTGTTGTTTCTCATTAGCCATTTCATGTGTAGAAATAGAAGAAAGATTGGATTTATCAAATGGTTGCAGGCAGTACCCAAAATGCATATTAAAGAATCAGGACTGACAAAGGTTTAAACATTGTAAAATGATGGATTAAAATGAAGTGGGGTTTTTTTTGTTTGTTTGCTTTGGGATTTTTTTACTTTTTTTTTTTACTTTTTAAAAAAAATTTAACCTTTATGTAGGAGGGCTTTGTTTGACTTGCAGAGATGTCAAATTGCTGGATGCAAAAAAAAAGTGTATGTCTATACATACAGTAATATACTGAGATTGACTCATCTTTGTAATAAGTTTTTTTTTTGTGGAGCTTTCAACTACCTTTTAACAAATGTAATGTAAAAAATATTACAAATGTTTGCTTTCTATTAACAAAATATTACTTCTTATGTGGGTTACTGCTTGAAAAGTATGTTGTCTGACTGTGAAGGTGTTCTTACCAGAACTGCATTATAAATAGTTCAAACAGTACCTCCTGTGGTACAGGTTTTTCCATTGGTCTTGGCAGCCACTGCTAGCCCAAACAGAAATTCCTCAGGCAGGAGATACTGTTAGGCCTTTCTATGGCTTATATGAAAACCTTATTTGAAGTGGGATTTATAGTGTGCATAAAATGGTAAAATCATATTACTTTTCAATAAATCTTTATAGTTCATGTTGCAGTCAGGTATAATTTTACTGAATCACAAAAAATAGCAGGCAAGCTTTTATGAGGCTAACTTTTTTTTCAAAAAATACCCAATTCACTTTCACGTATATGATATAGTTTCCACATCTTTGTGTTTATCTTTTGCTTCTGCAGTCTAATATTCTATCCTGCATTGCTGTTCTGGTAACTGTGTCTTAGTGTACCCCTGTACGTGAACTAACATAATTATTAGTAAGTATGTTACCTAATGTGTTTGTTTGACTCTAATCCATTTATTTGCAGGCTCCAGAAGGTGAATCTCAACCCATGACTGAAGTGGACCTCTTCATTTCTACACAGAGAATAAAAGTACTGAATGCAGATACACAGGTATAGACATAGACACCATTGTTAGTATTGTTGGAGTAGACTACTGGAATAGACTTTCACATACATGTTAAAATTTGTCTTTAAAATGTGCTGGATCTTGTATTCCCCTCTAGGCAGAAATCCATGGTCAAGAACCATGTCATACAAGCAATTTTTCTGGTGTGTCTGACTATAGAAATAATTAGAATTTGTGGGTAAGATAATTCCAGTCAGTTTATGTCTTCTGAGCCATGCTGCATCAAGTAATGATTGTGCCCAGAGTAGCCCAAATTGTTAAGCTGCAATAATTTGTTTATAGTCCTGTACACATACATACATGCTCAGCACATGCAGGTGCGGCAGTTGAGGTCTTGATGTGCTTTTCCACAGAAAAAAAAACCATAAAACTTTCTCTTTGTTTTATTTTTGGAAAGTGAAGCTCTTGGTTTCTGTTGTGTCTCCCTTCAGGCATGACAGATATTACAGACTTCACCTAGCAGAGGTCTTACAGCTATTTGTGTGTTTTTATAATACTAGATGGGCAATAAGAACTTAGTTGAGGCAGCTGCTTATGTTGGTTTTTCTTATTCCCCAGGAAACCATGATGGATCATCCCCTGCGGACCATTTCTTACATTGCTGATATAGGAAATATAGTTGTTTTGATGGCTCGTAGGCGAATGCCACGCTCTAACTCCCAGGATAATGTGGAAGCATCTCACCCCTCTCAAGATGGAAAGAGGCAGTACAAAATGATTTGTCATGTCTTTGAGTCTGAGGATGTAAGCAATTACATTATCTTGTATTTTTCTAGGAGTGGAAAAGTAAGCACAATTTTATAGGCCCAAAGTCCATTGTGAGTGGTCCTGTTTGCTTTTTAACTGCACACAGTATTTCATCTAAGCAGAGGAACTTGCCTGCCACTTATATGTTTGGACATGACATGTCACAGGAAATTGGTGTTTATAGAAATGCTTACTTTTTTAAAGCTTCTTTAGTGCCTTCCAGTAACAGTGATAGGAGGGTCCAGTTGCTGCAGGTTACAAATACCAGCTGAAATTTTGTATAAGAGAGGGAAAGTCTATCAGAGGTGCTTATTTTCATAGGGAAATTCTAATCCCAAGTCTTGCATTGAGGATCAGTCACTGACACATACCAGAAAAGTGATTTTTTATTTTTCAGGTGGTTTGTGTAGGGGCTGTAGTTGCTGTAGTTGCATCATATCAATAAGCCAGCAAAGAAAGGTTGTAATTTCAGCTATCCCAAAATATGCTGAATAAAGACACAAATGACTAAATTTTAATCTATGGCACAGTTAAGATACTTTACACAGGACTAAATTACCTTACACAGGACTTATCTCCTGTCTTCACAATCAGTGTATATAACTTGCTGATTTTATGTACTTTTTAAAAGTAATTTTCAGTAACTGAAAAGTGAAATCAAACTTACTAGATTGAAATGGTTAGATATGTAATTTTTAGGATCATAGTCAAGTTAGCCCTAATAATCTGGGAAGCTTACATACTCAAGAGAAGTAAGTAAAAATTCCAGTTTCTTCCATATATTCCAAACTACAGTGAACAGCAAGGACTTTGAGATGGGAGGGTTTTCTTGAATAAGGAGCTGATTTTATGAAATAATTTTATGTAATCTGCTCTAAATCTCTGTCTGACTATATTATTGCACATAAATATATTATTGCACATGAATGTGTATATGTGTATAACCCACTGCTCAAGTTAAAAAGTAAGGACTAGCACTCATGAAAGTAATCCTGGACCAAAATTGACAGTGTATAAAAATTCTGGATTATTTCCACAAAATAACATGTAAACCTGTTTTGTAAAGCCTTGTAAGAATCTGGTGGGAAATACAGTAGCCAATGTATTTTTTGCTTAATAACATTTGACATGCTACCCACTTTGAGGCTGCTGTTCCTGTGTTTCTAGTCACAAGTTTGGACAGTGCTTGCTCTTTTACTGGCCAGTTGAAAAACCAGAAATCAAACTGTCAGGTGCCAGAGTCTGGGCTTATTTTCCTTCACCATGGGATGTTCTGACCCTTTGCATGATCCATAGTTACCAGATCTGTTTCCTAGGCTGCTGTTAATACTTTGGCTAACTAAAACTTGATCTTCCCAAGCTATGGTTTGTTTGGATCAACTTGTATTTGTGTCAAGTGTGATCCTCTCTGTGCCTGTAAATCCAACTGGCTTGTAAAATGCCTGTAGATCCAATAAAAGCATTGCTCATTGATGGGGAAAATATGCTGAAAAACTGCAGGTCGCATCAACTCTCCTTAGTCATGTTGTATAGCTTACAGGTAACTTGTCAAATTTGTCTCAAATACTGAAGTGACTAACAGTCAGAATGGAAGGACTGTAGCAGCAATGAAATGGCAGCTTCAAAGATTTTGTACCTCCAGTGAAGTCATGTGGCCTGTTTATATTATAAAACTTCTCTTTTCTTCTTCTGGGACAACTGGGTACTTGGCAGAATCTACGCAGTAAGTGAAGCAGAAGCTGTAAGCCTGTGAGTGGGTGTTGGCCAGAACATGTCTCTGCTTGGTTGAGTTTTTGTCTAAAGAGGACAGCACCAGATTTTCAACTATTTAGACGTGTACCTTTACATGAGTTGAACCTTAGAGATGTGTTGAAATGCCAGATGTCTAAGTGGTAGCCGATCTCTTCCTGGAGTGAAGATGCATGTGTTTGAATGTAAAGGCTGCACTCTTCACTTAGGTTACTGAGTTATGGAGGTGCAGTTTTCCCATTTTCTTGCTGTCAAAATTAAGCTGATCTTAGCTTTAGTAATATACTACTGGTCTACATATTGGTCTTTTCAGCACCAGCAATCATGCTGTTCTCATCAGCAGGTTTAGTGCTAGTTTGAGCTGTCTAAGATGCAACAACATTTTTACTTCTGTGTTGGGAACCTTTCCCTTATTAGGGACTAAACTGGACTTTAAAAATGCCCATCAGACTGCGTAAAAATACACCTGAACAGCATGCATTCATTACCAGTACTCTGCCAGGCCTCCACTGTCAGCTGTGGAGCTCTCCATTTCTCTTCCCTGCCTTTGCCATAGGCAGCCCTGTGATTCAATGCAAATCACAGCCACCTCCTGTGCACTACACAGTGCTCACTGCATGAATCTCTCCATCTATACACAGCAGTACTCTGCACCATGCTGTGCTTTGCTCTCTTGCCCGTTACTTGCATGACCATGATTACTGTGTCAAAGGTGGGCATCCCTCTGGCCTTGCTTGGCACAGAGCTTTCCCCACATCTGCCTGCTGCCCAGTTTCTGTCCCACAGCTGCAGGAATAAAACAGCTCATGGTGGGAGCAGTGCAGTGTAGTGAGAGGTGCTTTTGGTGGCTTTAGGTGCAGACGAGACTCTGGGAAGCTGCAGGTGCAAGAGGGTGCTCACACAGGACAGAATGAGTAGGAAAGAGGCAGAGAACTCCCAGGATCACATGAGTTAGAGGGAAATAAGTGTAGGGGATAGAGTCTGAAGGTAGTAGCAGGATGAAGAAGGAGATGCATATGACCATTACAGTTACTTTAGGGCTTGATCTGGTCTCTAGTTGCTGCCTTTTTCCTTCTTTATCTGAGGCTTAGGTAGGAGTAGTCACTATCAATGTTGTAAAGGATGGTAGGAAAAGTTGGAAATACCCTTTTAAATGTGGTTGTGTGTTTCCTAGTAGGCATTTTCTTTTTCATTGCTGGCTTGTCATAGAATGACATTGCTTCTGCTGGAAGGGAGTGCCATCTGGGAGCAGCATGTGTGGGAAGAATGATAGCTTCAAGCCGCAGTCACTGCAGTGGCTCTACCTTTACACTTACATTAGCAGTTCTTACCTGTGACAGGATGTCTTCTTTCTCATGTTTGTAATTTCTAATTGCTTACTGAGCTAGATTCATGGCAGAGCTGAATGTGTTGAGATTTTGTGGGTCTTTAATTTGTAAGGCACAAATATATTTTAGGCTGGATTGCAGTAACTTGTAGGTTCATCAACTTGATGATCCATTTTACAGTGTAAGTGTAACAGAAAATGTCAGTGGACATGATCATCAGAATGTTTCACTTCTTTTCTTTTCTTTTCCCTTTTCTGGGAACTGCTACAGGCGCAGCTGATTGCACAGTCCATAGGTCAAGCATTTAGTGTGGCCTACCAAGAATTTCTGAGGGCAAATGGAATCAACCCAGAAGACCTTAGCCAGAAGGAATATAGCGACTTGCTTAATACCCAGGACATGTACAATGATGATCTGATTCACTTCTCCAAATCTGAAAATTGCAAAGATGTATGTCTCATTTTGGTTTTTTTTCCACAAATATTCAGCTGCTCATTATCAGTTGCAGGCCTGTGTTGGCAGAAACTAAAGAATCATTAATACTTCCTATGAATTATCTCACTTAGTCTAGAATATCCTCTCTAATAGGACACCCTGTTATCAGTTCTATTTCAAATGCAAACAGTGAACCCAAAATTTATCAGCAGTCAACTGATTTACCATCTGTTTCTGTTCTTTGTACCAAACAATTTTCAGACATGTTTGAACATGAACTTAAAGCAGATTAACAGATTAATACAATTTTAGAAAATACAGTGAACAACATAAAATTTATAGAAGCAGCAGTGTTTATGAACATGATTGTTTCCAGGTTTTAAATAACTGTGTGTGCCAGAAGGCTTTGCAGCTTGCTTAATAAAAACGAACCAGTGTGCAACTGGAACACACAGGTAATGTTTTTCTAATGCAAAGTTGTAAAGTCTTGCAAACTCTTCTTATTTAGTTTTGTCCACCAAAGCCCATGGCATCAGGGTTTCCTTCACTGGAATTTCTTCTTTTCACAGACAGAATTACTTCTGAGGGGTTTTCAGCATTAAGTCTGTATTGTGTGTCATTTCATGTTTGAATGCAAATGAAAGGTAGAAAAACATGTACCCTATCTTGTTTTGCCTTTGAATTAGGAAGGCAGGTTGCAAATGAAGAGGGGTGTATTTATTGAGTTTGTGAATGTTTGGAGGGGGATGATATTAGTTCCATGGGTTTGAAAGAAATTATTTTTTTAAACACTTTTTGTTACTATACAGGTTTACATTGAAAAGCAAAAGGGAGAAATTCTAGGCGTGGTGATTGTGGAGTCTGGCTGGGGATCCATTTTGCCTACAGTTATCATAGCCAACATGATGCATGGAGGACCAGCAGAGAAGTCTGGGAAGCTGAACATAGGGGACCAGATCATGTCAATCAATGGGACCAGCTTGGTTGGTTTACCACTCTCAACATGTCAGAGCATTATAAAGGTAGGGAAAATGTTTCTGGAAGCTACACATTTTAAAGAGACATAATTGAAGAGCAGAAAGTGTAAAACTGAAGTAAATTCTTACCAAATGTTTCAATAGCACTTTCCATTTCATGATCTGAAAAAATAGTGTAAATTTTGCCCCACCAATTTTCTGACTCCTCACAGGACCACAGAATGGGTAAGGTTGGGACCACTAGAACTAGTCTAATCTAACAATATTAATGAGGTCCCCTCTCAGTTGTCTCTTCTCAATCCTGAACAGGGCCAGCTCCCTAAGCCTTTCACAGAACTGTGGAATTTTTTAGATTGGAAATGACATCTAAGATCATTGAGTCCAACAGTAAACCTTTTCCTTCTAAGTGTAGTGCTTCAGACCCCTAATGATAGCTCTCAACAGGACCTGCCTGCTCCAGGAGCTCCATGTCCCTGTTGTGCTGAGGAGGCCAGAACTGGACACAGCACTCCAGATGTGCTTCACCAGGGCTCAGTAGAGGGGCAAGATCACCTCCCTTGAGCTGCTGGCAGTGCTCTTTCTGATGCACCCCAAGATAACATCAGCCTTCTTGGCTACAAGTGCACTGCTGGCTCATGGACAGCTTTTGCTGGGGCCTGGGATTATTCCTCCCCTGGTGTATTTGCCCTTGTTTAATTTCAGAAGGTTCCTTTCTGCCCACCCTTCCTGCTTGTCAAGGTCCTTCTGAAGGACTGCACAGGACTTGGGTATCGGCCCCTTCTCCCAGCATTTGTGTCATCGGTGAGCTGGTTCAGGAGGCACTCCATCTCTGAAGATAAGTTAAATAAGATTGGGCTCAGTATTGAAGCTTGGGAGATACTGCTAGATACAGGCATCCAAATAGACCTGTGCCACTGATCCCAGGCCTCTGAGCTCTCTTTCATCCAGTTCTCAATCTACCTCAGCACCCACTTCCTGAGCTTGGCGTTATCTTGAGAGGCAGCGTCAAAAGTCTTGATCAAGTCCAGAATGACAACATCCAGTGCCATTCCAGACTGCTGTGCTATTTACTTGTGTACCAGGTGTCTGTGCACAACTTCACAAGGGATTATTTTGTGCAGAAGGAAGATATTACTAGGTACACACTTGAAATTTTGTATCACAAATGGAGGCACAGGTGCCTAATATTGTCATAAGCCTTACTAGCTGTCAAATACCTCTTAATATTTTGATGAAATAGAGTAAATGCTTTTCTGTTTGTTTGTTTATACCTATTTTTAAAGCTTTAAAACTTTGGCTTAAATACATACCCTCTGTGGTATCTTTGCCCAAGTTATTTCAAAGTGCATCGCTTATTTGGTGCTTCTCCTCACTTGCATAAATGGGACATTTTAATTGGAAGAGCTTTCTGCTAGTTGTCAGAAAAGTATGTGACAATGAAAAGCTTCCAGGTCATCCGGAATTGAGCAGTGCCTGGGGCAGCTGTAGCATACAAAGGAATAAGTATTGCAACATCAGTGTTTAAAGAGCAGGAAAGATGCATCACTAGAGAGTGTTTGAGACAAAGTTCATTATTTATTTATTAGTTATTTATTGAAATTAGCTATTTGTTGAAATGGTCCTACCTATCTCTGCAGATCATCATATGCAGACACATAATGTAATGCTGGTGGTACTTTATACAGGCATTCTTCCCTGATTTTCAGCAATGTACCTGTTAGACTTATTCATTTAGGCAACTTTTTGGTAGCAGGTTGTATTAAGTAAATTTTCCTTTCACTTTGTGTTTTTTTAAATTGAAAAATAAGTTTTCATTTACAAGGTAAATTTGCCAAGTTAAAAAAAAAGTACATACATAGTAATTTTTTTTTTCTTTCTGGATTATCTCCTAATATTTGAACTGAGATATTTGTTATAAAGACTTTCTATTCAGGCTTCCCAAAATGTTAATACTGAGCTCTGATGACTAATAGATGCATAAGTCACCAAACCAGTCATTTCAGATTCAGTGAGCAGAAATGACAGCATGGGTGATAAACTAAAAATATGGCAAAAACGGTCTTATCTGTAAAGAAAGGAAGAAAAAAAATGTATTTAATATCTTTGTGCCAGCATCATCAAAACAAAACCCCCTGCAAATTTAGGCTCATTGTGATTGCTTCCTATCCTACATAATTTTCATTTCTAAAACTTTGATAAGTAATACTTCCTTTATTCAGATGGAAATTTTGTTGTGCTCATCAGTATTTTCTCAATACAGAACCAGCCAGCTTTGCTGTTTCCAGCTTCTGCAGGCCTTTCTCTTCTTCCCTGATACTTACCACAGTTTCCACAGGAACTCCCAGCCTTTTTTTTTTTTTTCTTTCTAAAGAGATGATAATCTGTATGTTTGCAGATCTTCATAACCACACATCTGGAGTTATTCATAAAGCACTTTTGGAAACAAGTATGTGTATGAATGATCTAAGTGCAGATCATTAAATGTGGTGGAAATATTCTAGATTTCACATTTCCTTAGCATGCTGGAAGGATTCCTATGAAAAAATGATAATATTATGTGGATAAACATATGTCACAAGCACGTCAAACAAGATAATTCAGTATTATGGATGTAATCTCTGCTCCTAATTTGCCATAAACCAATTGCGAACTGATGGAGCTTGGAAGAAGCTTTCCATGTGTAGTGGCTATTCCCTAATAGGATTATGCTACTTTTGTCTTTTTCAAAAGCATCTGGTACTGGCTACTATCAGAAATATAGTCAGGAACTAGATAAACAAAGAAAGGTCGTCAAAATACAATTTTTTGTTTCTGATCCGTTTATGTTACCAGTCTGTATACTTCTGAAGATCACCCACTTCTGAAATTTATACACTTTCTGTAAAATTTAAAAGATTTTTCATTAGGGACAACATTATTTTTTTACCCCAGGGAATAAATGTAAGTAACTTGCACATTCATCAGGGGTATCAAATCTATCCTGTGCATGTACCCTGAGTGAATTCAGATGACTGAAGTTAGACACTCAAATTTCTCATAGACGTGGGCATCCCCAGTACTCTGCATGACTCCTACCTTTCAGGATTAGAATTCGGAGTCAAAAGCCCTTTAGACTTTGCCATAAACATTGTGCCCACAGCGTAGCTCAAGTTGAGAAGTCCCTGTTCTCTGCAGTATGTGCTGTTGTCAAGACCTGCCTATAGAAAGTGAATGGCCCTTGAGCATGTGATGTGCACTGCTAATTCCTTACTGGAGTAGAGGAGTCCATATTCATGGAAGAGGTGGAGTTCAGGTCTTCTTTCTCCTGAGTGTGGAGTACAGGCAGTTCCCACAGCCATGAGCTTTGTCATTTTGTGGTCAGACACCCATTCATTGTCTTGCAGCAACTTTCAAGAATGAGCCAAGCTGAGCTCAGCACTTTGTGGACAGCTGTTTATACCCAATATTGATTACATCCAGTTTAAGGCACTGACAAGAAAACAGGCCAGTTTAGTTACTTAAGTCACTGTTGAATCTGGAGCTCAGCTCAACAGAATCAGCAGTAGTAAACTCGATGTAGAGACTGCAATATATTACCTTAGCTGCAGTAGAAACTACTTTCCAGAATTAATCATTTGAAGTCAGTGTCTGACACCTTGATTGCAGTGGGACCTAGATTTCTATTGTATGTATGAAAGGAATTCAGAGGCAGATACTGGAATTGGCAGGTGTTTAATTAAGCAAGCTGAAAGTTGCTGTATTTTTTAGAAAGCATTTAATTCTTTATGTGGATTTTATTTATTAATGGATTTATGGCTTATATTTCATGTGAATTAAGCATTTAAAAAATGTCTCTTAACAATCTCCAAGAGCTGAGTACTTGAAGTTGTACAAGGGGTCAAGATGGCATTTATTTTTGGTATATTACATTTTTGGTTTCACTGAGCCATGTGACTACAATCTCTTGAGTCTGGCAGTCACTCCTGTAGCTGTACTAGACCAACATTTTGGTTCAAAACAGAGCAGGCTTCTTAGTGCTGTGCCCACTAGGATTTGAATAACTCCAAGACTGGATGCTCCACAGCCTCTGTGTTTTACCACTCTGACAGTAAAAATAATTTTTTCTTGTTCAATTTTCTTCTAGTAGCAAGGAGTTCATGGTGAATATGATATAACTCATTTGGAAGGGAGGAAGAGTACTTGGAATGTATCAACCTCTGTCTTGGGGTAGATGATGAGTGAGTAGACAATTTAAAGGTTAGGATAAAAGGGCAGACTGCTAAGGGTGACCCTTGTGGGTGTGTGCTGCAGGATGCCTGGGCAAGAGGTGGATGAGGCCTTCTACAGACAGCTGAAATCAGCCTTGAAGTCACAGGCCCTGGTTCTTGTGGGGGACTTTGACTACCCCTGACACCTTCTGGAAAAGCTACACAGCAAAGCACAGAACAATCCAGGAGGTTCCTGGAGAGCACTGGTGATATCTTCCTGTCACAGATGAAGGAGGATCCCACAAGAAACAGGTGTGCTGCATGACTTTACCCAACAAACAGGAAAGGGCTTGTTGGAGGTGTGAAGATTGGGGCCAGCCTGTGAGCAAGTAAGACTGTAACCATGGACTTCAGGAGAGCTTACTTTAGCCTTTGGGGATATTGACAAGAGTCCCATGGGAAGAGGCCCTGCAGGGAAGGTTGATATTCAAGGATCACTTCCTCCAAGCTCAAGAACTATGCATCCCAGTTTGCAAGAAGTCAGACAAGGGGTCAAGAGACCTGCATGGATAAATTAAGAGCACCTTTCATTACTCAAGCATAAACAGGAAATACACAGGAGATGGCAGCAGGGTCAGGCCTCTTAATATAGAGAGGTTGTAAGACTAAGGAGAGATTAGACAAGGAAGGCCAAGGCCCATTTGGAATTAAATCTGACGAGGATGTCAAGGAAAACAAAACGGGCTTCTTCAAATACATCAACAACGAAAGGAAAACAAAGGATAATGTGGAGCTGTTACTAGATGGAGGGGGGGACCCTGGTGACAGAGGACACAGACAAGGCAGAGTTACTGAGCAGGGCCTTTGGACCAGTGTTCGCTATCAAGACCAGCCCTCAGGAATCTCTGACCCAGGAAATCAGGATAAAGGAATGTTGAAAGGAATATTTTCCCTTGGTCAAAGAGAATTGAGTTAGAGAACACCTAGGCAAACTCAAAATCCCTACATCCATGGGCCCTGATACAATGCATCCATGAGTGCTGAGAGAGCTAGGAAACACCACAGAAAGGGTCTTGGCCATCATCTTTGAAAGTTCATGGCAATCTGGAGACTTGTCCGAGGACTGGAGAAAAGCAAATGTCACCCTGGTCTTCAAAAAGGGCAAGATAGAGAACCAGAGAACTACTGTCCAGTCGGTCTCACTTTAATCCCTTGGAAAGTGATGGGATACCTTGTTCTGGAGGCCATTTCTATCCACGTGGATGACAATAAAGTGATCAGCAGTAGTCAGCATGGATTCACTGAAGGTAAATCATGCCTCATTAAATTAATTGTCTTCTATGGAAGAACAGCTACCTGAAGGGATGAAGGGAGAGCAATGGATGTTCAACTTCTTCAAGGTTTTCAATGCTGCCTCTCTCAACATCCAAACTCAGACAAACTCAGGGAGTGTGGACTGGGTTAGTGGACAGTAAGGTGGATAGAGAACTGGCTGAATGATAGATCCCAGAGGGTCATAATCAGTGACACAGGGTCAGGTTGGAGGTCTCTAGGTAGCAGTGTCTCTCAGGGTTCAATACTGGTGCAGTATTTTTTAAGTTATTCATCAGTGTCTTCAATGAAGGGGCAGATGCCTCCTTAGCAAGTTCACTGGATTGAGCTGGGAGGAGGGGCCGACACCCAAGTGCTGTGCAGCCCTTCAGAGGGTCCTCAACAGGCAGGAGAGATGGGCAGAGAGGAACCTTCTGACATTCAGCAAGGGCAAAAGCAGGATCCTGCACCTGGGGAGAAACCACTCCATGCACCAGGGAGAGCTGGGGACTGACCTGCTGTAGAGCTGCTCTGTGGGAAAGGACCTGGGGATCCTGGTGGGCAAGTTGTCCACGAGCCAGCAGTCTGTCTGTGGGGCAGAGAAGGCTGATGTTATCCTGGGGTGCATCAGGAAGAGCCCTGCCAGCAACTCGAGGGAGGTGATCCTGCCCCTCTGCTCAGCCCTGGTGAGGCTCATCTGGAGTGCTGTGTCCAGTTCTGGCCTCCTCAGCACAGCAGGGACACGGAGCTCCAGGAATGGGTCCAGGGGAGGGCTACAAAGATGGTAAGGGACCAAAGCATCTCTCTTATGAGCAAAGGCTTAGGGAGTTGGGCCTGTTCAGCCTCAAGAAGAGAGAACTGAGAGGGGATCTCTAAGTATCTGCAGGGAGGATGCCAAGAGGATGGAGCCAGGCTCTTCTTGTGGTGCTGAGCAGTAGGACAAGGGGCAATGGGAAGAAATTGATGCACAGGAAGTTCCATGAGAACATGAAGGAATAACCTGTGTAGGTGACCATGCACTGGAACAGATTGCCCAGAGAGGCTATGGAGTCTCCCTCACTGGAGATATTCAGGGACCATCTGGACACAGTCCTGTGCCATGTGCTCTGGGATGACCCTGCTTGAGCTGGAAGGTTGGATCAGATGACCCACAGTGGCCCCTTCCAACCTGACCCATCTTATGATTCTGTGAATAATAGCAGCTATGTGAGCGCTGCTTATACGAGGATGATACAAGGGGGACCTACTGTTTGCTTGCCAGAATTTAGTATTTTTCAGTAGAGAAGCAACTGTTTGGTAACTTAGCTAGTTATTTAAAATTTTGGTAACTTAGTTTATTTGGTAACTTAGTTAGTTATTGGTCATTTGGTGAGCTGCATAGTCCTGTTTTAATACTCCTTTTATGTGTGATTTCTGTTATCAAATGACAAAACTGCCAACACGAATCTAGTTTTTCCTCACACACCTGTGCCAGATTTTTGGCAAGAAAAATTTGATGTTTTATCACGCATCTCACTGAATATTCTGTTGCTTATGTCTGGCATTCAGTGATCAGATTCTGGTACAATGCATACAAAGACTTATTTATTCAAGGCTGCTCCCATGTCAGCATTCTAACACCTTTTTTTTGTTTTGCTCCTGTTACATGTTTAACTCTCAGTTTGGTATTTTTTTTCAGGGTTTGAAAAACCAGGCCCGGGTTAAACTGAACATAGTTAGATGTCCTCCAGTAACCACAGTCTTGATCAGAAGACCAGACCTCAGATATCAGTTAGGCTTCAGTGTGCAAAATGGGATCGTAAGTAGCTTCTACTCTTTGTGATCAAGCTTTAACACACATGAAACTTCTTCTCCATTTGTGGTTAAGTTTCAGTGTGAGAAGAGGGAAGCTGCTGTTTTCTCCCTTACAGCAAGCAGGATTTTGCATTTGTCAAGTCTGAGATATAAAAGTTGTGTTAATAGGAGGTTTTGTCTTTGACTCCACTTACTTCAGAAATTTACAGTCAGACAGAAGAATAAAAAAGTTGTTACAGCTTAAAAAAATCAAAAATGTGTGGAAGAGTCTGCTTTCAGCATGCATTATATATGTCTTTAACCAAGCCATTGCATGATCTCAAAAGCAAAAGCCTGTTCTCTATCCTTTTTGTTGTAAGGCATCTGCCTAATGAACATAATTAAATTGAGGTCCTTCATACACTCAAATTTCCAAACCAAAAGACATGTAATGTACAACAATAACAGCCTTTTCTGACAGTTTGTTCTGCTATTGGAAGAGAATATCCATTAGCTACTTGTCACTAACAAATTTTGCTTTTGAGTCAGTGATGATTGCTTCTTAGAATTTGCTGTTTCAAGTCTGCATTTAAATGTTGATTTATACATTGCAAGCAAAAAACGGGTAATGAATAGTCTCTCTTCTTTATCTAGCCCATGATAAATTTGTCCTGTCCCTTCCAGATCTGTAGCCTTATGAGAGGAGGCATAGCAGAGCGAGGGGGTGTGCGTGTTGGCCATCGGATCATTGAAATCAATGGGCAGAGCGTTGTAGCAACACCCCATGAGAAAATTGTTCACATCCTCTCAAATGCTGTTGGTGAGGTAAGAACCAGCAAAGTGTCTAGGCAGTAGAGCAGAATTCATTGCTGTTACCAGTAACAACCAGTGGAAACCAGTAACGAGCAGTGTCCTTCAAGGGACTGTACGGGGACAAGCACTCTGTCAATGTCTTCATCAGTGACATGGACAGTGGGATTGAGTTGCACTCTCAGCAGGTTTGAAGGTGACATCAAGATCTGTGGTGCTTAAGGAAAGGGATGCCATTAGAGGGACCTGAGCAGGCTAGAAAAGTGGCCCATGTAACCTTTGTGAAGTTCAGCAAGACCAAGTGCGAGGTCGGCTGGGTTTGGGCAGTCTCCAACAACAATAGAGACTAGGGCTAAAGGGATTGAGAACAGCTCTGAAGAGAGGAACTTGGAAGAAGAAAAGTTGAACATGGGCCAGGAATGGACACTTGAAACCCAAAAAGCCAACTGTATCTTGGGCTGCATCAAAAACAGTGTGGCCAACAGGGACAAGATTTTCTTTCTGTATTCTGCTCTTGTGAGACCCCACTTGGAGTCCTGTGTGCAGTTCTGGGGCCCTCAACATAAACAAATGAACCTGCTTGAACAGATACAGGTGCAGGCCATGAAAAGGGTCAGAGGGTTGGAGCACCTCCCCTGTGGGAAAAGGCTGAGAAAGGTTTGGTTGTTCAGCCTGGAGAAGAGAAAGCTCCAGGGAGACCTGAAAGCAGCCTTTCAATGTGTAAAGAGAGCTTCTAAGAATAATGGAGAGTAGCTTTTACCAGGTCCTCCAGTGCAGAACAATAGGCAATGGTTTTAAACTGAAAAAGGGCAGATTTAGATCAGGCACAGGAAGAAGTCCTTCACTGTAAGGTTGGTGAGCCACTGGAACAGATTTCCCAGAGAAGCTGTGGATGCCTCATCCCTGGAAGTGTTTGAGGCCAGGTTGGATAGGGCTCTAAGCAACCTGTTCTATTGAAAAATGTTGATACCTGCAACAGGGCAGTTTGGACTAGATGATTTTGAAAGGTCCCTTCCAATTCAAACTGTTCCATAATTCTGTTCTACCTCTATTAGTCTGTTGCTAATCAAATCCAAAAAGCTGAAGTGAGAGCAAGGCTGCTGACCATTTCTTTCATTATTTGACCCATAATCTATGCTTTAGAAGAACCATACCTTAAAAATATGACATGTGGACCATTTTAGAAGGTTCATCAATACTAAACATATTGTTTAATGAAATCATCACCTGCAATACTTTAATAACAGTATGAAAACTCTCAAGTTTTACCCTTTTCTCTGCCTTCTATGACTTTATCTGGGTCCTTCACATGAGGTATGCATGTTTAGGAACCTGGATTAATTTGGCTTTTTTCCTCTAGATCCATATGAAGACTATGCCAGCTGCCATGTACAGACTGTTGACTGCACAAGAGCAACCAGTTTACATCTGAAGCCGACACCTCACCGCCACAGTGTGCATGGAAGATGTTTTTTCCTCATTAGTGCTTATCTCTCTAGTGCTGCATTTCTGTGTCTGCAAAGACATTTCTTTCTCTCTCCCCCCATCACAGACACAAGTACACTGTTGCTCTCTCCTTCATCCCTTTTTCCTCTTCTTTCCACCATTTTCCTGCATTTTGGTAAGGGGCAAAATGTATCCATGGAGCTATTTTGGTTGCATCTTTTTCCAAGTGAAACTTCATACAGCTCCACGTGCAAAACAGGAAAATAACAGCAGCATAGTTTACAGCAGTATTCACAGATGGCTTTATTTCATGCTACATAATCAGTTTTATTTCTGTGGCTGTAATTGTACAAACTGAGTAAACTAAATGTTGCTGAATGAAAAATTACTTTACCAAATAGATAGAAGTATAGGGTAAAAGGTGTTCTCTTGGATATCCTACCTTTGACTTTCTCTTGCCCTGTTTTCTCACAGGCACCAAGCTCAGTACTAAAGGTTTGTGTCTGTGGGGAAAGTAGAATACCAAAAGGATTATTTTGCCCTCAGGAAAAATTGCCTGCTTATGAAGATTCAGTAAATGCTGCTGTAGTAAAATGAATTGTCCAAATACACACCTTTTAATTCCTCTCTGTCATCTGTTCTTCATATAGTAAGACTCCAAAAGATACTCCATTAGTTCCTGAAGCATGTTATTCTTGCACCACTTACACTAAGAAATTTGGGAGGCATTTTTTACAGCTGCCTCCCCCTCTCTGCCCCCAGGTTTCTATCTCCTAGTTTTCTTCAGCTTTGTGTTTTATAGTCAGTTCCTGATTTTAGAGGTTAAAGTGGGGGGGGAGAATCTTTCAATAGCCACAAGAAAAATATTGAGGGGATCTGCTGAATAGCTACACTTTTTCTAGGCTCTTAATTCCAATTTTGGTGCACATAGTCGTGTGTGCCAGTGTATATAGACATTTTTAAAATTGTGCTTCCTATTTATGAAGTTTGACTATAAGAGATCTGCAGACTATTCTAAGTAATTTTGTTCTTTGAGCCAGTTTTAACATATATTTTTGTCCAAAACCTGTCTAATTTTATTGACTTCCTGTTTAGTTCATGATATAGGTAACAGTTGAAAGGATGAGGCAGGAATAAACTTATTTATTTTGTTATATAATTTAGCTTGTGATTTTTTTCCCATATATATGGCACTTACAAGAGATGTGTGTGTACTATATGCACTTGTATGAAGATGATTAACTGTAGGGATGTATGAAATCTTGTATTTGATTAGCCTCTAAGTTGCATGCTAGAGACAAAAGGGGAAAAGGGGGCTGGGTTGGGTTCTTTGGTTTTTTAAGAGGGTTCAAAATAAAAAAGAAGCAGTGTCTTTTCTTCCTAGTGAGAGAATTCGACATTCTCTGTAGTTACTTTTTTTCAGGACTGTATACTGGTGTTTATACTGAAGTTGAACCATGCTGTTTAGTCCAGGCTAGTATGTTGATTTCTTTTAAACAAACAGTTTGTGCTGTGTTTTGCTGTGATGGAAAGGCTCAGTGAGATGAAAACAAGAGCAGACAACACACAGCCACATGCCACTTCTGCTTTGCAAATGCGGTGTTGTTCATAGTCACTTGTGTCTCACTTGTTGTGACGTGAGCTGTGCAATGTAAGCGTTGCTTGCAGTCCAGTGATGATCCTAGACATTGCTATGGGGATTCATGGAAGTGGGTGTGTGCATGTGCACTTGTTGCAAACACTGCTGAGAACCACTGAGCACTCTTGTCAGGGGTCCATTTTTTGGCTTTCTAAAGTCATGGATAACCATGGCCTGATCAGAGTTCAAGGATGAACTGTGTTTCTGTGGGAAGCAGATATTTAAGGGACATAATGAAGTGCTGCATAAACTGTTATAGTAAGGGGATATGTTTTAGTGTTGAGATTAATGTACAATGACTTGATTTTACTGCATTTATTGTTGTTATATAATTTAATCCAAGGCTCCAGAATAGCAGATTGCACAAGAGAATGGTGTTAGTATTCCTGGTTAGTATTTAACTCTGCTGCCTCACTGATGCAACAAGATAATTAATGGCTTGTGAGTATATTGTTTAACTGTAGACATCTGGTTTATGGTAATTTGAACCTTTTTTCTAGAACTTTCCATATATATAGTAATAAATGTAAATATCGTATATAACCATGTACAATTTAGAAGATTATATAAAGTGCAGCCTTTCCATAAATTGCCTGAGGAAACTTAGTGAACTCTTGAAGACACAGTTACCATGCTTCTGGTTCCTGCTATGTGTGTACCCTCCACTTCACTTGTTTCTGTGGTTTTGTCTTGCCCATGTGGTGAAGTCTTTAGCTCACTTCACGGGGAAATGATGAAGATCTGAACATGCAAATGTGTTAAGAGAAGAAACCACTGTTTCTTTGGAAGTCTTGCAGCTGAGGGTTTGTGAAGTTACTGTTCATCCTAAATAGGTGCTTAAAATGAAGCAAATGAATGCTTGCAGGACCAGAGCTTAGCAAAAAAAAAAAAAATTCTCATTTTTTCAGTTACGGTATGTGCATAAGATTTCTAAACTGAGAGGTCCATAGTGTGTGCACACTCCTGAGAGCAGTCTTGTAAACAATCCCATTTTACTCTGTAAACAGAGTTTCAAGAAAATGGAACTCAAATGGGAAAGCTGGCTGTTCTCTAGACTGTTGCAGCGGTTTGATAGATCAGATATGGGGATTTTTAACAGATGCAAAGGAACATTCCTTCAAAAGGTTTACATTCCTTCTTTGGTGACAGACCTGAATTCTTTTTCTTTCATCCTTGCTGCTTCGTACAGTCTAATTAACTCTTCAGTGTTTACATTAAGGATGAAACATCCCTTGTATTTTTTATTTTTGAGAAGTTTCACGTTTGTTTTGAATCTTGTTTGAGTCTCAGTTTGGATTTCCAGGTTTGCTAGCTTTCCTTCTTTTCTAAAAGAAATGTATTTCTCAAGACAGCAACATGGTTGAGATCTCTTGTATATATTTAGCGCAGTACCTAGACTATGAAGTTGTACTATTGTTCTGTAAAGAGGATGAATAGAAATTATTGTAAAGCGTTGGGAAAAGCATAGTAATGTATTTGTAACAATATTGTTCTTTGTAAACATTTAATGATCTCTATATAAAAATATAAATATATATATAAATATATGTGAGCCTGGAATGTTGATATTGCACATCTACTGAATGTAATTACTCTGATGATTTCTGCCACAGGTCTCTGACCTCTCTAATGAAGCTGTGCTGGTTTGATTTGGGTGAGAGACAGAGGGAAGAAGAGTGGGCTTTTTGCTTTGGATGGGACAGGGTAAGGGGTTTCTGGCCAGTTATTTTGCTGTGATGTATTTACTGTGCTACATTCCTTTATTTAACAGAGCGCTAATGTCTGTAAGATTTGCAACAATAAACTACAAAACAAAAATACCTCAGACAAGGCTGAGAATTTGCTCATACTGACCTAGAGGCTGACTTGCCAATGCTGAATGCATGCGTAATTGGAAGGTGTCTGAACTTCTTTTTTGCCACTTAGTCTGGAGTAATTCTTATCTGTGTCTCTGCAGGTGTGAAGCAATGCTGTTACCCTTCTTTTTAAAACAGCATTCTTTTCAGGCAATACATGACACTAGTGCTCCTAAACAAAGGTGATTCCTATTCTACTGGGATTGTGACAGAAATATTATTTCTTTAACTGAATAACTTTAAATAGGATTTTTTCATAAATGGGGCTTTGATAAAAATTCTTCATACTTAGTTTCTGAAATCACCGTTTTCCTTTAAATGTCATCAGCGTGATTTATTATTAAAGACCTAACACCATTTCAATAAATAAAAAGTAGAATTCCAACATGACTGTCCCTAGAATTAATCCTGGAACTGCCTGTGCTAAGTTAAAAATATTTTTTAAAAATATATAATGTGATATTATGAAAAATATGATCATATTTGAAAGTCAACCAAAAAAAATCATCCAGGGAGTGTTTCTTCTGGTGAGGCTTCATAGGATTTTTTGTGCCCCATAGGTTCTCATGAGTACTTTGAAAGCACAGAAATGACAATACACACCACAGCTGATTCAGAAGAAAACTAAACATGGGCGTTCAGCCACTTAGTGGCTATTTCTAACATGAAATACAAATACCATCAACATGAGAGAATGCAGTATTTCACTTTAGTTGCTTAAATGACAGAGGGAAGAAATTGCAAAATCCCTAGTAAAGGCTCCTGTAGACAGGCTGAGCTTCTGTTCTGCATTCCCCTGTGTACCACCCTCCTATTTATTCTTACCATTACCTGTACATACCAATTTCTGTGTTATGAACTTTTCTGCATTTTTTGTGGATAAACATAAGCCCTAACTTTAGCAGTACAGACAAAAATTTCAGCAGATTTGCTGTATACACAGGGGACATGTTTCTTGCCCCCTCCTTCAGTGTTTTTAATGGTTGGGATCCACACAGAGGACAAGCAGACCCCACCCCACTTCCAGCACCCTGTAGAGCCTTGCAGGCTGAAGAGGTAATGCTGGTGACCTGTGTGGACTGACAGTGTCAGTGTCAGTGCTGGGACTGTAATTTAAATAAATGTTCAGTGCAGAAGCATATGGAGCAATCCTAACCTAAAATCATGGTACATGAAGAGTTTGTGGTCCATACGCCTCTTACCTGAGCAGGGCCAGGCCTGTGCTGTGCTTTGTGCTGCTCATACAGATGGACCTCCAGGCATGTCCCTTGGCCACAGAGTAAACTTAGATGCTTTATTTTAAGAAGGGAGCCTGCAGGCAGCCCCAGTGGTACTCAAAATGGTAAATACCACCCAGCAGTACATGTGTGTCCCTGCCTTTGTCTAGAAGTGCAGCAGTAAGGTCCCATGTGAACAGCCCTTTTGTTTGACTATAGAAGTGATGAGTAGAGTTGCTCTCTAAGAAAATTTTTAATTATGTCAGATGACCTAAAAGGGGTAGAATGGTGGGATCTGCATAACTTGTGCCCTGCTTGATGCTGCACAATCTGGGGTTCCCAGCAGCTGAAGGAAAATAAAATTAGCTATACTAGCTTCTTTGTTCATAGCACCTGCTGTAACAAACAGCATTTTAAATGAAACTACACAGAGTGCCTTTCTCCCCAGGATAGTAACAAGCCAGCAGCACCTGTTGCAAAACACCTGTGCTTTTGGGTTTGGATGTTGTTCCATCATTAAGACAAAAATAATGTTCTGCCATTAAGAGAGAACTTCACGGAGCCAAAAGAGCACTTTTTCAAAACAGATTTTATTTTTAGTACAGTTTGCACATCAATAACCTTCCTTTATAAAGAATAATTTTAGAATTCTGTACACCATTTTTTACTAACTTAGTTTGTATCTGAAGGTCTCCATTTTATGACAGGAGATTTTAATTTAAACCAAAGTGCCATACTGCTTTCCTGTTCCTTCCACAAGGATGATGTATCATCATACCCCACAACTACATGTTACCAAATTTCACACAGATGCAGGGCACCAATGTATCACAAAGAGATGAGCTGCAGCTGAGGGCCCAGTAAAGGTCAGCTTTCAATCTGCTCATTATTCTTTGTACAATGATCTTCGCCCTTTGGAGCCTGTGCATAAGAGTATTAAAAAAGAAGGTGATTATTGGCAAACCCATCCACCCACTTGCCAGAGATTATTTTCCTCTGCAGTATGTGTATGTCTGACAGCAGTGCTCTGCTCAGGAATAACCAAAAGCCAGCTCAAAGCACAGTTTCTCTGACAACACCAATAACACTATGAGGCCGTTCATGTTCTGCTCTCTGGATTCTCCTCTCTGCTAGCTGCTCTCCCTCTGTGGTGAAAGTACTCAGGTCACCACAGCTCTCCAGGTATAGCAATCCAGGATGCAATCTAGAAGGCAACACATGGACTCTCAATGATGTAGCTTGCTGGTCAGGTGTTGTCATCACCTTTAAAAATAAACGACAAGGTTAAATCAGTTTTGTTTTCTGGTTCTTGTTCCGTTAGAATAGTTTTTTACCCAGCTAGGAAGAAGCTAGTTGTAGTGTTGTCTGTTATGTTTAAAGAATAATTTTAAAAGCTATAAAACCCCTAGCATTTGCCAAGGAGGCATGGGAAAAGCAGTCCTACTTGGGAAAAGGAGAGGGGTGATTTTTTATTTTCCTGTTTGTGGGGTTTTTGTTAGGTTGGTTTAGTTTTTCCCTCAAAATGGGGAAACTAAAGGTGCGCAGGAATTCTCTCGCTCCAACCTACGGCATGTCTGTTATAGAAGGAACCTAAATGTTGCTTCCTTGTAGAAGCCACTGAACTGTAATAACCTTCAGGCCTGTGTGATAAATTAAATTCTCATAAGGAGCCTTTTTCCCTCCTGTTTCTGTCAAATTTGTCAAGGCTTTTGTTGCCTGAAGGCTGCATTGGGAAATCCCACTTTATGTGCAGAGCTTAAATGACACTGATGCATTTTGCATGAGAACCCAAACCAAAACCAGCTGTCCTAGCAAATCACTTGTGCTATGCATGAATCAATTTATCTACCCAAATGGACTGTAAGTTACCAAAACATTTGTTTGATGAAGTCTGCAGTGTCTGAAACTTCTGGATATTCATTCCATTAATGTAAGCACATATTTTCTATTTCCCACTTTTCTTTCTTTGGTACTAGGTCTTATTTTTATCCTGGGAGCCAATCACAAAAAAGTTGCTTCTAGTGGGTTGACATAAAAATTTCCTTGTCAGCCTCCATTCCTTCTTGTTTGCAGTAGCAAATGCTTATTTATAACATCCTATCCCTCTCTCCTGTCACACTCAGTATAAAATGCTGTTATGTTATTTACAGTTCATGATTCCTCAATAGAAGACTGACTCGGTTTTTAAATACACACATACTCTGGCTTCCAGCTAATAGAGCAGAAAATGTCACAGCCTCTCACACACTCCCTACATGAAACTGAAGTGCTGAAGGAAGCCAATTTGGTTCAAAAACTCTGACACACAGACTGGCAAATGGAAACCTATACTTCCAAACCAGGGGCAATGAGTTTCCACATCATTTGATCAGTACAAGTAATAAACTACCTGCTCAAGGAAAGTGGCACTGGTGACAGCTTCTGCCATATGTTTCTCATCTGATTTTAAAACAGACTTGATATTTTCCACCAAGTCATGTATGTCTGGGCTCATGCTGCAGGACTGCTCAAGGATCCACGCCACATGCTGTTTAGTGTCAATGTAAGACTGACAGTCTGTCAGAGACTGGGGTCTTCCCCTCAAAGCTCTGGCTCTTGAACTCTTGCGCAAGGTGACAGTGTTCGGTGGATTTACATCATTGAGTGTTGCAGTTTCACTGCTGAGCACTGTCCCTGAAGACAAAGACAAAACAAAGTAAACAATCCACACAGTTCATGGTATTCCCGGAGATTCCCCTTCTCATTCAATGAGGATGCAGTGCATGGTTTAAGCTTGTACAACTTAACAGTCTGGCACGGTCAGGGTGGCATGGAAGGCTCACTATCAGATTTACACAAAATGCCTGTAAAATAGTCATATATAGCTATGACTAAGTGCATATTACATGTCAAATCATCTGGATGGAAAGCTTTCCCCTTTGGAAAGCTCTTTTGTCATTTTGTGTACATTTGGTTCCTTTCTCTTGTTTCTGATCTGAAGAGACCTGAAATGCCTTTTGAGTGTTAATGTAAATATGAAGGTAGAAGGCTTTTCTGATGTCTCTTAAACTCTTTATAACTTTTGGGTATTAGCAGTCAAGAGGACAAATTTTTGTATCTGAAAATAAGTACCTGCCAAGCTGGAAGCTAGTAATACTACAAAGTAGAAATTCAATGGAAAAAAAACCAAAACAACCTAACCCAAACAAAAACATTCAAAATTACCTTTCAAGGACTAAACAAAGGGAATATAAACATAAATCAATTTTGCTGCCTTTGGTCAAAAACTCACTGCCTGTGGTTTAAACAAATTACCAAATTTTGACCCCAATAAAAGGAATAAAAAAAAATCAAAAAACCCCAAAACCCCACCTACAGATTGTTCAAGAAGCACTTTAAAGCTGGCTTCAGACCAAAAATCTTAGGAGGGGACGCAAAACTTCCCAGCAAGAAGAGCAATACCTTGAAGCAAATTCCTCTGTTGCAGTGAATTCCTATTCTGTAGTACGTGTGACTAACTCAGATCCAGCTGCTGAACAGACCTAACCTCAGAAACACTGAGCCTAAAGCTTTCAAATGCTCCTGACATGGGGTCTCTGTACAGCGGAAGCACTCTGCTTTCACAGCTATGAATAGGTTCTGTGTCATGTAACTATTGCTTCAGCAGCAGATTCTCTGGGCTGCTGTGGTGGAAGTTGAAAGGAGGACAAGAAAAAGCACGTGATATAGCAGAGCCATGAAAACATTCCACAAAAACAGCAAGTGTAATCCAGATAGGCATGCTCCCAATATCCAAAATAAATGGCTGTTACCAACATGCCCCCTTGGCACTTACATTTTGAGTGGTGGTATGTATCAGCAGCTACTGTGGGGATTCCAATATCCTCTAGAAAAAACTGCAAGACCCCTGACTGGTGCATTTTTCAAGATTGTCAGCAGTATCACGGACTGTGTAGTCACATTAGTAGTTTTCCCACAGCAACAGAATTATATCACTGACACCAAAGCAATTACATCAAGTCTCCACCATGGGTTGTGTTGAGTTTTTAAGGGGTTTTTTTGACAATATGAGGATTGAGAAAAGGGGAGCAAATTTATAGGCTAATGCCAAATCCCCAAGCCAATTTTGCTTTAAATTGCTCACATTGAGAACTGCACTTGTCAGACTTTAGATGTTGGTGCACTGAGGAATCCTGTGTGCTCTCTCTCCTCATTTTCCACAACCCCTCCCTCATACCCACACCCTGCTACAGATCCTGTTCCTAGGTATGAAAACCTGAAGAGCAGCAAGATTAAGGAGTTAGGTGGAGAACGTTTGGCAAAGCATAAACTACTGTTATGTAGGTGCTCTACTGGGAAACAGTAGCTGATTTCTGCAGGTTCGATGTACTGAACTTCTGAAAAGTTCTTTCAAAGAAGGATTGCACAATCACTGACAGAGAAAACAGAGTCACCTGGAGGCAGCTGGCAGTGCAAGAGCACAGGGTCACTTTTAGAACATTTCAGCAAGGGATCGAAGGCTCTCCTGTTCACTCCTGCAGGCACACAGCTTGCATTTGAAGAGGAAAGGCTCACTCTGCTGGAAGGCTCCTCAATTTCTTCAGCTGAATAATCAGAAACAGAAAAGTAGAAGTGGTCAAAATAAAGCAAATCTGTAGAAGCCATTATTAGAGACTGATTTTTTTTCCCCATCTGTAATGAGGAAATCCACAAATCTGTAATGAGAGAGCTCACAAAGGTCTAGAGGTGCATGTATGTGTGTACAGACCCACACTTACTGAACAGTAACATTGATCTAAACCTTGTTTAAATGTTTGCAAAAACCTGTTAAGCCTTATGCAACTGGAGTAGCTAAAGACTACAGTCTAGTACACCCTAGTACAAAAACCACCTTAAACTACCTGATCAGAGAGAAGGGAACTACAGCTTTACTGGCAAGAAACTAAATCTCACCAAGCCCCAAATCCTCCTGCTTATAGGCAGTTGTACCAAGATATGACAGCATAAAGCCATAGAGGTCTGTCAACTTTTGCAATTAGGTATCTTGTAAATCAGTGACCAGCCCCTAAAAAGGAATTAAAATCTTAAATATTTTCCTGGATTCTTGTGATATGCTATATCCTTCCCCCTCCTCCTTTTCCTGATGAATGCTATTTAATGAACAGGACAGGATGCAGCTGTGTACACTTCTCGTTAAGCTTGGTTCTGTGCCTCCATCTAGTGGCACTTGGCATATTACAAAAAACAATTGTCTTGATCATTCAGGAGTTAAAAAATTTGTAATGGGCTGCCCCTGGTTGGATGCCAGGTACCCACCACAGCCATGCCCCTCTGCAACTGGACAGGGGGGAGAAATATAATGAAAGGCTTGTGTCTTGAAATAAGGACAGGAAGAGATCACTCATCAATTAATATCATGGGCAAAACAGACTCAGCTCGTAGATATCAGCTGATTTTATCCAAAAATGGATAGAATAATGAGAAGTAAAACAGATCTTAAAAACATCTTCTCCATCCCTCCCCTGGGCTTTATTTTCTGCCCTGCAGCAGCGCAGGGAAATTTGGTTACGGTCAGTTCATGACACGTTTCTGCTGCTGCTCAAGGAGAGGAGTCCTTGCTCTGCTGCAGTGTGCGGTCTCTCCCACAGGAGACAGTTCTCCAGGAACTTCTCCTTCTTGAGTCCTTTCCACAGGCAACAGTTCTACATAAAATGCTGCAGTGGGGGTCACTCTTTCATGGGGTCAGTCCTGTTCCAGCGTGGGTCTCCCAAATGGACACAAGTCCTACCAGGAAACCTGCTCCAGCATGGGCTCCTCTCCCCAGTGGTCTGCAGGTCCCTGCCAGGAGCCTGTTCCAGCACAGGCCTCCCATGGATTCACAGCCTTCTTGCACTCACGCACCTGCTCTAGCGGGGTTCTCCATGACCTGCAGGTGGATCTCTGCATCCCTGTGGACCTCCATGGCTGCAAGGGCACAGCTGCCTCTCCATGGGCTGCACCACACACTGCAGGGGAATCTGCTCCAGCACCTGAAGCACCTCTTGCCCCTCCTTCTCCAGTGGCCCTGGTGTTTGCAGGGCTGTTCCTCTCACATATTCTCACTTTACTCTTCTCTGACACCAATATATCTGCAAAGTAACTTATTTTCCTTTCTTAAATATGCTGTCACAGAGGTGTTACCCTAATTTCTAATTGGTCCAGCCTTCTCCAGCAGCAGGTCCCTCTTTGGAACTCTGCCAGGCACCAGAGGAAGCTTCAAACTTTCCAGCAGCTTCCCTGCCACTACCAAAACTTGGTCATGCAAACCAAGCACAAAACCAAATTCATGTAAACAGTCTTTTATTCAGAACACCGCAAAAATCTGTGGTGTCACTCCTAACAGGTATGCGGCAGTGGCAGGAGCATCAAGAAAATTTAGGCTTTGATGCTATGTACTTGTTAAGCACAGCACCTTATTGTCTATACAAATGCAACTTGGAATCTCTACAGAGAAGAAAGAGTGACACAACCTATATAAAACAGGTACCAGCCTAGCAAATCAGAAGGTAGGGCCCAGCAACAAAATATGGCAGGCCAAGAATCATGCAGGGTTAAAGAATCCATCACCAATCTAAGCTTTTCAACACCTGTGGAGCTGGGTCAGCAGTAAGCCCTGGAGGTACAATGCTGCTGTTACTTTGGAGAGGTTGTTTGTTTGGTATTTTTAAAAATTTGAAACAGATTAATCAACAGATTTTGTGATCTTAAGATAATGCTTAATAATGTAATGTTTCAGAGAGATAATTGTCTTATGGTGGTTGTACTGGAAATATGCACACCTAGTTTGTGATGAGACAGAGCTACTAAGTACTTCCTGCCACCAGCAAAAGGCTGCGCTGCCTGCCCACTACAGTCAGCAGGGGAAGTCCAATTTCTGCTTGACAGGAGTGATTATGAAGTCAGTAAAACAATTTTAGGTAGCATAGAGAATCTTTAGAGCTCTTCCTGCAGACAGCAGTCAGTATTCCCCTCAGTCTGCTGGCAGAGTAGTCCACATCTTTAACTTCCATTGGGGGCTATGCTCAGTTGATCAGCCCTGATAGTGCCAAGGGAATCACAGCATCATACACAAATGCCCTGGCATGACAGCCTGCCAGCATAAACTGAAAGATCACGTTTTATTTATAGACTGCTACACTGCATGAGCTGAGACTGCCCACAGACTTCCTCTGCCACAATTCCAACACAGGCCCCCCTTTTCTATTTCCCTCCTGCAGTGGTTTAAGCCCAGCAGGCAGCTCAGTCCCTCACAGTCACTCTCACTCTTCCCCAGTGATACGGGGAGAAGAATTGAAGGACATAAGTGGCAGAACTTCATGGGCTAAGGACAGCTGGAATGAGGTGGGGAGGGGAAAAAACCAGGAAACTCAAGGGAAACAAGTGATGCAATAGCAGTCACTCACCTCTAGCTGACTGATGCTCAGCCAGTCCCTGAACAGTGACAATGCTGGAACACTCCCCCCAGTCACAAATCCAAACCAGCACCATAGGCTGCTATGAAGCAAATCAACTCCATTCCAGCCAGATGTAGAACATCTTTCCAAATTTAAATAAAGGAAGAGATAATGCTCCGCATATTTATTTTTGAACTAAATTCTAGGATGCCTTGGCATCTAGAAGAAGCAGCGTTAATTTCCTTTCTTAAGAGGCTTACTTTCTTTTTTTTATCTGAATTTAACATGCAGGCTGATAATTAAATGTTTCTTTACAGACACTTTTATTTAAAAAAATACCGGGCAAACCAGTTAGGATGACAGAGAGGAGGGTACCCTTTGCCGTATGTGCTCAGGTAGGTCTGATTTTTCCAAAGGAAATTTTTAAATACAAATGCCTCAAACAATGTCATATCAGAGCCTTTTTTCAAAACAAAACAGAACAAGACAAAACAAAATACTTTCTTGACTGTCCTTCACTGCAAGTTCATTTTCTATGCTATTTTCTTCCTGTTTCCAGTCCTCATAACTTTTTAAGGTGCATCCTTGTATTTGATAACCTCTTTTTGTTTGAGCACAGGAAGCTCAGAGAAAGCAAAAGGAATTTTAATGGTAAGAAAGCTTTGAGAAAGAAATCCAGAGGAGCTGTAGCAAAAGATTTCATTCTGATTATCACAGCTGGCAAGACACCATAAGCACCCAAGTGCTTGTTTTCAGAGTTTTCAGGCAGACTGTAAGAGTTTAAGAGGATTTTGACAGAGCTGACATTTGGCTAAAGGATGATTTTATGCAAACTTTTTTTCCCCCCGACTCCATATAACTGGAACAATTCCAGCTGATGCAGTTCAAATCCAAGGTTTCTTTACCGTTAAGTAGGTTGGCAGAAGACAGGCCGCAATCAAATAAAAGATTTGGGGCTTCCCCCCTGCCCCAGTCTTTACTCTCTTGAGTGGATATTGCAAATGAGACAATCTTGCCATAATGGCCAAGTACTACTGAAAACTGGAACACATTTTCATGGGCTGTACTGGAAAAGCTGGAAGTTAATGATGCTCAGCCACAAGCCTACACTGCAACAAACATTAGGCTAAAAAAAACTTGGAGCTGTAGGCATGGTTTTCCAAAATAGTACAGAGCAAAGTTTGATGTGGTCTCTAACAGTAGTTTAGCTATCCCCCATACCAGGATGCAGAAATTTTTTAGTAATTCTTCCAGTTCAGGCTGGATAATGGAGTAATTCCTAGCTCCATACAGTACCAAATTATTCTATCCTTTTCCTATTTTTACCATGAGAAAATGTTAAAAGGCCCCATCACATACACTAAGTAAATGGAAGCACCAGAGCTGGACATAATTTCTTAAAACATATGGATATAGTGTCAAAAACTAACTTTTAGGTTACTAAAAAGGAAACATATCCTTCTTTTTGCATCTTGCATGAAAACAACTTGTAGTGCTTTTAAACGTTTTAAATATTAATCCTTGTTCTCACCCCCAAAACAATCATAGTTCTGTATCTCTGGTTTGCAGTATGGTGGCTGTCTTTCAAAGAACCAATGCTGCTGCTGCTGCATAAAGTTGTACGTGTTAGAGGGAACATTCTAGAACAAATATTAAAATTACTTTTTACCTTGAGAGGACTGCCTGTCACTTACTTCCCCTAAATCAACCTCTTCCATGCCATTTATTTGAAGTACACGTCCCTGGAATAAAATGCAAAAGTTGAAAAATCACAAGTCACCACCCTTCTCTGGCCTTTCCTAAGAACTGCAACATCCACCTTAGAAACTGAAGGTTCTTAAGGACACAGAGACTGTTCTTAAGGATACAGAGACTGTGTGATATGAGCTCAATTCCATGGCAAAGTCAAGGCTAGTGCATATATTCATATTCATTCTAATATTCATATTCATCCTCCAGGTCAGGGAATTTTATCCTATCCAGTATTTTCTGGGAAAAAGTGCCTATCTTTTGAAAACCCCAGTTGAAAAGGATGGCCAGTGATGCAAAAACCTTGACCTAGTCCCTTGTGGGAGGAGTAAGTGAACTAAGTGGAGTAAAGCAAGGAAGTCTTTTAGAATAACCAGCAACAGGTGTGCTTCACATTGCTTTCTATTCCTTCTCCCTATGCCTGGGCAGTTTTCCAACTGGAGAGAATTTTTCGGTTCCAGAGATAATTGATTAATTACAATCTTTGGTGAAATTTACAATCACAATCAAATGTGTCCTCCTGACATACATGTACCATGCTGGAATGCAACCTCTTCCTTGGAGTGGAAAAAAACCAAATCAGACATTAAACTCCTGTGGCCCATACCTGCTCAGAGCTTTTTAAGCTGCACACAGTTTCGTAGGGTGGAGGTGGGTCCAGAGGGCAGTACACTTCAACTCCTCTGATTCGTGTTACATAAATATAGTGCAGTGAAATCACATCAGAGACAGGTGTGCTGCAATAAATAACACAGATCAAATTTGTTAGTATGGCTTTCCAGCTGCAGAAAAACATCACCTGTTACCAAACTCCACTGGCTTTCTGTGCCAACGCAGACTTTGGGATGCAAGTCACAGACACTGGACTCGCCAAGATCTGCAAGACGCTATCTCAGAAGATGGCAGGAGTAATTCCCAGTTTAGCTCCTCAGGACATGCCTCTCCAGTGTGTTCCCCAGAGTTCAAACATCTTTGGGAAGTACAGGGCCTAGGAACCCATTCCAGTTTTACTTCAGAGATTCAGTTTTGTTACAAAAGATTTAAGTACAGGTTGTCACTCAAAATGTAACAGCCTAGCTCTGAGTTTTTTGAACAATTGAGTTCTCACTTCTAACCTAAATTCAAGATACTTCTGACTTGGTGCTTTATGCTCAGATACAGCTGCACAGAAAAAGCCAAATTCAAACTAAAGGCTGTTTTTGTGATGATGCAACAATATTATGGTTGACCAATTCCAGCGGCTTGTATGACAGCAAAAGCACCTCATGGCTAACCTTACTCCTCAGTTTCCAAAGAGCTCTCTGAAACCTTTACTACAGCAGAAATCCCAAAGACCTTCTACTGCAATATCTTTCTCTTAGGAGGTAGCTGTGAGAAGGAAGAAAACAGAACAGTCCCTGGAGAAACCTTAATTTTGATAAACATAGATTTACATTGCCCCAGGAACACTGTAACAAAGTATGGTGGTCAACAGCAGACCTGGCAAGAAGACCTTCTGTCATGGTCTGAGCCTGGCGAAATGCCAGTGCTTCCATGAGAAAACCTCTTTTCCTGGTATCTGCTGTGAGATGTGATCAGAGACAGAGCAGAGCAGGCTCTAACTTATGATTGAAAGGAAAAAACTTTATTAACATAAAACTACAGGGAAAAAACACACAGAACACAGGATGAAAACCTTCCAAATTTCCTCCTCCTCCCCCCACCAAATTTCCTAATTCCGTTACCACCCTTTGGATAATCAATTCTCAGTTCTTTGAGAAGAGAGGAGTCCCTCTTGCACTACAGACTTCACCCAGGAAACAGTTGAAACTTCTCATGTTTCTGTGTCACGTGTGGCACCGCCCGGAGAACATTTGCCATCGTAACCTCTTCCTTCCATGTCCAGTGCTCTCACCACTGCACATGGACCAGAGCTGCTTCTAGGGCTTTTTCCCTTTAAGGATGCTTTGCCCAGTTCCAAAAAAGAGCACAGTCCCTCTCCCTTTGGGACACCTGTCCCCCCCATGTTTCACCCCCTGGGGCTGAGGGGTCTCTCGAACAGAGATCATCTTTCTCTTCTTCTTCATCAAAGACGGAGGGCACCACCACCACCCTCCTCACCCATCGTCTCTGTTCACACACCTTCACATCACCGCACTCTCCTGGCTCTGAGCCATTGCCTCCCCCTAGAATGCAGTCTCTGTGTCACAGGAACTCAAGGGTTCTGTCCATAGCTATCCAAGAAAAGTCCAGCCAAAAGCCACTCCATCATCTCCTCCCACCTAGAATTCTTCTCAACTTCTCTCAATCTCACCAACTCCAGGAGGAATCAGCATTTGCAAGGTTTCCATCATCTCAAGAAGGGTTAAAAGTCCCAGGCTCTGCTGGTTTGGTTCATGAACTCCCACGGCTGGCTGCCCTGCTGGGCACCCCCCCTTCTCCTTCACTCCAGCCGCGCTATCACAAGCACAGGCTGCTCTCTCTCTCTCCCTCCGGGGGGGGAATGGGGGATGGCTGCCCGAAGCCCTCGCAGTGCTTCTCCACCCTTCGGCCCAGACCTGGCCTACCTCCCTCCGGCTGCATGGCTCCCCTCCCCCCTGCCCAGCTCGGAGCTGGACAGGGGAGGTCTCCTCTGGTCCTGGGCCGGAACTCAAAAGGAACTTCCAGTGGGAGTTCACAGCTTTTAACCCCCTGTGTTCTCAGAGGCGTATCCATGCCCTCAGTGGACAAACCAGGTGCCAATATTAAAATCTGGACACCGATTGGCGTGACCACACCATTCCAAAAAAAACCATTTCCCCTCAAACCATGACACCTTTCCAACACAATCCTCAGAGAAGTCTGTGACCCAAAGCATCCCAGCTCCACTCTGCTTTTTTGTTTTCTTTAATTTTAATTTCTGATTTGGTACTGAGCATGAACCTCAAGAAACACACAGAAACCCATATTTTGCTCTCTGTGTTTTCATCAGGTTTCACTCATTATCACTAGTGGATGCTACTCTCTACAAAGCAAGTCCTTCCTCCCAGAATTTAGGGTTTCCCTGGACACAAGCTGAAGGGAACAAAGATGACTGTGAATTTTTTTTTCTTGCAAGCTCAGAGGAAAGGGCAGAATGACAGAAATGCCTATGGAAGACCACTTGCACAGACAGGAAAAGAATAAAGCTTTCAAAATGAGAAGCTGGAAGCCCTCTTATGAAAGGCTCCTGTGAAGGCAATGGAGGTAATGCACAGAGAAATCTGATGAAAGGAAAGCAGATATTTTGCCAGCTAGCCATTATTTTTTTTAGTCTTAAAAATGGGGAAAACAAAATATGCTAAAATAGTTTTTTACTACAATCTACTTAATCTATTCCAAAAGGCTTCAGAATAACTCTGGAGACGGATCCTGCATCAACATTACTTCCTCACATTTCCCTAGTATGTTCATTCAGTGTAAGGCCACAAAATTATATACATTTTGAATCTTAGCTTTGTTTTTAAAAATGCCTGATCTGGCCTACCCAGCTCAGTCATACCTTGAAAATTATTGCTATGTCCAACAAATATGGTAAAACTTAATACAGAATATGCAACTAGAAAAGCATTCCCTGGAGTCCCCTAACTGTAAAAGTAATTTCCAGGAGGTACCCACACAGTACTTTAAACTGAACTGAGGTAGATTTCTAGGTCTTGCTACCCAACATGCATCATGTCTTCCCTTAAATTTACATGTCTTCTGACACTTTCATAGAATCACAGAATATCCTGAATTGGAAAGGACCCACAAGGATCAAAGGCCAACTCCTGCTAAACTTCACATTTTGTTTTTCACCTCAGTTCTCACTGTTTATGTTGTGCCAACCCTGAAAAATAACGTAATTGCTATTTTTTAATGTATGAAATAACAAGAGTAGAGGTAGGAATTGACCAGACACTTGAAGGGCTAGGGGTTTTTTTTGCCATTAAATACAACAGATGCAAACATTTCCCATGAACAACTGAGCAAACCAACTGTCTTTGACAGCTGGATCCCTGATGTATCAATTTAAAAGGTGGCAGAGAAGGCCTGCCCATTCCAAATATGTCTTTTGCACAAATTTTCATGACTGTGGTGTTTCCCTTTTCAGGGGATGTATCTGTCTTGGAGCTTGCAGATGGGGCTCACGTCCCTGGATGCCGTTCCTGTCACACCCTCCTTGCACACAAAGGTTTGGGATGCAGGGACCAGGGAGCTCAGCACAGAAAGCCAGGGCACAGGTGCTAAAAGGAGCTCAGGGTACAATCTGGGAATAAGAAGTGTGAGAAGGCTGACTGAGAAATGACCACATCTCATCTCAGCCACTCTTGCAGGATTCAGCCTGGGCTGAGTCCTAATTACTCATCTTCCAAAAACAGAAATAAAGCCTGTCTGTTGCTTTAACTTCTGCACTCCTGTATAACTACCCAGGACACCCTAAAACAAGTAGTCTGACTTCAGAAAGATGTCATCATCACTTCAGTGTGACTATCAACCAGTTTTAACATAGTCACAGGCAAGGTAGCTACTCAATTTTAGACCACAGAAGCCTTAAATACTGTTCAGCAGAGCCTACTGTGCACCCCCCCCCAAAAAAAAACCCCAAAAATATAGATAGATAGATAGATAGATAGATAGATAGATAGATAGATAGATAGACAGACAGACAGATATAGATATATACATATACATATACATATATATATACTGCTGCTGGGAAAGACGTAACCATCCAGAATGACATACTAGACAAAGAACAACTGGTCCATTTTAAAGCAGGAGAACTCTGAAAAGCAAAAATAATTACTCTTACGAAGAGATCATTATACATTCCCCTCTGTTCTCATAAGCCACTTGAACCAAGACTTAAATAGAGGATTTTAATGGTATTTTGAATTCAAATTCCAGTCTCTGGTGTTTCAGAGGACCTGTTCATTCTAAATCCTATTGATGTTATAATTTTCTAGGCAATCCCAAAATCTGTTATTACCTCTGCCAGGAACATATATTCTTGAAATTCATGCATACTATTCCTGATGAAACAGTGAAATAAACTAAACACTCCTGTTCACTGCAAAAAGGAGGGATTTTGAACAAGAGTCACGCAGTCTGCTTGAGCATCATAATACTTTAAGTATAAATATGGTATGTTCAGAACAGAATAATGCAGCCCTGAAGGTACTTGAGACAGTAGTTCATGTTCGGGCTCAGGTGTTTATTATTTCTTTATCAGTAGAACAGTTTCACAAACATGAGTTCTGCAGCCTTTCATTAGCAAGGCACAAAATGGCTAACTATCTCTTGTTACAAGGTCTTTTAAGACTAAACTATCCAGTTAAGAAATGACAGCTAGATTATTTTCCATTTTAATCCAATAACTGATCCCAAAGAGCCCGCAACGTGGACTTTTCTTCATTATAAAATGCCACCCAAACCCATGAAGAAGAAGGAAGAAGAAGGTAAAGAAGAACAACCTGCCTTCACCCTAACATCTCCATCTTGCTTCATATTTATTTTTATATTCTAAAATCCTAAACTCCAAGTTTTCTACCCTGTGATATTACACACTTCTAACCAACTAGATACCCATTATCCCAGTACTATCAATGAATTTCGGAAGCTTTCTTCAGAACCTCAGGTCAAATGCAGTGTTCTCTTGTCAGTCTGTGCCTTTAAACACAGAAAGTTTAAAATTCTCAGGATCCAGGATTCTAACACAGTCCCACCTGAGTCATAAACTAGTAAAGCCAACTTGCAAGTTACTTTTAAGAGCAAATAACTACCTGTAGGGTAAGGGATTACATTCCCGGGCAGTGCAGTCAAAACACACCCTTCAGTCAGCCCTAAGAACTCAAGAGAGAGAAGGAAAATGACTCAGGTCATGGGGGGGAACACCATTCAGGGTCTCTGGCTTGCTAAGTGGTTATGTCTGGCTTCCCACTGCTGCCCTCACCTGCATGTAAGCCTTCAGCTGTATCAAGCAGTAGCATTTCTCTCACCCAGAAATAGTTCCTAGAGAATCTAAACTCAAAACCACAAAATTTTACCCCCTTACCCACACTGTATTTATGCTTTCTCCAAACGAATGGGTTTTTTCTTTTTTTTTTTTTTTTTAATCCTCCTAAAATCACAAACCTTTTTCACCAGAAAAAACAGTCTTTAAAAAAAAAAGGTTAGGCAGTGTTTCAAAAGACACTAAAAGCAAGGGAGTGTACAGTTTTACCTGTGACTTGGTGGAGTACAAGAATTAAAAGTTGCAAAATAGGAGGGAGGTGGGACAGGTGGGACAAAGTCATCAGGATCCAAATTGTGATCTTCACCTTCAATCTCACATTCATCCTATTCAAACAAAACATGTGTTAAAACCATTCTGAGCTATAAATATTGCTGAACACTGTAATCTGTTAATACTGTTTGTACCACTCTCTATGGCAGGCAATGCCTGGTGCTCACTTACTGTGCAGGATCTTCTTGATGCAAGCGTCAGTAAGCAATGCAGGACAGCCACTGTGAAGCAAACTGTGGCGGTGAGAGCATTCAGGGCACTAAGAGCTAAGAGAACCTTCTGAAGAACATGAAGATTATTGAAATTAAAAAATTAAATCATGGTATTTGTAAATGTCAAAATAATAATGATAATAAATTATAGTACAAAACTAAAACAAACAGAGAAAACACAGGGATGATCATGGCAATTACTTCTAAGAAATGTATGGGATGAAGTCTTCAGCACAATCTTCAAGACTGGAGTAATTTGCAGAAACTTGTTTCACATTATTTATTGTCCTGACAGAGAGATCCAGAAAGGTTTAATACAGCTCATATGTGATTTATCCATCTACTCATCCAAGAATTACAACCTTCCTCATAATGTCTCTGTGGGAAATACAGATTCAAGATGATCACCATTAAAGAAATGTCAATGTTTTGATATTTGAAGATGGTGATGGTTAGGAGCTTTATTTTAGCAGTTTGTAAGCCACAAAAGGCTGAGAAGTGCAGAAGACTAACAAAGGTATCAAATCATTAGCTAAAATGTAGATCTCATTTACCCCTGTAATCTTGTCCGGATTCAACAGCAGTTTTGATGGAACTAAACACAAAAACCAGACAAGAACTGCTTGTTGGCTCAGCAATGCACTGGTCAAAACCCAGACATGAAACCCTCCCCTCCCATCACGTTACAGTACCATGAAGAGCTTCTGACCAGTATGGAAGACCAGAAAAATAACAGTTTTTCCCAGTAAACACTTCAGCTCTGCACTGCTGCATGAGCAAGGACATTATAAAAGCAGTACTACTGATGGGTGTGCAGGATACCTTGAGAAGAAGGTGAGCAGCACTGCATGACTTCACATGGTATAGCTTCAGTATAGCCTTTGCTTCTGTGCAGGTAGTGGGATTAAGTTCTTCACAGCAAAAACAAGTCTTGTTTTCATCCATATCCATCTTTAAGAAACAAAACTCTGCTTTTTAATTGTTTAACACAATATTTTTACCTGCATAATATAGAACCTATTGTCTTAAACTAAGCCCATGACCACAAAGCAGACTGGAAATACAGTATCATATAACTGAACAGTTTGGTATGCCAATGACTGGTATGCTATTATAAAGCTGTACTATACACTTCTTATTTGAGAGAAAGCATTATGGGTAATGCATTAACACATTTAAATACAACCCAGCTGTAATCAAAGCCGCACTGATTGCTAAGCAATTTTACTACCTATGCTCTTTCCAATGCATAACTGCCTAGAAATTATTTCTCTGACTGTTGAGTAAACCTCTCTGTATGAACTGTACACATTTTCTATGATTCAAGAATATATCTTGCATTTCTATGGATGGAATGAAACACACAACTATAATTTCAACCCAGTCAAATCATTAATAGCCATATCTGTACACCACTGTTTTTTGTAACTTTCACTTTCAAATTAATCTTATCATCTTAGTTTTCAAAGTGGAAATTCAATGCTTCCATATCTAGAAATAACAATGGATTTAGCTTTCAAACTCCGGAGTCACAATGTTGACGTTCTTCCACCTATAGAAGCCACCCTACAAAATAATTGATGATTTCAGGAATGTCTTTTTGCTGTACCCTATATTTCCCAATACAGAAAACTCAGAAATTCCTGCAATATTTGACCACCTCATCTGGAATATCATTATTAATTCTCATGATGGCTTTGGTACAGTGATACTGGATTAATCTAGATTCCCATGGGTTTATAATCTTGGACTCTCACTGCAATACATCTGCTGGCATGTCAGGAACCAACAACAGCTTTTCTGAAAGAACTAATGACTGAAAATACATATTCAAAAATCTGTTCCATTAACCCACAAAGTCCTTCAAACTTTTATACACAATCATCTTCATCAAATGACTCTGTACTGTATCCTTAAATTTCAATTATTCCACAGTTTCCAGTTCATCAATAGTCATTCTTCAATTTCTCATGACAACCACTTGAGAAAAATCCTTTGCATTCTATCCTGCCTTGTACAGACTGCATCTTCCTCAAGCAGAAGTGTTCTGAAAAGCCACTATGATTTCACATACCTTATTTCTTTTCTCACAGCTTCTGCTGTAAGGTAGCACAGAACACTCCTTCTCAGGTGACGCAAAACAAGAATAATCCCACCCACACATTATAACAAACTGAATATTTTGTAAGTAAGTACCTCACCATTACCCACACACAGGCTTTTTTCAACGGTTTGTATTTTTTACATTACATTACATCCCTTGTGCTAGTTCTTTAATTACTTGCAACTCTACATCAGGACATTTTGTGATCTCAGCACAGCAAGCTAATACGACATAATGAGAAGAAATTCATGTAAATCAATATGTGTGCTCACCAAATTGCATCTGGGTACACCGGACACAAATTGAATGCCTTGACATCCTAGTATTAATCCAGTCATATTCAGCATAAAACTGATCATAGACAGCAGAACAAACAAGTTAACCTGGAACACCAAAACAAAGTTAACTGCAGTGGGCACAGAAACTCAACTCAAGGAACCTATTACAGAGCAAATCCCATTCACAACTGAAGCTGAGAATGACTCTGCTTTTTCAAAACTGCCCATGACTTCCATGCCCCAAGGTGTCTTAACCTATTCCCAAAATTCATTGTCTTCTCTCTCCTTATTCTGGACTAGTTATGCAACTATTGAAAATATCAGTAGTAATAGTACAAGCAATTAAAGGTTTTGTTGGAGTGCAAAGTATGATTTACAAGTTGCCTGACTTTCATTGTGTGTCATACTGTTCCACCAAGTTTAACTCTCAACACATTCAGAACAGTAAAGAAACTTGAAGAGGAAAAAACATCCTAAACCAACATTCACTCTGTACACTTCCAGAATTACTCTGCAGCACAAATACATGAAAAATATTTGTTCCAGTACAATAAAGATGGAAATACTTTAGAGACTTGAGCTTCATGATTTTATTTCCTCCTGGCTACTAAAACCAGAATATTTGTAAATCAGATAATACTTTCAGATTTATAAACTACCAGAAATCGAGCAATGGCAAGAGCAATAAATACATGGAAAAGGAGAAGCAAAAGCAGTGGACAAAATGATGTGTTACTTTCACCTATGCCCTTACAATCTATGCTTACATGACTGTGGATATGGATTTTGGACATACGAAAGAACCATCCCTGTCTGTATTCAGACAGGCAAAAATATCCTGTACTTCAAGAAAAAGTTCTATGGGTAAGACTACTATTTTAGAGACAAATAAAGGTAAGATTCCTCCTTAAACATTCAATTCCACTAAGCAAGTATCAGATTCTTAACATCCTAGAGCATCCTTTTTAATAACAATCTGCTCACTCAGGTTTCTTTGTAGCAAAATGGTCCAAGTTAAAAAAGTAGGACATCACAAAACACAGAGGAAGAGAAGGATCCTATGAGGGACATGAGTTCAGTCCTGCTCCAGACAGCTTTACAGAAGATCCAGTAACAAGGACTTCCTAAACATGCAAAGAACACTGTGGCCTTCCAAATAAATTTACCTGATGTAACATGGTTAGCTACCTGGAATCTGAAGCAGAAAGAGGTAAGAGCTGCTGCACAAATTATGTTCCCATTTCCTGAGGTTCAGGGAAATAATCCCCAATGAATGGACAAGAGCCAAAGAGCATTGCTATGCAAAATAAATTCTTCAATTACAACATTACTAGTCATCACTATTACTACCATAACATTATGCTGTAAGGTAGATTTTAATCCCAAAAACCCAAATAACTGATGTAGCTATTAGTGAACCTCTGTAGAGGACTGGGACTACTTTGTGTTAGACACACTAAAACCAAAATAACTTATAAATTATTAAGAGAAAGAGTATTTTGTCCTAGCTTTGTACTAATCACAAAACCACAGATAAGAGAAGTTAGTTCTAGAAAGCACTCTGAGTGTCATTTTTTCCCCATACAAACACAGAATCTAATGATTTTTTAAAAATTACACAATGCTTAGCATGCAAATGAATGAAACCCATTCCTTATGTTTTTAGTTAAATTATCTTAATTGTTCTTCTACCAAAAAACTACTTTGAGAAAAAAATTGGTACACGCAGGTATTTCATACAAAGAAAACTTTTCAACTGGGTTCCACACAGGGCACCGATAATTAGGAATTAGCCAGCATTGTAAGTGAAATAGAAGCTGTTTCAACATGCAATATATTTACAGGACAAGTCTCATTAAATTATATTAAGGAAAACAAGAGGTGTATTTGTCCTTTTCCAGCTGATGACAAATGGAGAAAAGAAGTTATGTGGCTAAAGTAAAGAAAGATTTAAAAAAAACCAAACAAGCTAGCAAACTCACATTTAAGTTGTCTCCTGTGGTACAGAAACTGCAATGGAAACAATTCTATCTATAGCTATATAAAAAGTTACAGTAAAAATCAAGACCTCCAATCCAAAATTTTGAAAACAAACAAAATCATTAATATTTTTTAAAGGAATGTCAGAAATCAAAGAACAAAGAGGAAGGGAAGGAGCATTATCATAAATATGTGAAACAAGGATGATACTTTCTGCATTTATGTTCTAATAAATTCTACCACGCGTAAATATAATCTTGATCTGTTTTTTTATTATAGGTATATTTTTGACTGAATAATCCAATATTCAGAAAATCCTGCCAAATGAGCAGAAGATAAGAATAATTCCTACATCTTCAATCTAAAATACCACCATGATCTGAACCATAACCACAAAATTCTCTACCACACATCTTGACAGTTGGCAAGACATTGTACTTGACTGTCTAGAGAAAAAAATCTTTTTTCTTTCTGCTCCATCACTGGTCAGCATTTTTACACAATAACCGAGATTGGAAGGGATCTCTTGAGACCACTTAAATCTACTCTCCTGTTCAAGCAGGTGTCACAACAAGGGACCTGGAACCATAAGATCCCTTCCAACCCAGAACATTCTATGATGCTATGATCTATGGCAAGCTCTTGTATATAATGCCCAGTTAGTTTTGACTATCTCTACATGTAACCTACACCAGTTTTTAACCATCATAACAGTAAAAAAGTTGTCTTCCATGTTCAGACCCAGTTTCCTATTTTCTCAGCTCTGCTCATAGCCTCTTGTCCTGGCAGTGAGCACTACTGAGAAAGGTTCAGCTCTCTATTCTTTGTTCCTTCTCATCAGCTATTAATGGAGATGCAGGAGATTTCCACTGAGCCTCCTCTTCTCCAGGCTGAACAGCCACAGCTTTCACACCTCTCCAGGTGTTTGAAGGATCACATCCCTTGATCTATTGGCAAGTCCCTGCCTAATCCAGCCCAGGACACCAGTCGTCTCCTCTGCCACAAGAGCACTTTGCTGTCTTAGGGACAGCTTGTTGTCCAGCCAGGTCCCCAGGTTTTTCTTCGCAGAGCTGCTTTCCAGCATGTTGTTCCCTCCTGTGTGATAGAATAATTTCCCTGCACAGGCAGGACTTTGTATTCCCCATTGCTGAACTTCAAGAGATTCCTTTCAATGCAATCTTCAGCCTGTCCAGGTCATTCTAAATGGCAATATTCAGTGTATCAGCCATTCCTCCCAGTCTGGCATTGCCTGTGCTGACAGCCCACTTAGATCCACTGTGCAGAGCACTCACTTCAGTGGTACTGGCCCCTGAGCTTCCACCCCTCAGGCTCACCCCTGGTCCTTGGCTGGCTCAGCTTTCACCACTGATCACAACCCTCTGTGCCCACAGACGGGTATTCAGTCACTCATTGTCCAATCTAACATGTACCCTGTCAGCTTATTTAGTGTGGGAGGAGACCCCAGGGACTGTGGGGTGGAGATGCCCTGGGAGGACACTCCCCTGTAGATGCCCATCTACTGTGGCTTCCTCCCAAAGAACTAGAACGTTCTGCGGTTCCCCCATCCCCATTGGTTTGTATGTTAGCACCACCGTCCTCTCCTCCTCTCATTCGTGCACTCCCAATCACCCCACTCCTGCTCCTCCCCTGGTCCCCTATCCCATTGGTTCTTTGTACCCTGGCCCCTCCTGCTTCCTACTATGTTATAAACCCTGTTCCCGCCATGTTCTAGGCTTTTTGCCACCTGTTTCCCTTCGACTTGGTTGTATCCCTGTCTCTTCCCTACCCACCCTGCCTTGGACCCTCTACTGCTCCTTGAATAAACCCGGTTGGACCCTTCGCAGAGAGTGCAGAGCCCTCCTTCTTCTACTGGTTGGACTTTTAGAGCTACCTGGGATTGTGTGCGTGTGAGGTGAATCGAGGAGGCAGCTCCCCTGGGAGTTGGACTACCTGCCCAGGATTCTCCCCCACAGGAAGAACCTGAGAGGGCCGTCTCGTCCCCTCAGCAGCAGCCAAATCCCACAATTTAGTTACTTATATTCTCCTGCAGATGCAAATTTAAACATATACTCACCTACAAGTAAAAAGAGAGGTTACACTTTATCCCAGTGACAGAAGATCCTCCCCAGGGGAGAGAAGCTCTTTTCAATTTAGAAAAAAAACAGAGAAGGCAAACATGGTATTTCAAAAACCAAAACAGATGTAACTGGTGTTAACTGCAGTTATAAAACCGGAAACAAACTATGGCCTTAGTTTGGCCCATAGTTTCATCTTCAGACCATTAGATACACATGGACTGTGAACAGCTGCAGAAAGCCATGAGGAACCTTCATATGAATTAAACTACATGAAAATGAAGTGTATTTTATTCATACTTGCTAAGGTCTTGCACATATGATCTTTTTTTCAGGTAAAAAGTATCATCATGCCTTTTGAGGACTCCAAGGAAAAATAAATTTGCATAGTAAAGCTCTGACACTGTCTTTCATTCTGAATGGGGAAGCTCCTTTTTGTCCTGCTGCTGCCATTGAAGCGAGTATCTAATGCCAGAGAGGAACTGCTTTCACTTGAACTTGCACGTGCAGGACTGATGCCCAAGCAGGTACTTAAATGAAAGAAAAAACAATTACTTCAGCAACTCTTCTATCAGTTTACAGCCTACATATATTCTTTATAAACATCCTGTAGAAAAGAGTACATCCATTTATTAATTGTCCACAGGCACAGCAGCAATAGCAATAATTAAAACTCATAGGACCTTATTAGATTTCTGTCAGTTGTGAGAGCTATTCGTTGTACCGTATGGAAACCCACAATACAACTGTGAACAAAGGAAAGCCCCACAAGAAAAGAGAAATTAATTCATTTAATAAAAAGTCACATATTTTAAATACCACACTAAAACACCCTATGTATGAGAGAAAAGCTTTTGCAGCATACAAATGGCTATAAGCTTCTAATGGCTTTTCATAATCTCACACTTAAAAGTGTATCTCTATTTGCTTATACTGATTTTAAAACCTTTGCATAATTACTATTTATCAACTTAATGCTGGAGTCTAGAGTGTGAGCAAAGAGGTTAATACAGAACTATTTTACTTCTAAAATCCAGGGAAAAAAGATACTACTACAGTAGTTCTCACAAGTCAAATGACTGCTTGTCATAAAGCACATGCCTAGGGAGAGACTGGTTTTCAGGGTTAAGGACATGATGTGGAGCTTCTGTTCACAGTTCACTGTCACTAGCAGAGCTAAAATTTAAGAACATTACCTGAATGGAGTATCTTGATCTATACATTAAATTTTAGTTAAATTCATGAAAATCTATCAAGGTGCAGATATCATAGTAGTAGTCAGCCCTAAGAAATCTTTATTTAAAGTTTTCTGGAACATATTTTCTTTGGGTAAAAATTTTCAATTAAATACAAGGTTTATCACAAATAAATTCTTCAAAAATTTCCAGGTTATAAATAAAGCCTGAATTCCATAAACTTTTCTGTTTTCAAAGTAAGATCTGTAAATATTTGTCATTAACCAAACATATTAACATATTTAAATTAAAAGTGTTTCAAAAAAAAATTTCAAATCCTTATGTGACCACACTGTAAAACATCTGAAGAATCCAGATTGAATGACTCATGCTGGATGTGCAACACTGACTTTTCTGTCAAACCCCTCAAAGCTTTACATGAAAACAATGGCATGTATGAACACAAAAGCTACCATGCTAGCAAACAACATTAAGCATGCAGTACTTGATGTAGCTGAGAGTCACATCCAACCAGCCTACATGTTTTCTGCTGACTTCTTAATCCCATGCATTTTGCAGGTACCAAACTGCTCCCCAGTACTTGAAGCTGCAGCAGTTAAACTGCACAGCACAACAGGCTAGTGTCTTGTTGGATGCTGGCACTCCTTTTCCTTTTACTTGATCACAGATAAGTCTCCTCTTTAGCAGCAGAACTCAAGTACCAAGCAGACACCAGAGAGGTGCTTAACTTGAAGTCTTTGTTACAGATGGAGAAAAAAACCTCAAAACCAGAAACAAGCACAGTCAGAGAGTCACCTAAAAAGCACTCTACAGGGTTGTAACTAATTTGGCGTGACTAAAAGGAAAGGATGCTTCACGAGCTAAGGACTTCTGCATTCAGCAAAGCATGTATGGCTCCAGGCAACTCCTGGGAATGCAACATAAAGTCAAATCAGTCTAATCTGGCATACAAGTAAGGACAGATGCTATAGAAGCTAGCATGACCTGTCAAAGACATGAACTGCCCTCAAAACATACACAATCAAACTAACAATGGAGAACTGATGTACTCTCTGAAAGAATTTTATTTCTTTCAGGTTAAACTAAGATTTAAAGCTGTGTGAAAGGAAGGAGCTTAGGAGCAGAGAGAAAAGAACCGGATTATGCATGGAGGAAGGCAACACTGAGGAAGACTGAGCCCAGAACAGTTCAGAGTCAATACCCAAGTAACTTGGATGGGTAGGTGGTGGTGAGTTTCCCTTAATACATTTGGACAGTACTAAAGAGTAAGAAACATAGGATCGTTAACATTTCTAAGATCATTGAGTCCAGTGTTAACTCAGCATTACCTCAAAGAAAAATCAGCTTCCAAGCACAAGCATTACAAGCTGACTTCCAAAACTGACTGACACTTGATATCGATAACCAGAATGGAAATTCCTCAAACAACCAAGGAAGGACTGAAACCAGACTTCTCAGCAGATGTACTGCTCAAGGTTAGGCCTTCCTTGCAAAAATGTCCTTCAAAATGTATGACTTAATTTTGCCTTGCAGAACCCTCTCTCTCAGATATATTATTTATCTAGTATCATCCCACACTGTTAATACAGCTGTAAAACAGCGTGGGTGGCAAAACCCAAATATGGCTCTCCATTTTATTTACTAATAGGTGTCATCACAGCCACCCCTTTTCACAGCTGTTTTTTCACAGAAGGTGCTACTAAAGGTCCACTACATCTGCAACCAATGTGTTTCCTTTCCTTTCTCCCCTCCAAAGAAAAACACAAGTGGCTGAAACACCACAGCCCATCCCCAGTTCCTTTCTCACAGCACAGCAGCCCTGTGCTTTCTGCAAGCATCAGCAGCACCAGAATCTTGCCATCACAGGAAAAAAAAAACCAAAAAACAACTACAATCTGGTTCTTTTCTCCATTGCCAAGGCCTTGGATTGAAGTGGGAGCCATGGACAGCCTAACCCTTCACAAAAACCCAAACACAGATAGTGAGAAACCATCACTGGGCGTTCTAAGGCTTTACATAAGGAGTTGTAAAAGGAGGACAGTCACAACTGACAAACTGATATGTTTTAGTTCTGAATGAGTTTTCTAGTCTTGCTTATGAATATCATAATTTTAAGTCATGACTGTATAATGATTCTCATTGCTGAGACATTAAGGAAGCTTGCTTTTACAATTTGTGTAATAGTGCATCTTCATAACTCCCTAGAGAAAACATTCAAGTTAGCAGGGGGTAGACATAATAGATATTTAGCCCAGCATAAATATGCTCACAGAAACTAACAATATGTCCTTGAAAGACTGTAGCTAGTTTAAGGCATTATTTCCTTACCCTCAAGAAGAGTTTAATGCTTGTTTCTTTTTATTTTCCCACATAGAATAGAATATTTCAGTTGGAAGGGACCTACAGCAATCATGTAGTTCAACTGCCTGACCACTTCAGGGCTCACCAAAAATCAAAGCACAGTATTAAGTGCATTGTCCAAAATGCCTCTTGAACACTGACACCTTGGGGCATCAAACACATCTCTAGGAATCTGTTCCAGGGTTTCACTGCTCTTTTAGCAGAAATGCTTCCCAGTATCAAGGCTGATCTAATCTGGCTATCAAAAATCAAACCTCTATAGAATACACATACAAATAAGAAAAAACACCCAAACAGTTTCATAGAATCACATAATCACAGAATAATTGTGGCTGTAAGAGAGCTGAGGAAGACACCTGTGTCTCCTGCTCAAAAGCAGGGTCAGCTATGAAATCATGGCAGGCTGCTCAGAGCTTTTATCAATTTCACAGCAAAAACTTTCCTGCTGCATAATATCCCAAGGCAATCTCCTTCAGCATGTAACCTAAAGATATCCTAAAGATAATTTGAAATAAAAGAAGGGATCAAGAATAATTTGTGTTTTCTATTTAAGTAAAACTAGGAAAGTAAAATAAGGTTTATACAAAGGAGAATATTAAAGAGTGAAAGAGCAACGATGTAGTATAGAAACAGCACAGAACACAGGCAGTGTTAACACAGGAGTACTGCACAAGCCTTAGGCAGTTTGAGACTGACAGCATGTACATTTATCTTGATGAAAATATGTGATTCCAGATTGGGAGTCGCTAACAGCGGGCTCCTCTCTATATCCACAAAACTCCTAAAAAACTTGCCCATGTTAACCAACACACACTGAGAAATAACAATGGATGTCAGGGGTGCTAGCTGAACATGAGCCAGCAGTGTGCCCAGGTGGCCAAGGCGGCCAGTGGCATCCTGGGCTGTGTCCAGAGCAGCGTGGCCAGCAGGACGAGGGCAGCGACCGTGCCCCGGCACCGGGCGCTGGGGAGGCCTCACCTCAAGGCCGTGCTCAGCTTTGGGCCCCTCACTTCTAAAGGGACACCGAGGGGCTGGAGCCTGTCCAGCCAAGGGCAGCAAGGCTCCTGAAAGGACTGGATAACATCTCTCATGAGGGACAGCTGGGGGGCTGGGGGTGTTCAGTCCCAAGGAGAGGAGGCTCAGGAGGGACCCCATTACTCTTTGCAGCTCCCTGTAAGGAGGCTGAGGTGAGTCGGGGCCCAAATCCGCTGCAGCGCCTGCGGTCAGAGGGCAAGAGGGAACGGCCTCAGGCTGAGACAAGGGAGAGTCAGATTAGACACTAGAAAAAGCTTTTTTGCTGTTAGGGTAGCCATGCTTTGGAACAGGATGCACCAGAGAGGTGGTGGAGTCACCATCCCTGGAGGTGTTCAAGAGGCATCTGGATCTGGCATTGGCTGATGTAGTTTAGGGATTTGGGGCAGTGCTGGGTTGACAGCTGGACTTGACGATCTCAAATCTCTCTTCTAACCTTGGTGAATCTATGATTCTATCCACAGCTCACATATCTAATCCTTGGTACCCCTCACTGATACCCATGTGGATCCCAAAAGAGTGCTGCAGAAAAATTAAACAACTGCCTTGGCCTGTAAAAAGTCTTCAGAAGTGTCAGTAAGACAAAATATTCCAAGCAAATAAACAAAAACAAAAAAAACAAACAAAACAAAATCAACCAACCAAATGAAAAAACTCCCTAAACTCACACACAAACAAAAGTAATTCCACAACTCCTTTTCAAATCCTAACTCTGAGACATTAAGAGCTACAGAGCTTCAGATTTCACTTACATGTGGAAACAGCTTACACACCCTGCACATCAATCTGCTTCTCTCACAGCAATGCAATGCCAACTGTATATGAAACGAGCACTGGATCCTGCTGTAAGGTGTTAAATTAGCTCTCAAACCCATTGGCAAAAACTAAAACACTACAACTAAGCTAGGATTTAAAGCCGTCTCCTTCATTTCACTTTAAGCTGCACTACCTTGGAGAACTAAATTACTTATTCTAAGCCAGTATTTTCTTATACATAAAAAGCCGTAATATGTGCACTTTAAATAACATTAACAATTCTTCCAGACATGGTCCACTCTTGCCCTTACAGGGGACTTAATTCCCCTGAATATGGCCTTGCATGGTCTTTGACTTCTCTTTAAATAATTATGATTCTGCAATTTGAAAAGAAAGACTCATCATTATTTTTTTGAAAGAAAAAAAGGGTGATTTTTTTTTTTTTTACCAACAACTATTAAATTAGGCTCTTTTTTTTTTTTATAATTTCCTTACAAAGTCTAATCCATACTTACCAAAAGTCGCATTGGCCTCTTCCATGTTGTTAACCCTAAGATTCCACATAAGATTGCCTACAACATAAAAAAATGTAGTGTCACCAAGAAGCAAAGAACTGTTCACAAAATGCTATTTACACTGTTTTTATTAGTGTACTTTGGAACACTACAGCAATGCTGGGAAGATACAAAGATGCACTTTAAAGCAGAGGATACCTATGCTGATGAAGTTCTTTGCTCCTAAGAGCATCCTGTGAAATAATAACCAAATTAAATCTGCTAGTTTCTTACATTTCCCTCCCAGAACACAATGCATGGGGAGAAGTAGTATGTCAGCAATTCCAAACTCCACGTTTGCCTTAAATAACTGTTTTCAGCCAATTAAGTATTTGTTCTCTGCAACATGTCTAGGCAAATCTAAAATTGTCCATTTCCTCCCCTCTCTCCATTACCATCTCAGCACTTAAGTGCTTACTTCCTTCTTCCCTTTTGCTGACTTCTGACCATTCTAGCGAGCTGAATCCCAGAGCATAAACCCTACCAAAATCAATAAGGAGCACCAGCACTACCTCCCTGGATAGTTTTGCTATTTAATCAGATTAATCCCAGTATCAGAGTGAGGACAGAAGTTAAAATAAAAGCACATTCTTCTGCAACAGCAGTTTTTAGACCAAACTTGCTAAATCACAAAACTGAACTTTATGATTCTTTCTTTACCTTACAGGACCAAACAATTAAGAAATGATAAAGAATTGCTGTAGAACTGAAACAAACAGCCTACCCGAATACTCTCTCACAGAAGAAAAGGAACCCTATAAAGAAAGGCAAATAAGTTTCTCAGCACGTCCCATAAGTCAGCAGCTATACTTTAAACTCTATGGATGTTGCGACTAAGCCAACCAAGCTCCTGCCCCAAAAAGAAACAGGAAGGCTGGAACAAGCAGGAAGTCATACTCTACTATTTTTAATAAATCCCTTCTGTAACTTCATTCACTTGACATGATCAATCTAATCTAGCGTAACACACATATATATGACTTGGCCAAAACACCTACTGATATCATCACTGGTGTTGCAAAACCACATACATAACTGCAGTTTCATAACAAAGTATTTTTCGAATTCTCTGACTGCAAAATGGACACATGATTTTATAACAAAGCACATCAATACTGACATAATTTTTTTCCTTAATGACTGCAAATTTATTTCATTACATCTGTTAAAGATATGAAAAGAAAGTCCTTCTCAAAATTTTCCTGACATGCCCCTCACAAGTCAGCGTGTAGCATCCATAATGAAAAGAAAACCAAACCAAAAAGCACCCAACAGACACATCAGTCAGCTTTTAATGGCATCTGCTTTTCCAGGTTGCTTCTGGGCTAAAATTTTCACAAATATTTTTACACCCAAACAGTATTTCAGTAACTTTTTTGAGTGTACTATTGTTTCAGAAATATAATTTTAAAAACCCCAAACAAAATCTCACCCTTCTTGATTTTTAAAAATACTGAATACCTCTATCTTACACATGCGATTTTAAAGCATTTTAAAAGCACAAGTATGGTTCTTTGTGCAGAATTCAAGGAAAGTCCATTGGTTACATAAACTTCTTTTAACCTAGAGTTAGAATAAAAGAAAAAAAAAAAAAAAAAAAAAAAAAAAAAAAACCAAAACAAAAAAACCCCCAAAAAAGCCCCAAAAAGGATGGAAGATCACAAGAGAGATACCAAATACAGACAATTGGATGGGCTGGATTTCCCTCACCCCCCCAAGGACTGTGTACATTCAGGGATGAACACTGCATTATACAGATAAACAGGAACTACTCAGTCCCCAGACTACTGCACTGAGCACATTTTTACAGGTGGTGAACAGCATGGCAATTTAATTGAAATGTTTAAAGCGAGGGATAAGCTGATACTGTTCACACAGGCAGCAGGAGCTGAGTGTGCATCTCAGTACATGACTTTCTGATTGCTGGAGGGCCCAAACACTGGGACTAATCAATCTGACTCTGCTACACTTACTCTGCTTACTTCTGCCTAGCTTCTGCAATATAAATTCTTGTATACATTCCATATTTATAAAGCAGGGCCCAACAGGAGATGGAATAACTTCTTTCAGTACTCCTTCCAAAACTGTACGAAGTCCATCCATTTTTTCCCCAGGAACATTGCTGATTTATCTGTACATTATGCCTACGATCAAAGGCACAAAGCACAAACATGCAACATCTACACACACAACAGTTTTTGAAAATCCTGTGTCTGATAGCGCAAAATAACGGAGTACTTCTTTTTTTTCCCCAAAAATGCACGTCAGGAAATAAATCCCCTATTCGCTTGTCTCAACGTTTGTAACTCCGTTGGCGTCCTGCAGACAACCTACAAAGCTGGCAGCAAAGAGCCGTTACCCCGTTACCCGGGGTAACGGCTTTCCAAGGGGTCGCGGAAGAGCGGGATCACGCATCCCTCGGGACAGCCAGCCCGGCAGGTGCCGAGCACGCACGGCCGGACCCCAGCATGGCGTGTCCCGGCCCGCGGCCGCCACTTACCGAGGAGCCGGCCCACAGGGGACACGCGTTCTTCACCTGCGGGGCGCTGCTCAGCGACAGCGCCCCGAAGCACAGAGCCACCAGGGCGCAGCCCAGGCCGGTCTGCAGCAGCCCCAGCCCGAGCAGCGAGCGGAACAGCAGCAGGGGGCACGGGCGGCACCGGCGGCGGCGGCGCAGCGCTCCCGGGCGGAGGGGCCCTGCCTGGGACAGCGGGACGAGTCCCGGGAGAGGGCAGCAGGACCCCGGCAACACCATCGGCAGCGACAAGGGGGTGCTGGCGGCGGCTCTCGGCGGGGGACCGCTGCGGACGGCGGGCCGGGCCGGGCGGGGCCGCCCCACCGCCGCCCCCGTGCCAGCCCCCTCGGGCGCCGACTTCCTGCGGTGCTGCCGCCGCCTCGCCTCCTGTGCGGGCTCCGCTCCGCTCCCCTGCGGGGAACACCGGCCCTGGTAGCGCCCTCAGCGCCAGGCGGGGCCGGGGCCACCCTAGCAGCCAGCGCCGAGCCCAGCGCAAGGTGCTTCGCCGGAGCTCAGACGCCGCCCCTGACTCTCCCGGACTTTGAGCCATTCTTTCCGTCCCGGGTCTTCTCGCTGAAGCTGCTGCAGCCGTTTTGGAACAGCTTTGGAGGGGTTTACCCTTCCTCTTGTTCCTGTGCTCCCTCCCTTGCCCTTCTCCTTTGCCCTTTTATCCCTTGTCACTGTTGCTACCGAGCACTATGCGTAAAGTTTTAAAATAACTCTTTACTGGGAGGAGGGTGCGGGACGCCATTGGATTGCATTTCTCGTCGTTGGCGCCCAGCCCGACGAGAGGACGAGGTTTGGCAGACAGCACGGCGTATGTCTTGTATTTGCATGAGCGTGCCTGGGTGCTTGCCGATGCCATGTTGTCTGAGACAGGGACAGAGGAATCTTCACCCGGCGGTTTTCATACCCTGCTCCCTACCCACTCTCCCTCAGTACTCTTCCTCCTTGTTTTCCCTGGAAAATTTTGCCGTTACCGTTGTGTGTCCTTCTCCACTTGATGCATTCCAAAGAAGGACGCTCTGGAATTTACTTCAACTGTGTGTTCTACTCTCCTGCTCAGCCAAAGCAATTTACACCTGTTTGGCTTGTCTGAACATGGCTTCAAGAAATATTAAGAATATAGCTTTTGGTACCTTAGGAAAATAAGTCATGTTGAAAAGGATCATTGGCTTAGATAACAGCCATTGCTCCTTTTCAGAGAAGGGTGCAGAAGTGACTTTTGGAGTTGCACTCTTATTGCATCTCTTTGTTTGTTTGTTTTAAACAAAAATATTCAGTATTTAGAGTGCTCCTTGCTAATAAAAAAAATTCACAGAATCACAGAATGTCCTGAGTTGGAAGGACCCTCAAGGATCATTGAGTCTAACTCCTGGCCTTCCACAGGACATCTGTAACAGTCACACCATGTGCTCAAACATATTGTCCAAATGCTCCTTGAACTCTGTCAAGCTTGGTGCTGTGACCACTTCTCTGGGGAGCCTGTTACAGTGCCCATACCCTTTCTGTGAAGAATCTTTTTCTAATAAATAACCTAAACCCCTAACACAGCATCAGGCCATTCCCTTGTGCCCTGTCACTGGTCATGTGGGAGAAGAGATCAGTGCCTGCCCTTCCTCTTCCCCTCACAAGGAAATTGTAGATTGTGAGGAGGTCTCCCTTCAGACTCCTTTTCTCCAGGCTGAACAAACCAAGTAACTTCAGCCACTCCTCATAAGGTTTCTCCTTAAGACCCTTCACAAGCCTCTTGGCCCTCCTTGGATCCCCATTAACAGTTTAACATATTAAACATAATTTTGTGCCCAAAATTTCCTCAAGGTGAGGAGACCCCCGTGCGGAGCAGATTGGAACAATCCCCTCCGTTGTCCAGCTGGCAGTGCTGTACCTGATGCCCCCCAGGACATCCTGGGCCCTCCTGGCTGCCTGGGCACTGCTGGCTCATGTACAACTTGCCACTGACCAGGACCTCCAGGTCCTTTTCTGTGATGTTGCTTTCCAGCCTCTTGTTCAGCAGGTGGGGAAAGTTAATACAAATGCCTGAAAATAAATACATGTAAGAAAAGACAGAGCTGTAAGAAATAAGTTGACTTGTCTTGATGGGGAGAAGTATATTGCTGCTCATTCAGTTGCTCCAAGTGAACCACTGGAATTTCCAGTCAGGAAAGTAGCATGTTTTCCATTACTACTTTTTTAGAAAAAGTGAAGTTATTTAAGGCTTATGCTGACTTGCTCTCCTTTATGACTGTCTACATGGTTCATGGCATAACTTAGCTCTTTAATGTTATTCTTTAGTCTGGTTTAACCTGGTTTATTTTTAAAATATTTTCTCTAACAGAGGGAAGCAACATTTATAATACAGACAATCACTGTTAGTAATTTTGTGTACTCTGACTAGACTTGTCAGCTGGTCTCTTTGTGTCATTATCACTAAGACATTGATGTATGGCTAGTAAATTTCAATTTTTTTATTTTTAATAGTGAGAGTCCATGGCAGTGGTGTTTATTTCTCCTTAAACATACAGAAACATACATGTTCAAATTCAGTGAAGAATCAGTTCATGTTATCAAAAAAATTGGAATTTTATTAAGTAAAAAGTATTATCAAAAGAAATCTTACACTTTGAGAGAATTTTCTATAATAATTTTAGGTTGTTTTCTCTAAACACTGCATCTGAGCAGGAATTTGTACCATTTATTCATATGCAGATAATGTTGACTTCTATTAAGTCTTAGTGGGCCCTTTTTGTTGTTGTTCCTTTTTTTTTAACTCAAAGCACTGTCTGTAAGACCCCATGAAACCTTTTAGCCAGCTCTGGAAGGAAGGGGGTGCTGACAATTTGCATTCCTTTAGCAAAGCGGAATTGCATGCTCCTTGTTCCTGTTAACATCAAGGTGTTATGTTGCCTCTGAGAGTGCAAAACACACTTCCATTCAGTAGTGATAATATTTATCTGGAGTTTCTACCTATGCTTCTAGATATAACGTGAAAAAAAAAAGCAAAAGAAAAAATCATGGAATATCAGTTAAATTCTACTTTCACTGAAAATCCCATGTTTTGAGGATATTTAAGCAGTTGGTTTGAACATCATATTTTGAATGCCAGAGATGCCAAATGTCTTTGAAAATGTGTCCTTTGAGGTCACATTAATACTTCTGAACCAAGTGCATGTCCAGAGCTGTGAAGTAGTCAGCAGACAGGTTTTTTTTTTTTTCTGCACTGCAGTTCACCCTTCTGCAATTGTTTAGCTGTCTCCACTGACTACCCACAGAAGTGAACCTTCCTGCTCTGAAGTTTCTTCTTCTTGGGTGGACTGCCTGCCAAAACAGCTGGGTTTAGGAGTAGGTCTTTCATGATCTAGCCTAACTGACTTGGAAAGTTACTCATTGCAATCACCCTACCATGAATTGGAAACACCTCTTTAAAAACATGCTTACTTGACGTCAAGCTTACTGCCTCATCTGTGTTTCTTTTTAAGCTATCTGCATTGATCGAGAAAAATGAATGCTTTCCTTTTCCTGCTTTCCTAGATGATTTTCACTTAAGGCTCTGGGATTTCTGTGAACTCTAACCCATTCTGCAGAGCTGCCAGTGTTCCAATAGCTGAGATTCCAATATCTGAGTATTCTAGTTCTTCACTTCGTGCATAAAATAGATTAGAGGCATCATTTTTGTTTTGGAGACAATAGTAAATTGACATGCTAGTCACATCTGCCTTAGTTGTATAAGCTTCTCTTAGTGCTTCTATACCCTTCCTGAAACAATTTTTTACAGAAGGGGTGAAAAAGTACTAGAATCATCTGCCCAGGGATATGGCAGAGTCATCATCCCTGGATGTGTTTAAAAAAAGATTGGATGAGGCACTCAGTGCCACAGTTAATGAAGGTGTTAGGGCATGGGCTGGACTTGATGATCTGAAAGGTCTCTTCCAACCTAGTGATTCTGTGATTGTGATAATGGCTTTCTTCTTCTGTGGCTGTAATTTACCTTGCAAAAAATACCTTTTTCTCTTTTTCTCTTAAAAATTTCTCTCTTTCCGACATGAAAAAACTTTCTACTAAGAAGGTCATTGGACTGTTCCCGAGAATCAGTCAGGGGCTCAACTTAGGAGAGTCTTCAATGGAGAACATTCCTTCATGAAAAGTGCAGCTCTTAAAGGAGCCTCAAAACTATCATTCTCTTTTGCCAGAGTAAATCTTCTCTGAGAGTGTTCTATGACGAGTCACTGCGCTCTGATTATCCCTACAGAGTGGTGTTTGGATGCAGAGAAGTTGTGCTCTGAAGCTCCCTGGCCTGTTTTCCCAGAAACCTTTCTTGACCAGGTAGCTACAGGGCCCCTTCTGTCCCCTCAACTGCAGATGAAATGCAATGCAAGGAGCAGCATGGTCGTGCCATCTGGGCACAAGCACAAGCAGCCTTGATTTTGCACATTCTCCTTTGCAAATGCAATGCTCCTTTTCCAGGCTTTTTCGAAAACACATCTGTTGCTGTGGCTGCAGAAGAAATTCCTCTGGGAGAAGGCACTCCCAATATCATCCTGGATCTCCAGGGCCCTTGGCTGATGAAGGTGCGCATGGTTGGGGAAAGATAGTAAGAAAAGGGAGTGAAAGCAGCACCCAGAGACTTTATCAGGGATATAGAAATTTATTTATTTTTTCTTTAATAAGAATTTACTGCACCCCTGCTACTGCTGCTGATCGGGTGGCCTCTTGCGGGGTTGGGGAAAGTCTGGTTGGCTGGCAGCCCTCCTCCTTCTGGAACTCTCAGGCCTCCTGGGCAAGGGATCCCTACCCTGGCTGGGAGTGGAGGGGCTGTGGCTGCCACCTTGGGCAGAGGGACCTGCCATTGCTGCTGGCTCCAGCTCCTCCTGTTCTGCAGGGATAGGAGCAGATGGGTGGAGGGTGTGGAGGACAGCTTCTGATATGCTGGATTGGTCCTCCATGCTGGACCCTGCAGGGCTGCCGGCAGGGGCTGCCTGTGGGGCAGGATTTTCCTCGTGAGGGCTGGGGGAGATGGCCACAGTGCTGTTGGCCTCCTCCCTGGCAGGTTCCTCTGCCACTGCCTCCTCCCCCAGCTCCTCCTGCTCTGCAGGGGTGGGAGTAGATGGGTGGAGAATGTGGAGGATGCTTTCTGATGTGATTGGTTGGTGCTCCTCACTGGAACCTTCAGAGCTCCTGGCAGTGGTTAGGTGGGGAGTGGTAGTATCTGTCTGAAATCTGCTGGAGATGGACACAGGATTGTTCTGTGAGACAGCATGAGAGTGTAGCAGCCTTTGGGCCTCTTGTGTGCACTCATTCACAATGATGCTGATGAGGCCATGGATCAGAGGTTCTGTATGTTCTTCAAGGAAGTCCTGCAGCACGTGAACCAAGACATTCTTAGCTGGACCACAGAGGGACACGGCATGCAGGACAATGCTCTCTGCAATCCTTGCCATCCACCATCTAACGCCATACTTTGCCTCCAGCTCTTGGCGCAGCCAGGGCACCACAGGGTCAAGGAGATGCTCTTCTCTTTGGAAAAGTTCTGCCCACACTCTAGGCAGGAGGCCACCCACAGGCTCTGTTCGTGCATCCCGAAGCCCTGCTGTGCGTAGTATCTCCCGTCGAGCACGAGAAGGGGACTCCACAAAGGGGCTGTTTTTAACCAGCTGTCCTAGAGTTATTCCTGTCCAGCTGCTGGCATTTACTGGCTCTTCAGAACTTGTGAAGACACAGTCTATATAGCTGTTTGTCTGCACAGAAAACCTGACAGCTTCTATCACTTCTCTGCAGAGTGGGCACACTCTTTGCATCTCTGCCCAGCGCATAATGCAAGCCAGGCAGAACTGATGGAGACAGGGCATCACATAAGTGAGGTCATCTCGAGCATCGCGGCAGATGGGGCAGTTCCACTCTGTTTCTGTGGCCCTGTCTGTGACGTTTGGTAGTCTGGATCGAATTAAGAATGAGAAGATGCTCCCCATTGCTAGCACTGGCACTCCCAAAAGGTGTCATGCACTGCAAAATGGGGATGCTGTGGTCATGAGCTGTCCTGGGAAGGGGGAGGATGAAATACTCAGGCCCCTCAAGAAGGACCTTCCCAGTTCCCCAAGCCTGGGCACTCATTCCATGGCCACCCCAGGGGGTCATTTTCCTGCACAACTCACCTGTGCTGTGCCCAGCTGCCTGAGCCTGGCAGGGCTGGGGAAACACTATTGTGGGCTCCTGGATGGGTACGGAGAGCTGTCAATGGCAGCATGCAGCACTGTAAAAAGCCTGGATTAACCCTCCAGACCATGTGGACATGTTCAGCAGGTGTCCAGGTATAATCCAGTCTAGGCCAGGATCTGGCAGCATCTAAACATACACAGTAAGGGACACAGGGAGACAACCAACATGGTGATGTCACAGTCCACGGCCAGAGATCAGCTTCCACTACCCTGTAACATCACAATGGGATGTCCACCTCCAAGGTATTCGGACCAACACAGAATGTCAGAAGTTAGTCTCCATGGGTGTGACAGTAATCCCCTAGAGAGGAGTACCCCAGGCCCTGGACTCTTCCCCAGCCCTGCAAGTCTCCTCAGAGTAGTAGTAGTGCTTTTTCATGCAGACAGGAAAATGGAAGAAGTTCTGAAAAAAAAACAGAGTCATGCTTATAGAGGAGTCACGAGTGAAAGACTGGCTAGGCATTCCTCATGCAAGATAAGGAAAACTGCAATAATGCCTAGTGCTATATCTGCTTACCAGCAAAGGGGCTTTGATCTCAGAAGTGCAAGTCTCTGGTGGTGGGAGTGTGGCTGCCAAGAGTGGCTCCTGATAGGTCAGACAGTTAAGTTTCCTTAATGCAGTTATAGTTCAGTTTAAACAGAGGAAGAAAGAAAGCCCTATGCATTGATATAAAAATTAGTATTTTAAGAGGACGAAGAAAGCGAAAGATATACCAGATAATGGATAGGAAACCTAGGTAATACCAAAAGTACTGTTCATATGAATGTTCCAGGGATATTTTAAATAAATGAAAAAAAAATCCCAATATGAAACCAAAGCAAAACCAAACACAAAAGGCAACCAAAGCAAAACCAAACCCAAACCCAAACAAAATGAAAAAAAAAGAAAAAAACCCCAAAACATAGAAAGAAGGTTTATACGCAGTATTCTTTGAAACTTCAGAAACTTTGTTTCCAGATGCATTCAGTTTATATAGTTGATGCTCTTTAGCAAACAGGAAAAAATATTAAAGGCAATTGATGAAGGAAAGGAAAAGCCGTATTAAGCATGTCATGTTTTTTTCCTGATATTTCTTCAAAATACCTACCACAGGTAACTCTGAACACAGAGAATGCTAGTGTATGGGATGCACTGAAAGAGTTGTAGCTTTGTGACTTGTTTTTTGGCAAGCAGCAAACACCATAACTAAACAGGTATGACTGCCGTACTGCATCCTCATGGCCATTGACCCTCATTGGCTTTACTGATCAAGTGGGCTGCTGTGAGCCCCCAAGACCACTCTGGTAGAGACACCTGAGCCATCTGTAGATGTGACGGAGCCCACAGGCCCTGGATGACAAGAATGCATTCCCAGAGGAGGTGAGCTCACCTGGCCAATAGCCTCACACAGGCAAGAATGGGAGCAAATGTACAGCCCAGAGGGTAGCTGTCACTATCACCGCAGAAAAAAACAAAATGCCAGAAAGCAGAGGAGAAAGTGACCCACTCCAGAGCCCAGCTCTGCAGTGATGCCAACTACCCTTGTGCTCTCTGCTGGCTCTAGCCAGAGAAGGCATCTTTGAGTGCAAAGGCTCTCATGCTTAGCCTGAACTCCATACCAGTGCTCCACCTGAGAAGCTTGAAGTCTTACTGGAACAGATGAAGTATTTCTCAGTAGTGCTTTTTCTGATTAAAAATGTATTATTCTGATAAATTACACCGAATCATATGGAATCATCCAGGATGGAAGAGACTTTCAAGATCATCTAGTCTAATCACTGTCTGGCCTCCTGCTGAGAGCAGGTTTGCCCCCGAGCAGGCAGCATGGGGCTAGATAGCTCAGTCCTTTACGGTGACAGACTATCCGAGTACCCAAGCAGCTCTTAGCCGCAGGCAACCTTTAGCAAGCATAAGGATTATCAGCTCTTGTTAGTGATTATCAGCTCTTATGATTCCAGCTCTTTTGCTTGCTAAGTTGCTGTGCAGGCTGGCTGGCAGGCAGACACGAGAGAGGAGAAGGCTGTCCTGATGTTCCACAGCGATGGCTTTATTGGGGTCTGTGAAGTGTAGTATTGTCCACAAGGGTCCCAGGATGAGGGAAGAGACGAGAAAGTTGACTCCATGTATCAGCAAGCTAGGTGTCATGGTTTGAGCCTGGCGAAATGCCAGTGCTTCCATGAGAAAACCTCTTTTCCTGGTATCTGCTGTGAGATGTGATCAGAGACAGAGCAGAGCAGGCTCTAACTTATGATTGAAAGGAAAAAACTTTATTAACATAAAACTACAGGGAAAAAACACACAGAACACAGGATGAAAACCTTCCAAATTTCCTCCTCCTCCCCCCACCAAATTTCCTAATTCCGTTACCACCCTTTGGATAATCAATTCTCAGTTCTTTGAGAAGAGAGGAGTCCCTCTTGCACTACAGACTTCACCCAGGAAACAGTTGAAACTTCTCATGTTTCTGTGTCACGTGTGGCACCGCCCGGAGAACATTTGCCATCGTAACCTCTTCCTTCCATGTCCAGTGCTCTCACCACTGCACATGGACCAGAGCTGCTTCTAGGGCTTTTTCCCTTTAAGGATGCTTTGCCCAGTTCCAAAAAAGAGCACAGTCCCTCTCCCTTTGGGACACCTGTCCCCCCCATGTTTCACCCCCTGGGGCTGAGGGGTCTCTCGAACAGAGATCATCTTTCTCTTCTTCTTCATCAAAGACGGAGGGCACCACCACCACCCTCCTCACCCATCGTCTCTGTTCACACACCTTCACATCACCGCACTCTCCTGGCTCTGAGCCATTGCCTCCCCCTAGAATGCAGTCTCTGTGTCACAGGAACTCAAGGGTTCTGTCCATAGCTATCCAAGAAAAGTCCAGCCAAAAGCCACTCCATCATCTCCTCCCACCTAGAATTCTTCTCAACTTCTCTCAATCTCACCAACTCCAGGAGGAATCAGCATTTGCAAGGTTTCCATCATCTCAAGAAGGGTTAAAAGTCCCAGGCTCTGCTGGTTTGGTTCATGAACTCCCACGGCTGGCTGCCCTGCTGGGCACCCCCCCTTCTCCTTCACTCCAGCCACGCTATCACAAGCACAGGCTGCTCTCTCTCTCTCCCTCCGGGGGGGGAATGGGGGATGGCTGCCCGAAGCCCTCGCAGTGCTTCTCCACCCTTCGGCCCAGACCTGGCCTACCTCCCTCCGGCTGCATGGCTCCCCTCCCCCCTGCCCAGCTCGGAGCTGGACAGGGGAGGTCTCCTCTGGTCCTGGGCCGGAACTCAAAAGGAACTTCCAGTGGGAGTTCACAGCTTTTAACCCCTGTGTTCTCAGAGGCGTATCCATGCCCTCAGTGGACAAACCAGGTGCTAATATTAAAATCTGGACACCGATTGGCGTGACCACACCATCCCAAAAAAAACCATTTCCCCTCAAACCACGACTCTAGATTTACTATTTTATGATAGAAAATATATTAAAGCTAACTAAAAGAACAGAGGAGAAAGGATTTCATCAGAAGGCTAAGCTAAGAATAGAAAAAGAATGAATCACAAAGGCTTGTCTCGGACCGAGACAGTCTGGACGGGTGAACTGTGGTTGGCCGTTAATTCCAAACAACCAGATGAGACCAATCACAGATTCCCCCTGTTGCATTCCACAGCAGCAGATAAGAATTGTTTACAGTTTGTTCCTGAGGCCTCTCAGCTTCTCAGGAGGGAAAAATCCTAAGGAAAGGATTTTTCCTAAAACATGTCGGTGACAGTGAAGAGCTCCAGCAATGGCTCTTCTAACCAGAATGGGCTAAAGCAGCCCATTATATATGGCAGGGGGGGATCAGATTGTCCAATAGTAGGGGTTAAGTAGAAGTGACCTATGGGGTTACAGAGAGATAAGCTGGGGTCTGAAAGGCGGAAGAGAGGGACTTCTTTGCTATTTCACTGTGACTTGACATTTCCTATCTTTAAGCCTCTGCCCTCCACAGAGCCCAAGCAAGCCCAGAGCTTGCTACAAATCATCAACAGAGGACCACTATAACCACTCTTACACCATATCCCCAAGTGCCACATCCAGATGCCTCTTGAATGCTTCCAGAGGTGACTCCTGCACCTTGCTGGGCAACTTATTCCAATGCCTTAGCCCTCTTTCAGTAAAAAGAAGTTTTCTAATATCAAGTTGATCTTCCCCTGATGCAACTTAAGGTAATTTCCTCTAGTCCTTTCACTTGAGACATGACAGAAGACAACAACCTGCACCTCACTACAACCTCCTCGTAAGACATGATTTCATCAGCTCTGTCGCCCTTCTTTGGAAACACTTCAGCACTTCATTTTGCTTTTTTGAAGTGAGGAGTCCAAAACTGAACACAGAACTCAAGGTGTGGCCTCATCAGTGCTTAGTACAGTGGGACAATCACTTTCCTAAACTGCTGTCCTGTGCCATATCCCCTTTCCCTATCAAATGTAGTTTAAAGCCCTCTCAATTAGCTGTGGCAACTCATGGGGCATAATACTTTTCCCTCTCCAAGACAGATGGATGCTGCCTGTCACCAGCAGGCCTGATGCTGTGTTATCCACCCCATAGTAATAAATCCCAAAATTCCACCTACAGCAGCAGCCTTTAAGCCATGTATTAATCAGGCTTCTTTTCCTTTTCCTTTCAGTATTTGGTGCTGGTACTGAAGGAATGCAGGAGAATAAAACCTACTATTTTGACCAAAAGCCCCAGTGACATCCTTCAATGATAATCCATTGATAATCCTTTAATCTCTTCACTTAGACAAATAATAGGGCTTAATAGACAGAGGATTGTACCAGATCAGGGATTTTCTTACGTCAGGGATTTTCTCAGGAATTACTCCTGTGCCTTCCAGAGCACTAGGGAGGCAGCAGACTTCCCTGTGGGATGGGTCCAGTTGGCATGTTGGGCCCTTCGTTTCCCTCAGAAGGGAGTCACCTACAACAATTTGTTTTGCACCTCCTCTGGAGGAAAAGGGATTTTTTTTTTCAACATTGAAATATTTGGGACAATCCAAATAAATGTTTAATTTTGGATAGAAAAAACCTTAGTCTTGGCCTCCCAAGGTTTTCCATGTTATGGGGCGTTCATGAGGGAGAGATCCCACTTACAAATGGGTATGATCGATGTAGTCACTCATAGCATTCCAAAGTCATGTATTTCAGTACTTTTCAAGCAAATTCAATTACAAATTTTCCTTTTGAGATGAACATGCAGTCTTGATGCTAATCAGATACTGAAATCCTACTTAACTGCTGTATAAACGATTCTAAATTCTTGCTGATCAGAATGAAATTTCAGTATATCCTAGCTTTTTCACATTTGCTTTTAACCTCAGGCCCAGTTGTTCAGTGATGTAAAGTAGCTTTATTTTCTCTCAGAAACATTTTTTAAAAAGCCCCAAATCCAACCAAAAAAGTCTTTTTCATGAACACAATTTTTCTATATCTATGGTCTGTATATGTTAACTTTTGCCTTGGCTGATTTTGACATAGTTTGTTAAAATTTGTTTTGTAGAACAACTTTGTTCATAAAAAGACATCTGCCTGTTTATGCCAATGGTAGAACTTTTAGTCCCAGGCTAAGAAAACTCTAGTTTATGCCCTTCTGCTAGGAGCCATGTAAGAGCAGAACAATGAATTATGGGGTTTTTTGTGGTTTAATTTTTCTCTAATAGGCAGGTAAGAAACAACTGACTTTAGCAACTAAAGAGTCATTAGGGAGATTAGCAGTAATTTAGGAGCTTATGAAAAACATGAGCTGAAGATTTTCAGCCTTCAGCTGTTTAAGTTTAGATGTTGTAAGTGGAGGCTCTTTACCAGTTCAGGGCAGTTACCTCCACAGAATCTATGATGGACTGGATTTTACATTTTCAAAGACTAGTATTGCAACTCTATTTACACTAGTAGAGTGCAAATCCTAAATCTCAAGAAATGTTGTGATTTGACAAGAGCAAATTCTAAATCAATACTTTATGCTTTAAGAGAGTTGTTCTTTCTAACATCTTCCAGTGAGTCCTGGATGCTTCTTATTTTCCTGTTTCTTGTTCACAGGAATACAGATCATGCTACTGATTTCCACTTGAACATTGAGACATTGACTGTAACTCTTTCAATGAGGCCATCCAGCCAATTACTTATCCATTGACTACTTCATTCGTTAAACTCATCTGTCTCCAATTTACCTACAAGAATACTGCAGAAGACTTTGTCAATAGCCTAACAAAAGTCCAGGTAGATGACTTCTGTGAGTTTTCCCTTTTCCACTATGCAGTCATTGCATTGTAGAAGGCCACTGGGTTAGCCAGACATGATAAGGTGTCAGGATCTCTCTCATCGCTCTCTATAACTAACTGAAAGGAGACTGTAGTAAGATGGGGCTGAGTTCTTCTCCCAGGCTACCAGTGACAGGACAAGAGGGCATAGCATCAACCTGTTCCAGACTAAGTTCACGTTGAACATTAGGAAGAATTTCTTCATGGAAATGGTTGTTAAACATTGGAACAGACTGCTCAGGGAAATGGTGGAGTCATCATCCCTGGAAGTGTTCAAGAAGCAACTGGATGTGGCCCTTGGTGCTATGGTCTAATTGACAAGGTGGTCATTGGTCAACAGTTGCTCTTTTATTTTCCTCCTGGAAAATAAAAGAGCATCATGCACCATCTATTGGGGGGTGGGGGGAAGGGGGGAGGAGCCTCCTATGATGTCGTCACTGAGTGGTAGAAGGTGACATCCCCAGTGTCAGATTATAACATCATCAGGGGATGGATTGTGACATCACATCTCTCGCTAATTGTATTAGTGCACTGGCAGAACCTGAGCCAGTCTGGCTCCAGGCTTGACTCCTGCTGAGCAAGCTCTTGAGGATGTAGCCAGGCTTCTTGCGGTGCTGGGTGCTGTATTGGGGGCTGTCTTTGGCAGGTCTTGGTGCCCATCCTGGAGCCAGCAGTACTGTTTTCCTGGCCCTGCTTGGCTGAGTCACCTGGGCACCACAGGTGTTTGCAGCAGTGGAGGCTGGCTGTGCGGGAAAACATAACCCTAAATTGGGGTGGGTGATTGTGTTCAGGCAGCCAAGATGGTTTCCTTCTTGACAGGGCTTGGCATTTCTTCTTCCCCTCCCTGGGACAATGTGAGGAGGACTCTCACATAGTCACACACTGCTCTGTGTGACACCAACAAGGGGGAGCAGCTCCTGGTCCTCAGCTCTGCCCAGCGTGCTGCAGGACACAGAAATGGCCATGGGAACAAACTGGAGTTGCCCTATCTGCCAGGGCACTCAGAATGATACAGCTTCTGCTCTGCCCTGTCACCACCAGTTCTGCCTGGGCTGTATCCTATGATGGGCACTGAGAAATCCATCGTGCCCACTCTGCAGAACACTGGTAAGATCTATCAGGTTCTCTGAGCAGAGTGAATGGGACTATCTACAGTGTGTCATCACTCCCTCCAGTGAGTCACCAGAAGCCAGCAGCCAGGCAGGAAGAAGTCTTGGAGAGTTGACAGTGGCCCCAGTGATGAGGGAAAATGGCTGCCATTACCCTGTGGTGTCCCATCCATCTTATCCACAGGAGACTCTATCCCTACCTCAGCAAGCAAGTGCATGGCCGGAGCCAATGGCTGACATCCTGCCTGAGGTATGGGCAGAACTTTTCCAACGACAACAGCATCTCTTGGACCCTGTGCTGCTCTGGCTGTGCCAAAGGCTGCAGAGAATATTCCAGGGCAAGTGGTGGCTAGTACAGGCTGCAGAGAGCAGCATCCTGAATGATCTCTGTGTCTATGGTCTGGATGTGGAGACCTTGGTTCTGAGGCTGCAGAACAGCCTCGGGGAAGGCACGGCACAACTAGTTCTTGGCCTCATCAATGTCATTGTGGGCCAGTGCAGCAAGGAAGCTCAGAGGCTGCTGCACTCCCATGCTGGTGAGAAGGAAACCCACAGACCTTCAGCCAACACTAGGCCTGCCAGCTCCAGCTCCAGCTCCAGCAGCTCCAGAAGCTCCTACGTGGGAATTTCTGCCAGCAGCCCTACAAACTCCAACGTGGATGAGGGAAGCTGGTACATCAGAAGCTACCCTCCATGGAAGCTACAGTTCCCCACAATCTGTGCCTGTCCCCACAGAGTGGGACCAACTCCAGGAAGAGCCAGGAAGGGCAGTGGTGCTAGGTCCCTCTGCCCAGGGCTGTAGCCACAGCCCCCCTCCTCCTGGCCAGGTCAGGGCCTGCTCACCCAGGAGACCCTGGCACACTCAAAAGAGACAGGCCCCTAGTCCCCAGGATTCTCTTCACTCCAACGAGAGGCCAAGGCAGGGACCTGCCTGAGCCCTGCAGCCCTCAGGGACTCTCATCATCACTTCAGATGAAGTGATGAAACCTGGGGACACTGAAGTCCACAGCATCTTCAGGAATCAGCCTTACCTAAGGCAGTTAAAGGGGAACACTCTAAAATGAGTTCTCCCCCTTTGTTTTAATCCCTTTCCACCAATAAGGAGAAACTAAATACAAATGGATATAAGTAAAAAAAAAATAGCAGTTTACTAACAAGTAAAATTGAAACAGGCAAAAATCCCTAGTAAATATTCACTAGATGCAGAATTTCTAAATCTCACAAACCACCCCCCAGAAAAAGAGAAACCCAAAATGGTGGAAATACCCCTTCCAAGATGGCGCCTGCCACAGGGAGACAAAGGGAAAATGGCATCTGACCCTCCCCCCAAGACAGTGGCATTCCTAGGTGGCCATGTGGTCAGAGAGACAAAGGGAAAGGGTGGCAACAAACCCTCCCAGGAAGGCTGGAACTTACAGAGAAGTTCTAGTGGCAGATGAGAAGAGCCAGTGTGTGTGGAGTCAGCACTGTCACCGGCCGCTTCCTCCTGCCGCCTACTGGACTCCAGCAGCGCTGGTGCTTCTGTCCCCTGCACTGTGCCTGTGGCTGGGAGGAAAAAAAAATCTCTTGGCACTGACATGGGGTGGCCTGGCCCCGGGATGGCTCAAAATTCACCGCAGGGTTTGAGATGGTCATTGTGAAGCAGTTTCTGGCTGGGAGATGCAGCTTTGCCAAGTTGCTACTGTTGTGAGCCTAGAAAAACCCATGCTAAACACCACTCTGATTTGACACAATGACATCAGGCAAAAGAGGGCCCAAAAGGGCCCAGTCTACCTCAGCTCTAAAGTGAAAGCCAAGAAAGAGCAAGCCCAAAGGCAAAATGGGTGCTCTGCCTGGGTACTCCAGCCTTGCCGAAGTGAGTGGCATCACCTCCACCTCCTCCGCAATTCTGGGTCCACCTGTGCTGCTGCGCCTTAAACACACAGGATTATTTGTACACAGATAGATATGGAATAGTATAAACTTTTTGGTCACCCAGACACCTTCCCAGGTCTTGCTTACAGAAGGTGCCTGGGGGCAGTCCACCAGCACCAGGGGTCTGAGTAAATCTATAAATGTCCAACTCTCAGCAACTGAGAGAGCTGGACATACTGAAACATGAGTGTATTTGAAAATTTAGTGCCAGGTACAATCTGGCTTGTTAAAGGCATTTATGGACCAAGAATGAAAAAGCAATGGAAAAATAGGGTTCTGACAAATTTCTCAGTTCTTGCAACTTTAATTGCTACTTAGAATAGCCCACATTGTGTTCTTGGGCAGAATCCACTTGAAGTAATATATTCTTCTACTGCATTAGAAATGAGTGACAATGTGCCCCATCCCCAGAGAAGTGGTATGGGAAGGAGGGAGCATAACTCTTAAGCTAACCCTTTAAACTTTAATACAGTGGCTGATCATTTTGTAATATAACTCTAATAACTGAACAGCAAGGAGTTCACTCAAGGGAATAATGGACAAGGATGAGTAGTTTTATAGTATTTTTTTCCTCCTCGCAGAATCTTCCAACGCATTCCCTCTCTTCCTCTTCATCCGTGAATTGCACATATATGGAAGAATTTTATTTTGAAACTGATGGGAGCTATGTTTCCAGGTGTGACTTTTGATGATGATATCTCTGGAATCAAACTCCAGATTCCCAAGGATATTTGATTTTAATTCTAAGGGATCCATCCACAGCAGGGATCTACCCTGGAGCAGTCGGTCCTAGAAGTACATAGTACCTTGGAGTGGTGTTTCAGATGTCATTTTGTAATTTAATGGATCAGATTACTTTCTTTTCAAAAAAACCCTAAGTTTCTTGTGGGCTCAGTCAATGAGATGGAGCCATTTCAGACTTTTTCAAGAATAAGCCAGACATGACACTACTGCACATGTATGTGGACAGCTCATTTTCCTAAATGACTACTTTCCTTGTCCAGTCTTCCAGGAAAATAAGACTGCTGGAAATCAATTGCTATAATTGAGCTGAAATCCTGAGAGGTAACATTTACACTGAAGTATAAATTTAATAAAGTTATACATAAAGCATAAAATGAAGCATATAAAGCATAAAAATTGCCAGAGCATCTTTATAATGCTATTCTACATACTTTCTATTGCTGGGAGAATTTCCTGTGGTCTGTTTTCAGTCCTACAATTATGAAGTATGCTATAAAGCAGAGCACAACATGAGTATTTGCATCTCATGTAAGAAAAGTTATACAAAGTAGCAGAAAACAATTCCATTTCAGCTGCATTTAAGAAACAGGTGGTTTACTTAGTGCTTAAGGCCAAAGTAGGGGAAATGAGAAGATCTGAGAGTTTATCAAAAAGCTTTAAGGAAACTTTGCTCACAAAGCAGAGGTAAATTTGTAGAAGTTTGAGAAAATCCATTTTGGTTGGTAATCCCTGCTTTTGAAAGTGTTGCTTTAAAAAGTCACGCTGCACTGCTCAGAATGAGCAGTCAAATCCTGGGATATCTTCAAGTCACCACTACTTCTCCAAAAAAAAAAAAGCTGACATGTCTTGCGATGTTAAGGCAAACATATTTCCTACTCACATGCGCTCTTCAGATGTTCCACCAGGCAGAAGTGCAATACAATGTAGTAAATCCAAACTGTGAAGAGCCCAGGATAAAGCTCCTTTCAAGGCACTGTGCTGTCTGTTATCAGAAGACATGTCTGTGCTGAGTCACAAGCAAGGAATACACAAGGAAAGCAAGCTTAGCCATGGATTGTGATTGCGTGGGTGAACAGAGTTGATTTGCAGAGCAGCTGCATGCACTTTTTCCCCCTCCCACCCAGTGTTTTGTTTGACTTTCAAGATGCCTCCTGGGTCTGCCTCAAGATTTTGACAGAGAAGGGAATGACTGCAGTTCATTTGTACTGGGATGTGGCTGCCCAAATCTCTGCAAGGAATCTCACAGGGAGCATGGTGCTCGGGCAAACAGCCGTCACCCTGCGGCTTTGGACTGTTCCAAAGGGGCCTCCTTAGGGCTCGACATCTGCAGGCCATTGCAGAGCAGTGGGCCGCAGGCTGCTGCCAGAGCTCCAACACAACACAAGTGTGGCAAGAACCATGGCTCAGCTCTTCTGGATGTTCTGAGACTTTCAGTTGCCAGAGAAACAGCAAGCAGAACAAGAGGAGCTTTGTGTCAAGAGCTAAGCTAGCGTCTCCCTGCCACAACAAAGGGAGGCCGGCCTCCAAACCGAGTCAGAGCAGAGGTCAGCATGCACCCACGTGCTCAAGAAGCCACTGCAGCCTACGATGCTCCTGGACGTTCATTCTCTTGGCTTCTTTTGCCCCCTAAATGTCATTGAAGAAGGGAGGCTTTTCAGAAGCAACTGAGATGCCACCTAGGAGAAGCACACTTGCTTTTAGTCAAAGCTTTGGGGGCCAAAAGTCATGTTTGCTTGGATTCTTGGATGCTAGGAGGGCTGGCTCATTGTTCTGGCCTCCCCTGGGATGCCTTGAGCACTGCCTTATGGACCGTGAGGCCATTTTCTGCTGCTTTAGGACTGAGGAGAACTTGCCAGGCCTTTCTTTGGCAGCAGCTCTGCAGAGGGGTTGGCTGGCTGGGCACAACAAAGCCAGGGCAGCTGCCACTGTGAGGTCAAGGGAGCGGTGCCACATCACAGTGCCGTCTTGTCCCAGTGCGTGCAAGGCCTGCTTGTCCAGAGCAACTCTTGCGCTCGCTCCCTGAAGGAGGATCCTTGTGATCAAGGAGTTCTCAGCAGATGGCCTGCACCCCGAGAGGAGCCTTGCTTTTCCCTTGGGTGGCATTCAGCGTGCAAACCCGCACAGCGCTGCCAAAATGATCGGGCAAGTCTGTGCCGCGGTTTGCACTGTCTTTTCTCTTGCTTATTCTGCCTACTACGTGACCCAGCTGACTCGTAAGTAAAGGTTCATCCCGGGGCTGGCATCACCTGCCTTTTGCTTGGCTCTGCTCTTTATGCCACAGTAGTGACCCAGTTGATTTGGGAACAAAATGGCCATGACGATGCCACCCCTTTGGTCAAGCTCCTGCCAGCAGCATCAGCTGGAAAGGGGCTATCTGTACTGGGCGGCAGAAGCGGAGGATTAGCAGCATAACCTGCAGCGGTTGCCCTCCCTTGCAGGGAGAGTGCGTGGCAGTGGAGTCTGTCATTTCCTCAGCTTGCTGCTTCAAGCAAGGCAAGCTGCAAATTGCAGACTCTGAGGAGAGATCCTCAGAAGCACTTCTAACAACTCTGCAGTTCTTTCCAGGAGTGAATTAAAGCAGTGTTTGCCCCAAATTCTGCCCCTTAGATGGCTTGGCTGTGTGACTCAAGCCTTTTCTGATGTGCCAAGATTGCGATTCCCTTGGCCATGCAGCACCAACTCCAATGCAGTTTGGCTTTGCTGCTGAAGCCGGGAGCTGTTGCTGGGCTGCTTCAGGAGAGAGCTGCCAGAGTGAAGGGGGCCCTTTGTGGAAGCTTTCCTGGGCGATCCTCTTCAGCCAATTGATGGGAATTAGTGCATGCCATTTAAAAGAATCTCTAGGTAAATTGCAGGAAAGAGAGGAGGAAAATGCTGCTTGAGCTATTGGGCACAAGAAAAGCTCAGACTGTTCAAGAACAAGGGGCATTTCCATGGCCGTGTTTCCATTTCTCTCCTGGCAAGAGAGGCCTAAATGCAGACAGAGCCTACCCGAGCGCCCTTGTTGTTCTCCTGCTTGCTGTGGGAAAGAGCTGTTGCTCCTGGAGGCATGCTGGGATAGGGAAATGCTCTCTATTGGGACTGTTTTGAGCTGTGGCAGTCTCCAGCACAGGCACTTTTCTAAGGGCCTCTGGTTCCTTTTCCCGTGCTGGCTGCAGGTCACCTGACACGCGGATGGAGATGAGCCTGTCCTTTGGTGAGTGGCAAAGGAAGCTGGGACCTTGCTGGCGTGAGAGAATTGTGCGGCAATTCTGCCAGCTTGGCCTTTGGCAGTAGAATGAAGTGGAGTGCCAGTGTGGGAGGCTGAAAGAAAGGCCAAGTGCCTGGTGGCATCAGCAGCAGCAAAGGGAGCACTGGTTGTTTGCTGATTTTCCAAGGAAAGAGCCTTTCAAGAGATGAAAAGCAAGACTCCTTGGAGGGCCAGCTCCAAGGTGTCTTGCTGCTTCTAGGCAGCAGGGAAGCTCAAATGCACAGCAAGATGGAGTAGCACCTGATTCAGCCATCTTCCTGGGCTTTTCATGACTCAGAGTCCCACTTGCATCAAAGTGTATGGTTTGCCCTTCTTCTGGTTCCTTGCCCATCTCAACAGAAAGCATCTCCTCAGGGACTGGCTCTTGCCCGTCTCTCTCACTTGTGTCTGTCTGCAGGGCTCAACTGCAGGGTCAGCGGCTCCTCTGGCTCCCTCTGTTACTGAGGAAGAGGCTGAAGAGGAGCAAAGGAACATCAAGCCTCCAGCTGCTGTCCCTCCACAGCCTGAACATGCAGAGCCAGTAAGTGGCAGCTGAGCTTGGCACTGCCTTTGGTGCAGGGCCAAGCTTCAAGGTTTGGATGGAGCAGCCCTCGTTGCTGGCAGCTGAAGATGCTGGGGGCTGCGTGCCTGCTGTGACGTAGTGCTGCTTCAGGCAAGCCAGGGAGGCCTGGCCAACGGCTTCTGAGCTTTGACCTTCAAGCATCACTTCGCCGGGATGCTGAGAGGGTCTGAGAATGTCTCTTGGCATCAGACAAGAGGCAGCGTTCCATTCTGCCCAGGGTAGGAGTCAGCCCCTTGTGCCCATTGTCAGTGCAGGCTGCCTGTGCTCGGCGGGCAGAGTGGCCCAAAGCCGCAGCTGACAGCCTTGCGGGGTATTTGGGAGCCAGCGGCCCCTGGAAGGGACCTGCCCTCTCCATGGACTAATTAGTTGCAGGCAGAATGTAGGCTGCGCTGGGCTTCCATGCGGTCAGAGCGGAGTTTGGAGAGGAGAATCCTTGTCAGCTCTGCATTGTAAAGGGCGGGTGGGTCTGGCCAGGGCTGGAAGGCGGCTCCGAAGGGCCGCTCCCTAAAGCCTGACATAGAGAGGGGAAATCCGTGAAACAGATCAGAGAAGGGACATGCTCTGGGCTTCTGAGCAGACAGTTGCATGCCAACACCGGGGCGATTTCATTGCCCGGGAAAACACAGGAGGAGGAAAGCAGCAAGGCTCTGGGGCTGTGCTCTGGTCTCTTTCTGGATCTTCACAGCCCCATCGCTACCTTGTTGTCAGTGTCTTGCAGAAAAGCCCAAAAATGGAGCATGGAAGAGGCCAAGAGGGGCTGGACCAAAATAGCCTTTCTGCTTTTCCCATTGCCTTGGAGAAGGGGACACGGGGAAAGGGCCCAATGGCGGACGGCATCTTCCGAAGGCCTTGCTTGTGCCCTGCGCTCTGTGGGGCGTCTGTGCCAGCCACCCTTCTGACGGGCAATCCTTTCTTGTCCCAGCCCAACACCCGCTCTGAAATTCAGCCTGGTGCCGCTGGAGCAGCATGGCCTGCAGCAGCCAGCTCGCCCCCCGCTGCTGGCACTTCATCCAGCGGCGCAGCCCAGCAGCCCGAGAAGAGAGAGGAGCAGGGCCCGAAGGCACTGAGTACGTCCGGTGTATTTCTTGTCTGCCAGAGCCGTGCGCTGTGCGCGTGTCTTGGTGCGGGTCGTGCCAGAATGTCTCCCCGGTCTCAGAGGCCCTTTGGTCCCCTGCAGAACCTGTTGTTGTGCTTGGAGGCAGAGTGGGAGCGCTCAGGGAGCTCCTGCTGCTTGTGAGGGCGGCTGGGCATGGCTTGGCTCTGCCTGGGCTGCCTTCTGTGCCATAGAGAAAAGCAGAGATTGTTTCTGCTGGATCAGCAGGCTGGCACCATGCAAGTGCGTAGGCCCCAGGGAGCTCTGTGGCCCCAGCTGTTTTCTGGCTCTCGTTCTTACTCCTCCTGCGGCTCAGACACTTTGTGCTTCCAGGTGGCCCTGCCAGTGATGGGGGCTGCGACTGCAGAGGCTGCAAAGGCCCTTGCTTACCTCTTAGGGCCCCGTTCTTAAGGGCTCATCATTTTGGCTTACCAAGCTGTGCTTGAAAGAAATGAAGTCCTCCTAGGAACGGCCACCTGATGAAAGGTGGAGAAGGTGGCCCTCCCACTTGCTGGTCTCAGCAGCTGGAAGCCAAGGGTCCCAGAGCTGCTGGCAGTGGCCCTGCGTTTGGGATGGTCTGGGGAGAGGCGTCTCTGCGTGCAAGTGAGCGCCCTGCACTGCTTTTGTCTTTCAGGGAGCATTGTGAGTGTGGGCCAGCCAATGAGCAAATACACGGCCTTTGAAGAACTCGGACGAGGGTAAGTGTGTGACATCAGCTCATTTCAGAAAACCGTGGGCCAGGTCTTTGGCTGGTGCAATATCAAGAGTGAAGTCAGGCAAGCTCCAGTCATGGTCAGACTCTGGCTTTACCTCCTGTTGCCTGCCAGCACTGCTCAGTCAGAGCAATCCGGAGGCCTCATCAAAGACAAGTTGATGCTGGCAATGTCTAGCTTGCAGCACTGAGGAGCAGGAGCTGGAAAACCCCCTGCCCCTGCAGCTTTATGGCCTGAAAGAGCACCTTGCCATCCAAGAAATGTCAGATTCTCCAAGACAGTGTTCTGGCTAGAATTATTCTCAATTTCTTTACACACACATGCATACACACCCATGGGAGAAGAGAGTTCCCCTTAAGTTTGGAAGTGACCGAACTGGGCGTGTGCCTTGGAGATTTCCAGTGGCCCTTGGTCTTCATGCTGGACCTTAGTGTTCCCTCGGACACCCTGCCCTGCATGGCAGAGGGCTCATGGGCTGATGTGCTGAAAAAGAGAGGCCGCAGCCGGGCATTTTCTAAGGCGTCCAGGCCGCCTGGGGAGATCTCCTGCCTAGGGCTTTTTCTGCTGCTGTTTTCTTTCTAGGGGGTTTGGAGCTGTTTATAAAGCCCTTGACACCAGCAGCGGACAACAGGTAAAGTGCTAACAGCCCCATGGCGTTTTGCAGCTCTGGAGCGCTTTTCCCACTGCTGGGAGCTCTGCCTGCAGCTCTGGGTGGCTGCTCCATGTCTGCAGCAGAGGCTGTTCCTCTGAAGTACCGTCTAGGCTCAGGGTGCAGAATGCACTTGGGATGGGCTTTGGTGCTTCTGCTAAGCCCTGCAGTTCTAGTAACAAGGCATTTTGGCACAGCTGGCTTCCCCGTTGCACAAGCGCTTGATCCGTGCTCCTTGTGATCTCGAGCAGGGTGCGTCTTCTCAAGGTAACCGTGGCCTATGTCATTTTAGATGGCCATCAAGATCATGTCTCTTGGGGAGGAGATGTCCGAGGAGCTGGCTACCATTGAAATCCTGGCCATGAGGGGCAACAGGCATCCCAATATTGTCACCTACTTTGACAGGTTGGCATATTGTCATGGCAATGAGCTAGTGCAAGCCAGAAGAGACAATGCCCTTTGGTCAGTGGCAGAGAACGGAGCTGGTGATGATTTCTCTGCTCATCTCCAGAGGGTGGGAGGAGATTGACCTGCTGTTCAAGAATCTCTTGCGGCACACGTAGCTTGGAGAGCAGTGGCAAAAGCCTGGCTCAGGCCCTTGGGTGACTGAGCAATGGCCATTGCTCTCTGTCCATGCCGTGGTTTTCTTCTTCCAGCTACCTGGTGGATGCAGAGCTCTGGCTGGCCATGGAGTTCATGGATGGCGGCACCTTGTTTGATGTGCTCCAGGCAGTGTACCTGGAGGAAGGACAGATAGGCGCTGTCTGTCAGGAGGTGAGGCATCCCGCTTGTGCTTCCCCAGGCCTGCCCATGATGCTGCTTGTCAGCTGTAGGTTAAGGACAGCAGATATTTCTTGCTCTCAGCTTTCTTTTGCTGCTGCTGCTGCCACCATGACACAGAGAAGAACGAGCGTGGGAAGGGAACTGCCTGCTGGTGTCCCCACACTCCTTTTAGGCTCTGGTCTTGCACTCTTCCATGCTGTCTGTCCTGTGGCACTGGTGCTCACTCACTTGCTTGGTTTCACTTGTTTCCTCCGCTCAGCTTGGCCTCGGAATGTTTGCTTGGAGCCTCTCTGTCCTACATTCCTTGCCCCTGGAAGGCAGCATGCAGGTGGCAGAATTTCAAGCTAAGGGCAAAGAGCTGCCCTCAGCTTCAAGGATAGCATCGCAGCCCAGATGGCGATGGATTCGGGAACAGGTCTAAGGTGCCGCTTCCTCCTCTGCTGCCACTAGGCTTCCCCAAAAATCTTTGCTGTGCCGCCTCCCAGCCAAAGGTGATGCGCTTGGTACCGAAGGCCGGTGGAACTTTTGGCAGCCCAGATGCCTTGGCTTGGAAACCTAGATAAAGCTTCCAAGAGGGTTGAAGCAGAAAGCTCTTCTTCATGACAGCACCATGATGCTGCCCTGGCTCCCAGTTCCCTGAGAAAGCAGTCCATCCCGTCAAGCTCTTTCCTTTCTGACAAGATGAAATCAGATCCCGCACGTTAACTTTCCCTCCCTCCTTTTTCTCTCTCAGTGCCTGCAAGGACTGCATTTTCTTCATTGCCCCCAAGTCATCCACAGAGACATCAAAAGCGGCAACGTTCTTGTGGGCATGGATGGATCCATCAAGTTGGGTGGGTATCCCTGCTCGGGTGCGGCATTTGCAGCCTGTGCTCTGGGGCTGCCTTTTGGTGCTTGCCACTTGGCCAGGAGCGCCGTTGGGCCAGCGCATCAATGGCCAGGGTGTTTTTGAAGGGGCCGATGCCTTCTTTCTCTGGCTCCAGCCCCGTGGAAGGAGTGCTCGGCTGCTTTTTCAGCTAGACTCAGCGTGGCCTGGCCAGGCTTGGAGTGGGCAATCCTTTTGGCTGCTTGGCCAGTGGTAGCTGGCTTTGACAGGCTTTGTTTTCCTCCTCAGCTGACTTTGGCCTCTGCGCTCAGCTCAGCCCTGAGCGCAGCAAGCGCAGCTCCAGCGTCGGCACTCCCAGCTGGATTGGCACCGGAGGTGGTGAGAGGAGAAGCCTACGGCCCCAAAGTGGACATCTGGTCTCTGGGGATCATGGGGCTGGAAATGGTGGAAGGGGAAGCTCCTTACCAGCGGGAAGCCCGTCTCAGGGTAAGGTGCAGCTTAGAAAGAGGGCTCTGTGTGGAAAGAGCTGATGTGGCTAGCAAAGGAGCAGCTCGAGTGTCCTCTTGCATCCGTGTGCTGTAGGTTTTTGAACTGATAGAAAGGAACGGGCCCCCAAAACCGCAGAACCCCAAGCACCACTCAGCTCTCCTGCGTGACTTTCTCTGCTGCTGCCTGCAGGCAGACGAGGACAGGTGATGGTCTGCCCAGGAACTCCTGCAGGTAAGAAAAAGCAAAGGGCCTAAAAGCCCTGTCAGCTGAGGACGTCTGCATGAAGGGATGAGGAGCAGTGTGGGCCACATGGCTGAGATGGGAGCCAGGACAGGAAGGCGCAGGGGAACATGCTGCCCTCGGTGCTCTTGGTGTGTCTTTCTGGCAGCCAAGGAGTCCTGCTTGAGCCCGTGAGGATGTGATCCTGGAAAGTAAGGGTTCCTCTCCTTGTTTTCTTTTTCCTCTGGGCAGCATCCCTTTGTGACCTCAGGCCATCCTGCCTCCAGCCTGCCTGCTCTGATCACCTCAGCCAAGCAAGTGCGGGAAGACTGGAGAGGAGACGCCTGTGCCTGAGGAGGCCCTTGTGCCCTGCCAGCTGAGAGGAGGGAGAAGAGGATGTGTCATCTTCAGGAAGAGTCTCAGCCATGCCCTGAGTTTCAGGAGGAGCTGGGCTGTAGATAGGAAATGGAAGGCTTTTGTAATTTGCTAGTTTAGGTGATAGGTTAGCATAGCTTAGCTTAGTTTAGGTGTCAGGTTTCATTTAAACCTCTGTTGGTTTTTTTTCAAAATAATTTTTCATTTTAGTTAAAATTTTAAAAAATTTAGGACATGTAGGGAACAACTTCGTAGGACTCTAGAAGGTAGATAGCTTGTGTAATAGAGGATTGTTTCGCTTAGATGAGAGTATTGTAAATTTAGGCAAGCTCTGAGGTATCTTTGAAGTAGAAATGAAAGAATTGTCATCATAAAATTAAGCTGTGCTGCAGCAGAACTGGACCCTGCAGACGCTGCAAGCTGTCAGCCTGAGCAAGCCACCTGCAGGACCGAATGCTGAAGAGGCAGAAGTAGTGAGGGGATACTTCGTTTCAGCCGGAGTGACAATAAAACTCTAAAGTATGCCGAGTCTTGTAAGGCTCCCTTCCTTGCCGTGCTGCAGCTAAGTGGCCAGCCCCTTTCAGAAGCCCAAAGAACGTCCTGAGCCAAGCAGCTTTGCTTGCCTTAACCGGGGAAAGCAAGTGCAGGAAGAGCAGAGAGGAAATGCCCGCACCTGAGGAGGCCCTTGTGCCCCGCCAGCTGAGAGGAGGTGTAGCCGTGATATTTTCTGAAAAGTCCCTTTGCCTGGATTTTCCTCCTGAGAGGCTGAGAGGCCTCAGGAAGAAAATGTAAACAATAGTGATCTGCTGCTGTGGAATGCAACAGGTGGCATCTTTGATTGATCTCATGAGGTTGTTTCTAATTAATCACAGTCAATGGCAGTCCAGCTGTCTCGGGCTGTCTGGTCAGTCACAAGATTCTATTATCATTCCATTCTTTCCCTTTCCTTGCAAGCCTTCTGATGAAATCCTTGCTTCTATTCTTTTAGTATACTTCTAATATATAATTTTTAGAGAAGATGTATCATAAAAGAATAAATCAGCCCTCTGAAACATGCAGTCAAGATTGTCTCTCTTCCCTCATCCTGGGAGCCCGGTGAACAACACCAGCACAAGGAGGGAAAAAGGGGATGGATCATCTTTAGGGAGAACTTCAGCCATGCCCTGAGTTTTAAGAGGAGCTGTGCCATAGGTAGGAAGTGTCATGTTTTGAAGTTTTCTTGGCAAGGCTTTATTTAGTTAGGACTATGGAGCATAGAAAGCTTCCTTCGTGATGCATTACTTGGATAAGAGAAGTGTACTGCTGATGTAGGGAGGCTCAGAATTGTCCTGGAAGGAGAAATGGATGAATGGATGAACGGATGAAAAGATGGTCATAAGAAGAATGAAGCTAGCCAAGGAAAAGCTGGGTTTCAGTAGATGTGCTGTGTGCTGTCAGCCTGAACTGGCCGCCTACCGCCGGCCAGGGGCTATGTACAAACCACGAACACGACGGGACTGCTGAGGAACGTGCCTTGAGCTGTTTTATTTTTCAGCACCGCTCTCACTACATGGTTCTGACAACGGGAAGATGCCATCAGCTCACATCCCAGGCAGCAGACCAAGAACTTGATGTTACAACTTACTTGATAAGCTTTTTGACCAATCACACAAAGCAGAAGCATATTGACAGTGGTTCCATCCAACCACTAAAAGCACACATACCTTTGGTTAAAACAATGCCCACTTATTTTGAATACAATACCTGCTTGTAAGCCTTAAAACACAATGCATAGAGCTCCATTATTAAGCTTCAAACTTCCTAATATCTTGCTAGATAAACATTTTCTGCAGCTTAGGAAGTTATCCTAGACAAGCGTTAATACACAGACCATTGTTCTATTTGTCCTTGCTTTTCTAGATTTTAAATAATTTTTCTGCTGACCTATCTCATGGCTCCTGCTTAGCTCTAATCACAGTTCTGTTGTCTCTGAGGCCTGCCTTTTGCAGCTTTCCCAAAACCATCTGATTTTGTGGATTCCCACAATTCCCCCTCTTGATTCATTTAAAAAGAAACCTTTGTACCTGTGTCATTTATTAGTACTTTGCATTTCAAGCCTCGCTCTAATATTTCTTCTTTTTACCTACTTAAAGCTCCTTTTTCCTTGCCTTAAGCATTGCTATATTACAACAGAGCTGTTTAATGCTTTGAAAGTCCAGTTAGTTCAAAGGGCATACATCATGCCTGACAATAATTACGAGTCATTGTTTGAAAAAATCTTTTCGGTTTCAAGGTCATAATTCGAAACCTTCTTCTAAATCTATACCTTCATTCACCATCTTGGCATGATTCCGAGAACTCTCTGTGAATCCATTTCCTACCTCTCTCTCTTGTATGATAAAAACTTGTTTGATAGTTTTGTCCATCATTTGTCACACACACACTGAAGTTTGCAAGGTACTATTACTAATATAACTACCAGAACACCCAATACATAAAGACCTATCTTACAAAGTTCCCTTAGCCAAGGTGCAAAGCTCCATTCTTGAAAGAAATCATCTAACCAGGACCCACCATTCTTCTTTAATTTGAGCTGTCAAATCTTTCAGCTTTTGTATGCTTTTGTGGATGGATTCAGAATGATCAAACAGGTTTATGGAACACAATCTTTCAAATTCCTCACAACCATGTCCATGTGCCAGTAAAAGAAAATCAATTTCTGCTCTATTTTGAAGGGTAGCGTTTCTAACACTATTAACATTGATCAACCTATCAGGGATTGCAGTGGTTGTGGCATTAGTTTACTCAGGCAACATCCAACCCGATCCAATTGTTTCAATGCCACTGCTGAAGCCAGGTGGGGTGAGAACAAACCTGCTGAAACCCTTTTGGCACCATTCCAAGGCATGAAACACTCCTACAGTTTTCATCATAACAATGAGCAGATCTTGTTCCCTTACGTTTCTTCCTCATGACTGCCTTAGCAGTAGGTGCTATCATAGTGAGCATTCCGGAGCTACATTGGGCCACCTTCAAGGCATGATGGGATGCCCTGCCAAGCCCTATCTCCACCAATGAGCCAGGTATCCTTTTGGCAATTGTCGTGGATATTGGTTAGCCTCAGAAAGCACATCCCAACTGTTGGAATAATTACACCAAACCCTTAAATTTCTGTATGTAAAATAATGGGAAGTAACACTGTACTTGGAGGATCACCTCCTTGCCAATCATTAGCTATAAATGGGAAGTAAAAATCCATTGTAAAGAACCAAGGATTTCCAATTCTTGGGGTTCAGATACTGCTTTGGGAAGTTCTTTGGCCCAGGTGTTCCAATTCAATATAAGATTGCTCCCATTGCCAAATTCACCAGGCTCACCATTAGATTGCTCTTTGATCAAAGGCAAATCGTTTACTGGCATCAAGACCAGACATGTTGAGAAAGGCTTTTCTGTTCCGAATTAGACAAACATATGGTATCTGAGTCTGGTGCCTTGGCTAAGGTCACCCAAACATTTGTTTTTGGTTGTTCCACAGGCAAATCTGCACTACAAGAAGCAATGAAAACCCACCAACACCAGGATATCATTTGATTTTGCTCCATCCTTTTCATGAGCTAATTTTTGGCAGAAATCCTCCCGTCAATCTAAGAATTTTGCTTTTTGACCTCAAATTAGGATTTCACTGTTGAAAGTCCAGTAGAGGGGATCTATGACATAACAAAACGAAAACCGCCCTTTGCCAAAAATCAACTCTACGAAACCAAGAATTGACACACTTATAAATAACAGAAAAGTAAAGTTTGCAGGTTCCACTGATGAACAAGGAATGTCAGGCGTGACCCGGGATCCCTCTGTTTGGCTCACGTCTGCATACTTGCTTCTTCAGTTTTGGACTCGTCAACATGTTCTGGGGTGCAATATGGTTTGTTGTTTTTGGCTGGGACCCACTTAATTCCTGCACCTGTAGAGACAGAAGCATACCCTTTGCCCCAAGTGATTAATCAGAAAGGACCTTCAATTTGTCCAGTCTCAGGGTTTCTAATTAAAACAGGGGGATTTTCTTTCAACCTCGCCTGTGTATTATTTGAAAAATGCCTAAAAATTGGTGGATTGCATTCTGCAACCGAGCTGTTGAAAAAATTAAAAACATACAAAGCTTTGTTCAACCTCATCTGTGGTGTGACCACTACTCCCCCCCCACGTTGATCTAGAATGTGTTTCAATGTCTGATGTGTCCTCTCAATAATTGCTTGACTTGTGGGAGAGTGAGGAATACCAAGGATGTGATCAACACCCCATTCTTTTAAAAAAAGTGGTCAATTTTTGAGATATATATGCGGGACTATTGCTGATTTTTACTTCTTGGGGCACACCCAATGAAGCAAAAGCTTGCAAAAAATGATGACAGGCATGATTACCTGCTTCACCTGTGTGAAGAGAAGCAAAACCTGCACCAGAGAGGGTGTCCACTGAAACTTGAATATTTTTAAATTTACCAAAGGAAGGGTATTTAGTGACATCCGTTTGCCATAACTGCAGGCTTTGAAAACCCCTTGGGCTGACCATTCCTGTAGAGACAGGAGGCTGCACAAGCTGACAGTCAGGGCAAGTAGTAATGATAGCCTTGGCTTGACTTTTGTAAATTTGAAACATTCGCACAAGTGCTTGCGCGTTTTGATGAAAAAAGGCATGACTCAGTTTTGCTTGTTCAAAAATGTTTGGCAGAGTGTTTGAAATAACCACTGTCAGTCCGCTCTCGCGTTTCCTTCCACTAAAAATCCAGGAAGCAAAGAATGAGCCCTGATGTGAGAAACAAAATACAGATTAGTTCTATATTGCAAAGTTGTATAAAGACATGAAAGCCAATGATACAAAACGTCATTACTAACATCCTTTAAAACTGATCCTTCTAATCTCCTAACTACATTAGCAACATAAGCAGAATCTGTGATTAAATTAAGAGGTTGTGGAAAGAGCTGAAAAGCCTGAACCACAGCAGCAAGCTCAACAATCTGAGGAGATCCTTCTACTATTTGAATATCAGATTCCCAAGCATTCGTTTTTTGGTTCAACCAAGTTACGACTGATTTGTGACTTTTGCCAGAGCCATCAGTGAAGAGAGTTACTGCATTTAAAGGTTCTTCACTTAACTTAGGTTTCTCTCTAAAACTCAATTTTGCTTGCAATATTTTGTGAGCTGGGTAATGAACGGAACAAACACTGGGAAGTTCAACAATGCATACTGCAAATCATCAGAGTTTTGCATTGCCCAATGAAGATAATCCTTTTTAAATGGTAAGTAGATATTGGCAAATTCTTGACCCGCTTAACTTAAAAATCTTGTTCTGGCCTGAATTACAATTTGTGCTATCATCTCTAAAACCATAAAAATAATCTTTGGAAAACCATAGGGAAGAAAAATCCATTCTATTATCAACAAAGGATATCTCTCAGAAGGGTCCCACTGAAAAATGAGATCACAAAGTCACATTTTTTCTCCTAAAATTGCAAAAAAGAGTGGCTTTTCTGGAATACAGCAATGAGCTTGTCGTCTTTGGAGAGCCTCCATGACCTTGTCAAGGGCTGCACGAGCTTCAGGTGTTAGAGTTCTAGGAGAGTTGATGTCGCAGCTTCCTCTCAGTAAATTGAAAAGTGGACCCAGTACATCGTTGGTGATTCCCAAAACAATTCTGACCCAATTGATTTCTCCTAGAAACTGTTGTGAGTCATGCAAGGTGTCTACACTGGTCCGGAGCTGTATCTTCTGTGGTGTAATTTTTTTTTCAGTCATCTTCCATCCCAGATACTTCCAAGGTGGAACTTCTTGGATTTTTGTTGTAGAAATTTCAAGTCCACATTTTGGATTTCAGTAACAACACTAGCACGAGTTTGTTCCATCTCTGGCTGCCTTGGAGCTAGAGCAAATCATCAATGTAGTGTAGAATGAGCAAATCATCCATGTAGTGTAGAATCATGGATCTTGGATATTTCTGTTGAACTGGAGACAAAGGTTGTACGACAAAATATTGGCAAATTAACGGTGAATTCTTCATTCATGGAGGCAATGATTTCCAGTGCTATCTCTGCTTGGGTTCTCTTCGATTGGTGACTGGAACTGAAAAGGCAAATCTTGAAGTATCATTGCAAAAGAAGTGGGATGTGGAAAAAACAATCCTTTAAATCAATGACAAGGAGAGGCCACTGTTTTGGGATCATTGATAAAGAAGGAATTCCAGGCTGAAGAGGTCCCATGTCTTCAATCACTTCATTGATCATCCTCAGGTCACGAAGCAATCTTCAGGAGTCCGATGTCTTCTTGTGGATGATGAATATTGGTAAATTCCAGGGACTGTTCATGGGGGTGATGTGACCTTGCTGTAATTGCTCCTTTACCATTCTTTTAAGGCTATTTAATTTTTCTCTGTTAAAGACCATTGATCAATCCATATAGGATGACATATTTTCCAGTTTAGCTTTCAAGTGGCAGGTTTCAATGTGGTTTCCATCACAGGCCCTCTTCCATTTTCGCTTCTCTTTGGGACAGGACATCTCTCCCCCAGAGGGTGAGAGGCTTCTGAACAACAGAAGGACATACCATTGCTTTCCTTTCTTGAGGACCTGCAATGTTAATTATGGATGCACTTTTCAAACACACAGTAGTACCTCCAATCCCTGTGAGGGAACCTGCAGGAGCTACCAAATCCCAATCACTGGGCCAAAACACGTGAGAAATTACAGTGACATCTTCACCAGTATCTGGCATGCCTGTAATGTAAATTGTTTTACCACAGTGAGTCAGGCTGCAAGTCAATTTTGGTCAGTTGTGGTCCAAGCATTGCACCCAAAACACATCATGACCAGAGGTACTAAATGGTACAGACATAAGTGAATTCTTTGGAAAGTTGTTTTGCTTGGCTGTATTCATGGGTAAAAGAAATGCAATAGCTGTAGGTGTTTTTGGTGGAATTACCATAGGAACATCAAATGCAAGAGCTGAAATTAATAGCTCTTCATTACAAGTTATTGAAACAACGGAGGGAAGGACTGAAAGTCCAATAATTTTGTTGCTGGCTTTGCCTAGAATCAAAAAATCTTGTCTTTGTTGAAAAAGATTGACAATTCCAGTAGGAATGCTTTCATGACAAAAATTATTTAAAAGATGAATCAATTTTGAGGAGGCCAATTCGAATCTTTTACCTGAGGGTATTGAGCTGGGACCATTTGAGGAATGGCTGACTGAGGGATAAATGACTGAGGTACCAATACCATTTCACTGGGTAGTTGGTTGCAAGGAGGTCACTACTTATGTCGGGGCACGGTGGTAATCCGCGCTCTTTTTTGAGTTTAACAACCAAGTTTTTCCATCGATATCAAATTGAGACTGGCAGTACTATGCAAGATGCTTCCCTTTCCCACATTTAGGGCAAATAGAAAGTTGTTTAGGTTGGATTGTGGTTGTAGGACAATGCCCTTTTCATGGGTCCTGCTTTACCACAAGCAAAGGAACAAGCCTTTTTATCAGAGTCCAACTGTACAGTATCAACAGATTTTGCAAAACTTTTTGCTTGTGTTTCTAAGGCCTTTTCAAATTTTTCAATTTGTTGTGCCAAATTATCTCCCAATGTTTTTCCTAACTTTTCTTGAGATTCTGCAATCTGCTTTCCAAAAGCATTGACTTGCACGTTAGCAAGATGTTGTAGAGACGTGAGCCTACTGCAGGGTGTTAGCATCCGTGTTACAGTTGGAGACTGGTCAGGTAAAGTTAAGATAATTTTTCTACATTCTTCATTTGCATTTACAAAAGCAAGATTTTGAATAATATAAGAGTGAGCTTGTTCATCTGGACATTGTTTTTCGATTGGTTTGTTTTTTGCTTGGGTTAATCTGTCTAGGAAAGAACCATAGGATTCCGTTTCACCTTGTCTGATAGTAGTATAAGCATTTACATGGGTACCAGCTGGCTCAACTGAAAATAAAGCTTTTCTAGCATCATCTTTAATATCTGTTAGTACAGGCCAAGGCAGTTCCACCGCTTGATTTTCTGGTCTATGGACAGATGGATCACCTGCTATTTGGGTAATATCTATATTCTCATAAGGAGTATTTTCATATCTTTCAACCAATTTTTTAAGAAGTTTTTTCCATTATAATTCCCACAACAGACAATGTGAGTTGGTTAAAATCAGGGAAGTCACAATTTGACAATCAGCAGGGACTAAGTCATAAGAATTAAATATACTTTTCAACACATTATTAAAATAAGGAGAAGAGAACCCACTCTCTTTCAAAGCTTGGCGGAGTTATTCTATATCATGGTGAGAAAGAGTTTCAAATAATGGATTTACATCATTACAACCACATCTTACAGGTAATGCAAGGAGTTGTTTCTTTGAATCCAAATATTTTTCTAAATTTTGAATTATATTAGACCAATTAGGTTATTGCAAAGGAAAGTTTACCTCTGATTTAGACTGTGTTTTGTTTGTCCCTCTCACCACTCCTGTGTCTGATACAGAAGAACAGGTAGTATTGTCACTGTCATCAGCTGCCCCAGGAACTCTGTCAAGAAGCTCCAAGTTCTTCTTGGCAGAGGTGTTGCTGCAGCAACAAACTTTCCCTGCCAGTAAGGGCTGGGGAGGAGAGCTCCAACTTCTAGGCAGCAGTGCCACCTGAGCCCCACACCTTCCCAGGAGCCCTGCCAGGAAGGGCAGAGGAGGAGAAGGAGAGCTTCACATTCCCAACAATCCCCATCCCGCCCCCCACCCTCCCCCCCCCCCCCCCGCCCAATGGAGGTAGCAGCGGAGGAATGCGTTGTATTGGTTACAGGAAGAAAGCCAGAGCCTGATAAATCACATCTCAATTCACTAAATTGGGTTTTATTAAATCATACAAATTGAGCTGCTCTCAAACTGCAGATCCCAAATTTGTATTTGTGACACTTTCCAATGGACTCTTACAGGTTCCACATGGTATCTCTGCACACAGGGATACAGCTGGAAAATTCTCAGCTCCAAGCTGCAATCTCGAAATGCTGTTTTCCCCCCCAGCAGTGAATGAGACAGGCTTCAAGGCCTCTGAGCAACCTGCCTGTGTCTCCACAGACACTTTTCTAAACTCTCCTGCCTTCACTCCATGCATCTCTCTGGGCAGAGCCATCCTGACCCCGCTTGGTCCCTGGCTGCTGCCTGCCGCCTCTGTCCACCCCCCTGCCTGCTCCCCTGCAGGCAGAGCCAAATCTAAAGCCCCCCCCCGACCTGCTGTAACCGGAGGCTGGGCAGCCAAAAGCGGTGAAAACCCTGGAAGAAGCTTGGGGGAAGAATTTATACGAAAAGAGCTCTCAGAACTGGAAAGCAAACTGCCCGCCTGAGCCGAATCTGAGGAGGTGACTTCCCAGGCAGGGGAAAAAGTTGGCAGGGATGACCCCCACCGTCCCTGCCAGGCAGAGCGGATCCAGAGCCCGCCTTGTGAGACCCTGCCTGCACAACTTTAGAACAAGGTCTGGCCGCATCTTGTTTGGAAGAGGAGCAGGGTACAGAAACAGCAGCCCCTGTTTTGTAAAGCCTCCCCAGACTCTCATTTCCTGGACCTGGGCGACTCCCCAGAACACAACCCCTGACCCCCCACATTCTTGGAACACAACGAAAATCCTGAATGCTGTCTTGGGAATTCCGGAGGTGGGTGATTCCGCAGAGAAATGGGAGGACAGCCTTTCACAGCACCAGTGACTCAGGGAATCCCAGAAGAAACAGAGGACACAACCAAAGCTGGAAGCTGATCTGATTCCTCCTTCCCAGTCTTCAGGGTTCTGTCCACACTGCCTGGAGAAACCCCAGATGCACCAGAAGGGAAGGAACCCCAAACAAAACCCGAGATCCCCCCTGAAGAGGACAACAGCCCAGCACCACTCGGAATTAAAGTCTCAGAACCAGGTGTTCTGTTTTGGCATTTGAGAAAGTCTTTATTATGATCATTCTGCTATAAAACTCTCCATTAAAGCTCTGGAGACAGCCATTAGCTTGACCAAAGTCTCTTCCTTTTTGAGAGAGACTAGATTATAAATTTTCCAGTTCATCTGGTCCCGAAAATCAAAGGTAAAAGCAGACTGCAAGTCTTTGAGTATTTGCTTTTACCCAGATTAATAAGTCTTTCAGTTCATGTTTTGATTTGTCTGCACATCCTTTATCCTGTAAAATTTTCTCAAGCTGGTAAAAAAGGTCCCATTCTGTTTTAGAGAAATGATTTCCCATCTCATTGCCCAAAAGCCCCTTATGTTGCTACTCATTACTTACAAGAACATCAGGTGCAGACGACGAAGGGGATGATCCATTCCTCCATTTAAAAGCCTGGGCCTCTGGCGACCAAAATGTCCACGATCCTCTTTTTTATTCTTCTAGTCGAACCAAGTTCCTCACAGAGGAACACCATTTATCACCGGCTGGGGGTCTATGTACAAACCACGAACAGGATGGGACTGCTGAGGACCGCGCCTTGATCTGTTTTATTTTTCAGCATCAGTCTCATTACATGGTTCTGACAATGGGAAGATGCCATCGGCTCACATCCCAGGCAGCAGACCAAGAACTTAATGTTACAACTTTCTTTATAAGTTTTTTGACCAATCACACAAAGCAGAAGCATATTGACAGTAGTTCTATCCAACCACTAAAAGCACACATACCTTTGGTTAAAACAATGCCCGCTTATTTCGAATACAGTACCTGCTTGTAAGCCTTAAAACATAGTGCTCCATTATTAAGCTTCAAACTTCTAATATCTTGCTAGATAAACATTTTCTGCAGCTTAGGAAGTTATCCTAGACAAGCGTTAATACACAGACCATTGTTCTATTTGTCCTTGCTTTTCTAGATTTTAAATAATTTTTCTGCTGACCTATCTCATGGCTACTGCTTAGCTGTAATCACAGTTCTGTTGTCTCTGAGGCCTGCCTTTTGCAGCTTTCCCACAACTTTCTGATTTATGGATTGCCACATTTTGGTTTAGGGTAAATTTGGGAGAAAACTCAAAGGAGACTTATTTAGAAAGTAAACTTTTACAGCCCATCTCACTCATTGGTTTTGGAAGGATGCTTTGGAGAGAAGTGGAAAGTGCTTTTACCTGTTTATTTAACAGGTAAAGCACTTTTTAGCACACAAAATGAACAATACTGGATGGCAACACCTTTTTACTCTTTGAAAAAGATGACAAACTTAGAAAGTCTCTTTGGGGAGTGGTTGCTTTGTTATCGGCCCCTCCAGCGCTGGGATTGGCTGCTGCAGGCCGCAAGGTGCAAACTCTTGGTGTTTCCCAGATCTCAGTCCAGAGCAGGTTTGAGTGGTTTTAAGAAAAAAAAGAAGGACAGTCTAGGGAAAAATCAGCCTGTTAAGCTCAACTAACTAACGAGCAGAAGCAAAAGCAGGAGCAAAGCAGAAGCAAGAGCAAGAGCAAAGCAAAAAGCAAAAGCAGCACGAGGTACTGCTTCATTTCTGTATCCTGCCAGCCATGGGGGAGCAGGTTCATAAAACAAAACTTCAAACTTTGTGTTAGTTTTGAAGGCACAGAACATAGTATTTCGCATAAGCAGAACAACGACTGGGGATGTAAGCATCATAACATCATCATGGGACATTCTACCCCGTATCCCCACATTGTCAACATACTACTAAACTTTATGCATTTTATTTACGTAAAAGCTTCTATTTGTTCTCACCAAAAAATTACAAGCAATACCCATCAAGCTTTTGTCGCATGCCCACACTGGACTACTGAATTTAGGCCCTATATTACAGAGCTGTAGGGTTTTTCTTTCATTTTTCTCACTCAAAGCTCTACCTTTGATTTGCTCAGACTTTTGAGACTCACACATTTCTTTCTATTTCATGTCTGTGTGGTTTAATGTACAGACAATGGCAGTAACATTTAACAAACAGTGATATTTGCATATTATTCTCACTCCACAGTTAAGTTTTTCTGAGGTACACATCGTGCTGTTCTATCTTTCTGCATTATCTACTATGTGCAACTTGGTCCTTGAGCAAAGACAACCTCATGAATGGGTTTGTTTGTATTTGAGGCAGAATTGATCCACACGGTCTTCCTTAAAAAGCTGCTGACATGTGCCACTGGCACTTTATTTCCATCTATTATATTCAGGGACTTAGACTGGGCAGGACCTGCTCGGTTGGTGGAACTTTGGGTATTACCTAACCAGGTGGCCTTTGTTAAATGCTGTTTTGAATTTTTTATAAGATTTCTAACTTAAGGTTTTAAACTGGGTTTTTAGTAGTTGATTGTACTTCTTCACTTGGCTTACAGCTGGTGTATGGTAGGGGATATGGTACACCTACTTAATGCTGCATTCTTTAGCTTAGGTGTTGATGAGGTTGTTCTTGAAATGAGTCTCATTGTCTGACCTAATCTTCTCAGGGGTACTGTGTCTCTAAAGGACTTGCTTTTCAAGGTTCAGGATGGTGTTATGGGCAGTAGTATGAGACACAGGGAAGGTTTCCAACCATCCCGTGGTGGCTTTTACTATTGTAAGCACGTAGCGCTTGCCTTGGCATGTCTGGGGCAGTGTGATCTAGTCAATTTGTCAGGCTTCCCTATATTTGTACTTGCACTACTGCTCACTATACTATAGGGGCTTCACTTGTTTGGCCTGTTTGATGGCAGCACACGTCTTACAGTCATGGATAACTTGCAAAATATTGTTTATGGGTAAATCTACTCTTTAGTCTTGTGCCTACTTATAGGTGGCATTTTTACTTCGATGGCCTGAGGCACCATGGGCCTATAGGGTTAGGAATAACTCTTTGTGTTCTCAATTTAGGTCTATCTTTGACACCTTTATCTTTGCAGCCTGGTTTATTTGCTCCATGTTTTGGTGCTCCTCATTAACTCTACTCTAGGGGACATGGGCATCTATACGTGAATTTTCACAGGTAGGCTCCTTACTTTGGTAACAATGTCTTTCCACTTTTCAGCAGCTTAACTTGGTTTTCTTTTACACTGCCAGTTAGCTTCTTTCTACTTTTTTAGCTATCTGTACAGAGCATTGGCTACCATTTATGAATTAGTGTAGTGGTAGAGCTTTGGCCACTTTTTTCTTTCTGCAATGTCTAGGGTTAGTTGAATGGCTTTGAGTTCTGTAAGTTGCCTTGATCTACTTTTTTTTAGTAGTCTCTGAGCCTCTGTGACCTGTCATGTGGGGTTTTATACAGCTGCTTTCTACTGCTGATTCATTCCTACAAAGCGACAGGAACCGTCAGTGAAAAGAGCATAGCATGTTTTTTCTGGCAGGACCTTCTTTAGCTTATGCTATTGGGTTTTGTCTTTCATCTGTAACACTAAAATTTTCATCTTTGGGCCAATTTGTAATTAATTCTAAAATCTCAGGGAGATTCAGTTTACTTATACGGGTGCATTGTGTGATAAGAGTGTTACTTGTTCTGTGTAGCACTGGTGGCATGGTGGTGGAAGGAACCTTGCCTTTGAACATCCACGCCAGCACCGTTAGTCGGGGTGCCAGGAGGAGTTGTGCTTTTGTACCCATTACTTCTGAGGCACCTTGGGCTCCTTCATAGGCAGCCAAGATTTTTTTCTTTGTTGGGGTGTAGTTGGCTTCAGAGCCTCTCTAGCTTGGACTCCAAAATATGAGTGGTCAACTCTGAGTCTCCCCAGGCACTTTCTGTTAAAGGCTTCAGGACAAACCATGGTTCCCAGCTGCAGAGTAGAGCATGTTCTTCACCTCTTGTCCTGTCCTGACTGGGCTAAGGGCTACTGTATGAGTGATCTCTTACTTAATTTGGGCAAAGGTTTGTTGTTGCTTAGGGCTTTAATGGAAACAGTTTTTCTTGTCAGTGAGTAGATAAAGAGGGGTCACAGTCTGACTGTACTTAGGAATATGCATTTCTAAAACCCTATGGAACTTAGGAAAGCTTGTGTTTTCTTCTTATTTGTTGGTGGAGACATAGCTGTGATTTTGCTGATGACATCTGAATGAATTTGACACTGTCTATCTTGCCACTTTACTCTTAAAAACTGAATGTCATGAGTTGGTCCCTTTACTTTGCTCTTTTTGATGGCAAAACCAGCTCCCAGGAGGATTTGAATGATTTTTTTTCCTTTCTCAAACACTTCTGCAGCTGTGTTCCTTCACAAAATGATGTCATCAATATTTTGTAGGTGTTCTGGAGACTCACCTTTTTCTAGTGCAGTCTGGATCTGTCCATGGCAGATCGTGGGACTGTGCTTTTAGTCCTGGGGCAGTTGGTTTTAGGTACACTGCACTTCCCTCCACGTGAAAGCAGAGGCCTGCATTCTGCTGTTAGAGGAACGGAGAAAAATGCATTGGCAATGTCAGTGGTGGCATACCACTTCGCTGCCTGGGACGTAAGCTCGTACTGGAGCTCTAATATGTCTGGCACGGCAGCGCTCAGTGGTGGAGTCACTTCATTCAATGCACGGTAGTCCATTGTCCATCTCCATTTTTTTTTTTAGATTTATGCACAGCCAAATGGGGCTGTTGAAGGGTGAGTGGGTTTTGCTGACCAACACTTGGCTCTCCGGCTCTCAGATTATCTTATGGATGGGAATCACAGCATCTCGAGTGGTTCTATACTGTTGGACATGCACTGTTGAAGTGGCAATTGGTACCTGTTGCTCTTCTCCCTTCAGAAGTCCCACTGCAGATGGATTCTCAGGCAGTCCAGGTAAGGTGTTCAATTGCTGGACGCCCTCTGTCACTATAGCCGCTATCCCAAATGCCCACCTGAGTACTCTTGGGTCTTTGAAATACCCACTTTGGAGGTAATCTATGCCCAAAATACATGGGTTTGGCTAGAGGCAGGGCCTCTCTAAGCCTGGTTATCCTTCTTTTCTTGGACATATGTCTTGGAGGTTCATTCAGGGGGATTGGACATGTCATCATCATCATCATACCTGCCAGTTCGGATTCATCAGGTCTACGGGTGTAATCCTTCCTTAGGCTATGAAGGTCCTTCAGCGAAAAGGACTCAATATTGGCTTCTGATTTGTGCCTATTGCTTTCACTCCCGATTTTATGTCAGGAAGCACTGGGGGTCCTTTGCCTGCATCATCACCATCATCATCATCATCATCATCATCATCATCATCATTCAATGGCTGATAGGTCTTGTCTGTGCACTTTCCACTTTTAGTGTTAGTAGCAAGCGCCATTCATTGAGGTTTATTGTCTGGTTTAGCTGCTGGCTTAGGCTCACTCTCTGGTTTAGCTGCTGGCTTTGAGCCCGGGGTGTTGGCTGTAGCCTGAGTGACTGGGATAGCTGCTGATTTATCTCCCTGCCCCCCTTCCTCTGTCTGCTGCCCTACAGGATTTAGCAGTGTATGACAGACATATGTCAGGGCCCAGCTCACTGCAATGATCTTTTGCTCTTTAGGATCATCCTGGTACTTGTGTTTCAGGTATTTCCTGACCTCATCTGGGCTCTGAATTTGTCTATGTGGAAAGTCTCAGACTATAGGGTTAGAGAATTCCTTCAGGATTTGGCTCATATCTTTCCATTTCACACACCACTCAGGATTTTCCACGTCTGGGTTTATTCTTGGGTCAGGGGTCTCATTAGCCCATTTAGAAATCTTAGCCTTCATTCTAGAGAAGCTGCAGCCTGTATAGAGGAAGCTTACAAGATTAAATACTAGAAATGTGGTTTTTTTCACATTCAGGGGAAACGGAACATTCTCTAATAGGGAGGTAAAAGATTTAGAGGAAAAGAAGGAAATCAAAGGCTGAAAAGCCTCATCCCCTGTTCCTCCTCTAACAAACTGGGTGCATAACCATAGCCATGAACCAGTCATACCTGGAACAGACCTTAGCACCTTTATAAACTTCTTACAAGTCATTGCCACCAAGCCCAACAGGATAGCTATTTTGGTCACTGCTCTTCTGTTGTAAAAACTACGTATTAGGGACAATACTCAAGCTATTTTTGGATAAGAAAATAAACACAGGGACCAAAGAGGTATTAAGATCTCAAGAACACCTGAGATCTTAATACCTCTTTGGTCCTGAGAAATGCATGCAAGCCTCTACCCCAAGAGACATTATGAATCCAAAAAACATGGATATAAACTGCTTTATACCAACACAGGGTAATGGCAAGCAAACAACAGCTTGGTTTTTCCCAGGAAGTTCGTGTTGTTTCTTTTCCTAAGCACACCCCCACCTCCCTGCTGGGGATAAGAAGAACCAGTCTGGGTGCAGGGCAGCCACCAGCAGTTTTAAATCGAGCTGGGATGACCATTTTTCACTTAGGCTCTGTCACTTTTGGCATAGATCCAAGAGGCTTTTCGTTCCTTTTAATAATGGGTATGGAGTGGGCCACATTTTCTCTGTCCTTTTTATAGAAACCTTCCTAGAGTTGAGATGGAGCTGTGGGAGAACCAACGAAATTTGGAATTGCCACCATAGTTGCTTCTATTGACAATTTACTAATGTTTGTGACTTGTCTGTAGTCTCATCACAGGTGACATGTTGGGAGACCAAATATATGTCAAAGAACATAATTTTATTTTTTTAATGAAAAAAAAAGTGGTGTAGAAAAACTCCTACGGATGTCTAATTTTTCTCAACATTAATTTCTACGTATTTGAAATCATGTTGACCTTCCCAGCTCTGCCTTGGGAGGTTTCACAATTATTACTGTCTGGCTACATCTTTCAGGTTTCCTATAAAGGAACTAAAGAATCCTAACAGAAAACAAAAAATGTCCCCAAAAAAATTCACCTTCCTCAACTCATTTTCGGTGGCAATGCTGTCACCTCAGCAGCAGTGCCATGGCAGCAGTGAGGCTGAGAGGCGGCAGCTCTCTGCCCCACATGGTGCTGCTGGCAGAGCTGGCTGCTGCCTCCTCACGGCCCAGGGTGTGCTGCTGGCAGAGCTGGCTGCTGCCTCCTCACTGCCCAGGGTGTGCCTCTGGCTGCACAGCCAGAACCATCTCGATGCCGCAGTGCAGCCAGAGGCACCGCTCAGCCGGAAGCTGCAGGACCTGCCGCAGGGCAGCGCCGTGAGCTGGCGGTGGCGCGACTGCGACAGGAGCAGCCAGGCCGACAGCACCAATGTTTGCACCCAGCGGGCCACTTTCTCCATGTCCAAGTAGGAGCCCATGCAGAGGGTGTCCATCAGGTACCACTCCTGATCCGTGGGCTGCTGGCCACCAGAGGTGTGCAGAAAGCACATGTGCCCCAGCAGCCGCTCCCCGGAGCACAGGCACTCCAGCATCACATGGATGCGCCTGGCTGGAGGCCGCTTCCTGCTCTCCAGGCTGAAGGAGTGGCCGGGGGGTGGCCGCAGGATGACCAGCGTGCGGTGGGTTCTGCTGTTCTCCTGGACCCCGCAGGCTGCAGGGCTGGTGTCTCTCCCAACAGCTGGGTGCAGCTCCGGCATGAAGCTCCTCCGGGAGAGCACTCGGCACACACCCAGGAGCTCGTCCACAGGCCCTGCAGCAAAATTACAGAATCACAGAACAGCTGGGCTTAGGAGTGACCTTTAAGGACCATCCAGTGTGGCCCCACAGCAGTGAGGAGGGACATTCCCAATGAGATCAGGTTGCTCACAGCCCACTCCATCCTTATCCTGGGTGTGCCCATTGGGGATGGGCTGGGCACAGCCAAAATTCTGCCACCCCAGTCTGCACCCTTGTCCTTCTCATGCTCACTGACCTTCTCCTTGCTGCTGAACTTCTCCCTGACAATGTTCCACCTGCTGTTGGATCCCTCCTGTATCCTGCAGCTGGCAGGGCCACGTTTCCATCTCCTGACCAGCCAGAAGGCCAGAGAGAGCAGAACAGCCTTGGTGAGCAAAAGCAGCCATAGCAGCTGCCATGCAGAAATGAACAGGCTTTCCATGACGGAATTGTTGTCATCCACCTCCTGCAGCAGCCGAGTCATCTCCTGATGCAGAAATTCCTCGCCCTCCCACATCAGCCTGACCGCATCCTTATCAATTTTCACGCCCGCTTTCAACCCTCTGGGGGTGCACAACAGGGCCAGGATGAAGGCCAGTGTTGGAGACATGGCCTGGTAGGAGAAAGGGGGCTCAGCATGAATGGCTGGGAGGGAGCAAGGGGGCTGGCAACACCTGCAATGTGCCCAGAGCCTCTCTGGGCACCTGCCACTCTGAGAGCCCCCAGCCCCACTTCCCCCAGCCCTGGGGACAGTGCCCTGCCCTGAAGGTCCCAGCCCCCGCATCGGGCTTTAAACCCCCAGGGCACCTTTCCCAGTCCCCATCCAGCCCAGCTTTCCCCCTGCATGTGCAGTCACTGGCTGCCAGAATCCAACTGCCCGGTGCTGCCCCTGGACACAGATGCCAGCATGAACTGTCCTCTGTGATGTCACAGCCAGCAGAACCATGTCACTCGGCTGCCAAGCTGGCTGTGCCCCTGCTCACAGCTCCCACAGTGACCCATGTCCTGGCATGTCACAGCCCCCAGAGCCACACCTGCCTGGCCACAAGCCCCAGCCCTGGTCCCCACTGCCGGCCTCAGCGGCTCCTGGGCATCCTCACCCTGAGTGCAAAGCCAGCAACAGGAGCCCCCAGGGTGCTCTGGATGCAGGCTGCAAACACCCTAAAGCCACCACTGAAAGGGACATGGATGGGGACTGCAGCCAGATCTTCCAGTGCTCACCACCCCTGGCTGCCCTCTAAATGAACCCAAACCTCACCTGCAGCAACTTCAGAAGCATATAAGTCTCTTTGTTCAATCTGTGTGAATTTCATGCAAAGATATATGCCAATGTTCAATTGCTCAAACACATACAAAAGATTTGATAAAATAAAAATGAAAAAAGGTACTAAAAAAAAAAGGCATAGTTTCTTTTATAGCTATTTCTTGTGAGTGTTTAGGAATGTTTTCCATTTTGAAAATTCTGTTATGTTCTAGCAGAACAACTCTGTCTCCTTTTTATAAGGATAGTTAAAAGATCCACATAAATTTCTCTTAAGAATAACGAGTCTTTAAAGCCATTGAAAAGCAGAGGAACTCTCCAACAGCCTTACTAAGAGAATGTGTAACTAAATACAATTTTGTCTCTCTGTGTACTCTAGACGTAACAAATCTGTGAATTAAAATTTGCAAAGACTCAGTCTTTACTAAATCTTGCAGCTTATCGCAATTTAATTTTTTCTTGGAGATGCATTCTATTTACAGGTTGTTTTCTGAGAAATTACCTCTGAGGGAGCCCTGCTTGCCCGTGCAGCCCCTTGGATACCTTACTCCCCACCAGCAAATAAATGGTCCCATGGCCAAAGTGACCCACGAGACTCAGGGAAGCTTGCACCGCTAGCACCTAACATTACCATAATTCGTGACCAAAAAAATTAAGCACAACAGATTTGTCCATCAGTTTAAATCTGGCTGCAGAAACCAAATTGAGTTTGTAGGTAGAAAAAAGAAAATAGCAGCCTCAGTATTGGTCCCTAGGATTAGTGCTGCAAAACCTTTAAAACCAAAATGCTAAGAGAATTGAAAGTGCGAGCTCAGTATGCAAAGCAATGCTATGTCCTAAGCACCGAGTGAGCTGCTAACAAATGCTAATAACACCAAGCATGTAACACTATAAAACCAGCAGCAATAGACTTTTCACTGCTCGCCTGTGGACACAGCTGCCACGACTTTGAAAGGATGTTCTGCTTCAAGTTTTCTCCACACTCAACATCTATCCACGTAAACATCCAAAAGCTGAAGGAGCAAGTAAAGGACTTAAAAGTTGAGAAGAACTCAGATGACATCAATGAACGTTTTGAACAATGGGGGTTGACAGGGTAGGTTTCATTGTTTGTTCAAGGAATTTTGTGGGTTGTAATAATTGTTTTTACTCCTGTTTCCCTCTTTAGTTATGTGTCTGCAGAGGTCCACTGGAAAAGTCTTCATAGTAAGGAAAAACAGGGGAGTTGTGGAATCCTCTGACTCCTCTCCCTCAAGCTCTGTATCACAGAATTTTCCCCACTTAGACTGTTGGAGAAGACTTAACCCATGACGCTTTGCAGCACTACTGCCAATCTTCATCAGATTGCCTCCCCCATTGGACAATTGACACTGCCCACCCCAATTATTCATGCCTCATCCCTTTGCCCGCCCCTGGGCCCTCAGGTCATTGGTCACTGACCCCACACTTAAGTGGTGCAGAGCCCATCGCTTAGTCTTTTGTCTCTGGTCCCTTTGGTGTGAGGGATGCAATAAAACCCTTGCTGGAATATCTCCTGCAATGACCCTTCCAAGTCTTTCCTCCGCTGAGCTCTCTGTGGCGTGTGCGTGTGCATGGACTGGAAATGGCTGTTCTCGTGGCCTTCCTCTGAGCGGCTTCTGAAGGAGACACCTCAAAGAAGGCTGCAGCATTTCTACCACCCTGCAATGCTGCAACTGTGAACAAATACACAAAAATCAACTAAAAAATGACATGTGTAAAAAATGACATGTTTTTTAAATTGCTACACTTGCGCTGCCAACATACAAATATCAATTAAAGGTTGCAAAACAAATTTATTGTTACTATCACGCAATGTGAATATTTACAAATATCAAATGCAGTTAAAAAATGAATTTACTGAAATCATCTACAAACACTCACTATAACCAATATCAATTGAAGTTTAACAATTAAATTTATTACAAATTACTACAACTGTACAGCCCACATACAAAGACAGAAATATCAATATCCCTCTCTAAATAATCCTAGTCCTAGAATTAAATTAATACAATTTCAGAACTATACTAATCCATACATATTTCAATATAATAGAAGAAAATACACAACCATAACAATGTACAGTATAAATATATAATAAGTGTTACATATTAGATATACAAGACACTTATGAATATATACATAGGAATCCTATCTATAAATACAAAGATCAATGTACCAATATAAAAATCCATCTCACTTCAGCAGTAGAACTATACAGCTGTGAAAATGTACACATATGTGAATATAAGAAAGCAGGGATGTAAAGTGAACACAGACATATAAATATAACTAAAATACAGAGGTACACATATAAATAACCGCATACGTATCTATACTTTTATATATATTTACACATGCACATATATGCATAACATACATCTGTAAATGTAACTAGATACACATTTGTAACATCCCAATACAAATATCAGTGTATGTAAATATCCCTACACTTGTGACTATCAAAGTCTGACTCTACCCCTCCATAGACAGCACTAGATCAGGAGGGATTGCAGCCGTCGATGTTCCCAGGCTCTCCCTCGGTCTCTTCCTCCCGTGCAGAGCAGCTCTCCTGGACAGGGACAGCAGATGGGACATCTGGCAAGCAAAGGGAACACTGAGTCAGTCTGGGGACGTTTCCCTTGGCAGCAGCAGCTGCACTTCCATCAGGGAAGAGGAAATCTCCAAGCCTGCCCAGGAGGGCCAGAAGGAAAAGCAGCCGAGCGGGCCAGGCTGTGGTGGGCTGTTCGCTTCTTTCAGGCATCCCAGTTTCTCTGAGGCAACTCCCTCCTGTCACATTGAACCACCTCTGCACTTACCAGGACTGTGGCCCCCAAATCAATCAGTATTTATGTCTCCAGCTGCTTGCACCAATGACAGGAATGTCCTCTGACAGTGCTGGGGCACAAAGTTACCTTCCACAGGACATCTGACAGGACCTTGTTCTTCCTGTGCTGCCTGTCTTTCTCCTTATCTTCCACTTGGAATTTTTACAGCATTTCTTTTTCTTTCCCCTTGATCAGGGCTAAAATGCATGTTTCTCTGCCATGTTTCAGTTTGTTCAGTGATCCTGTCAAGCCTTTTCTCAGAAGCTTTTGTCATGGAATTGAGAGTTAATTTCAGCAATTTTGTTGATTTTCTCTGTGATTTATGCAAGTGTCTTGTTCATTAGGGCACCACTTAGGAAGGTACCAAGAGAAGAAGGATCTTTCTATATGTCCGTTCACTAGTGGAATATTCATGGGTAGAGAGAGAGATAAACTGATATTTACATGTACTCCTAAGCTGAAAGTGCAACAGGTAACTTGGGGAGAAATTCAAGCCAGATACCTCCTTCTACCAGCCTGTACTCAAATGTAAAGTATATAGAGCCTTGTGAGAATGCTCGTGTTCAGTTCATGAAGTGCCTTCTTAAGGTTTTCCTAAAATAATGGAGATAAAATCTGGGTTGGCATTCCTAATTTCCAGACACTCATTGTCAATTTCATTGACTCTGGAAGCAGCAGAGATGTGCCCATAATACGTTATCAATCCATTTGGGGATGTTTTAGGTTCAGATTCTCTGAGGCTTTAGCTTTTTAGATCTCTAGACACTGCTTCCAGGAATGTAAATGACTTTTAGAAATTCAACTTTTCTCCTTTTTTCCTCTGTCTTTGCACTTGTGCACCAGAAACCTTCAGTGAATGGATTTCACTCTAATCCAACGCCAAGCTGAATCTCTCAGCTGTGTTTACCCTGGTGGTTTGTGTGTCTCTTCTGCAGAGCACAATTGTAAAATCTTCATTCCTTTCTATCTCTGCCCTTCTTTTTCTGTTTTAGCTTGCAAATGCATGCACATGTATCAGAAATTATACATTTAATTTCTGATGCATCACTTCCTGTCTAGTAATTTCATTTTATCCTGTTCTGATGTTATGCTAGTGTTATGTTTGCCCAATTATCCCTCCATTAAAAAACCAAACAAAATTTTAAGTAGCAGCAATTTTAATTGAATAGCTTATGATATACAAAATCAGATATAATTTGGTTAAAATAAGAAATCATTTGGTTCCAATAATAGCGCATAAGCAAAAAAACCGTGGGGTACGGAGCCCAAAGGTCCCCTGAACTTCGGCACTTCACGTACAAAGTGTGCCAAATGAAAATTCCCCCTTTTATCTTATCTGTTGGAGCCATCTCCTCCCATTTTCGATTCATCACACCTCTATCTCCGCCCTATCACCACCTCTCAGTGCGCATGCTCCACCACTTTTAGGTGGTCGCAAGGCTCTTCGGGGGTCGTCTCTGGATGAAGGCCCTCTTCTTCCTCACTGTCCTTTAATTCACCTTTGGGTGACACATGCACATTGAGCTAGTATAATATGAGCCAAGCTAGTATAATGTAGGCCAAAACTAACATAATATCATGTTCCAAGCATCAAAGCAATAAATCTTATATGATTAACATATCCTTGAAACCTAACCAGTTTTTCCTTCTTTCTTGGTAATTTTTAGCAAGCATTATCTCCTGCCCTTTCCTGCCCAAAATATCTGCAGGAAAAGGGGGTTGGAGCCCCTCCTCTCCCCTTCTTTCCAGTCCTTACATTTTTAACTATTTTATTATTCCCAAATATTAATTACTCTATCAGTATTGATTACTGTTTCAATTTTGTCAGCACAAATCATACCTTCTTACCACACTAGTCTCATATGTTTTATTCTTAGTACACTCCTGGTTTCTTGAATGTGGAAGTTTTATAATGCAATGCTCTCATTCACCTGTTTTCATGAAATCCTTCATTAACATTAGCACAAATAACTGTGTGGTTTCCTGTTTCTTTGTAGAAGATTTGGGAAACTCAGGTCCTGCTCAGCTACAAAAAATTCTTTATGGTGCTTGGTAATTCCCCTAAGAGCTTAAGTTAATGGTAAACAACTGCAGCTACTTATTCACTTCACAGAAACTGGGAGAAAAGACATTCCAAATATTAAGGAATGCACTGCAAGGACAATGGGCATCCCTCAGTTATCCAGACAGACTGATGTCACTAGCAAAACTCCCTCTTTTCCAAAGGTTTTAATTTGCTTTGGCTGTACTTTGTATGGCTGCAGGTCACATTTCCCTTGATTTAAGGAAGTATCTTGGCAGGTATTCTTTGTAATATAACTTGCTAATTCCACCCTTGGAGGAATTACTCAGTTCTGCAGTCCTTATTACATGCCCTGTTCTCAACGATTTTATACTATTTTTCCTGTGTTTTCACACTTGCTCAACAAGGTTTTCTTTCTAAGAATATTAATCACAATATCCCAAAGGAATAAAAGATGTTTGGGTATTTGTTCTCTAAGTGTTTACAAAAGAAATATTTAAAAAAAATCTGTATAAATGCTGGATGAAAAATGCAAATAAACTAGAGATTTCTCCCAAAACCTTACCAAAAAACCCCATGTATTCTATAAAATCCAGATACTTCATGTATAGAATACAAAAATGGGCACATTCTAGAAGGCAAAATTTGTACAACTGTTCTGCACAGAATCATATACTTTCAAGCTTTTTGCACTTGAGGGGCAGTATCATTCTCTGAACTGTGATGCTCTGAGCATGTTCTGCTCACCATGGCAGCTTTCTGCTCTCCCCTGGTACAGATCATCCTCCCACAAAGGGGGAGTGC